>NC_053429.1:13728611-14078976 GCF_007990345.1 Gossypium hirsutum
TTAAAGTTGGAGCAGGGAATCCAAAACCGTTCTGGCCCTGTCCCACTAAAATCTGATTATCTCTTAATATACTGCCCATATGACTTTCGTTACTCCTCATGAAAACAGACTCATCGAGCTTCGATTACATAATTTATTCATCAATTAATTCCACTCCTACTATTTTAGTGATTTTTCAATCTCATGACACTGCTGCTGCCAGCATCTGTTACGAAAGTAACTAGGTCCATTTCATGCCTACCCTCGATCCAACTCAATCGAACATTCATGCCATTTTCGCATGGCTTAAAGTTTACATGCCATAATTCAAACACAACGTACTAGCTTATACATGCCAAAATGATCTTCTAAGCACACTAAGAAGAAAGTACCAAAACTAGCTATCTGGGTGATGACTTCGTTGACGGCCCGACCCCGCAAAAATTGATGAGTCCAAGCAACCTATAATGGTGACAAGGAAACACCGGGTGAGTTTATAACTCAGTAAGTCAAAGCAATGTCTACTATACATCAATAACATTATCACAAGAGGAAAAAATGAATGAACAATTACTCCATCCATACAACCATACCATAGTTCCACCAACTACGATTCAATTCATATCAATCATGCCTCACAATCAATACCATCAATAACATGAAGCATTCATAAATCAATTTATTTCGTTACAATCAAACCAAAAACGCCTTTCACCCATCCTACGATAAATTTTATGTACGTGACTTCAATATAGTTTCACATAGTTCAACTTACCGAGCTCAACACCAAGTATACGCATAGCACATATTAGCCATGTCCTCAAGACACTTACCCGATCCGCTGTCCGCGATCAGCTCAATAGTGTCGCACACATAGTGTCCATAATGATTCACGAATGTATTGAGCCCGCACACTCAGTGCTATATAATCAACTCGCACATTTAGTGCCACGTAATCAAATCGCACACTTAGTGCTACATAGTCAAACCCGCACACTTAGTGCCGCATGGTCAATTCGCACACTTAGTGCATCATATTCATTTCGCACACTTAGTGCAACAAAGTAGAATCGCACACTTAGTGCTGTACAATTTAATCCCGCGCACTAGCACCAATCTCATGGTCATAAATGGTTATCCCGCACATTTAGTGCCGAGATCAACAACTCATTACATCTCACCTCATTTATTTCATTCAACAATTTCATCATCACATACGTACATGCATATATATATAGTACATTTATTCATTCCATTCAGCATCAATACACAACATTATGACCATTGAAATAATACCAACTACATGCTTAATGACTTACCTCGTGTTGGGTAAGACGGTTCCAACTCGGCTACTCGATAACCTTTTCTTTGCCTTTGCTCGATTCACCTCCTTTAGCTCCTTGAGCTATATCAATAATTTAACTAGTTTAACCACCTTGCTAAATATTTACAATCCAATCTCACATGTATATGTATGTTAGTATATTCGGCTAATAATCTCATGCAACTACCAAAGCCGAATCAACTAAATATACTTATGTATACACACATATATCATCATCGAAATCACCTAAGCTTAGACATCGATTTTTAATTTCAAGTAAGTTGCCGAATGCAACCTTACTAAATTCTCATGGATTCAATATACCATTACCATGAAATCAACAACCAAATTCATAGACAATTTAGGAAAATCACATTACAATTCTCATATTCAAGCAAAGACCATGGCCGAATGCACATATGACCTCATAACAAAAATATTGAACCTTTGGTTGCCCAATTAGCTTAACATCCATCAAATTTTTAAATCAAGAAGCTCACCTCATCTATAATCAACTCTCAATGCCCTAAGGCATCAAAAACAACATCAAAGAAATACAACCATCCATGGCCGAATGTCCTAGCCGAATTGTTTTAACCATGAGTAACATAACAAGCATAGATCGTGTTTATGGATATACCGTGGCCGATTCAAGCTAATCACCTCCAAAATCATCAACCATTTTCGTTGCATATAACATATATAAACATGAATAAGTTCATATAATCCTTAACACATTAATTTCTTTCATCAACAACCTTTTCCTTGAACACTTCTCATGACCGATTGCTCATGTATCAACAAGATTCAAAGTTTAAACATGGGCTATTTAAAACATGCATGCATCTCAAAGACAACATCAAACATACCTTAGTCTACCACCACCATAGCCGATTTTTCTCAAGCCTTTTCCCCTTCCTTTCTTCCTCTATTCGGCCAAGGATGTTCAAGAATGAACTCTTTTTTTTTTTGTTTTCTTTCTTCAATTCACGGCAACAAGGGGGGGGTGAGACCATGTACTTTTTTTTTTTTTTTTTTTTCTCCATCACCCTTCTTTCATTATTTAATCACCATGCTTATTATTTTATTATTCTTAACATGCATCACTAGCATAACATGTTGGAGACATGTTTCCACCTATAGCATGGCCGGCCACTACATATTAGGGAGGGGGAATTTGACATGCAAGCCCCCTTTTTCTTCCACATGCACTAATAGGTCCTCATGCATTGACCTATCACATTTTAAAATTTTCTCATATAAGTCCTATTGACTAAATTCACATGCAATCGACTAAATCGAAGCTTGAAATTTTTACACATTCATGATTACATATTCTAGACAATAAACATCACATTCAAACCTTTCGGTGACTCGGTTTAGCGGTCCCGAAACCACTTCCCGGCTAGGGTCAATTTTGGGCTGTCACAACTCTCCCTCACTTAAGAAATTTTCGTCCTCGAAAATCTTACCAGTAAATAGGTTTGGATATCGTTCCTTCATCGAGCTCTCGGGTTCCCAGGTTGCTTCCTCGATCCCGTGTTTGAGCCACAACACCTTAACCAACGGAACCCTTTTGTTTCGCAACTCTTTCACCTCACGAGCTAGGATACATATCGGTTCTTCTTCATAACTCATATCGGCTTGAATTTCAACCTCTGATGGTAATTATATGCGACGGATCAGATCGATAGCGTCGAAGCATCGAAACATGAAAGACATCGTGAATCTTTCAAGCTCAGGGGCAAAATCAATCTATACGCAACTGGCCCCACTCGTTCGGAGATTTCGTACGGCCCAATGAATCTCGGGCTCAACTTGCCCTTACGGCCAAACCTAAGTACCTTTTTCCAAGGCGAAACTTTAAGGAACACTTTATCTCCCACCTGATATTCAATGTCCTTCCGTTTCAGATCCGCATACGATTTCTGACGATCTGTGGCTGCCTTCAAACTTCACGGATTACTTTTACTTTCTGTTCAGCATCTTTAATCAAATCAACTCCGAAAATTTCACTTTCACCAAGCTCGGTCCAAAACAATGGTGTACGGCATTTACGACCGTACAAAGCCTCGTAAGGTGCCATCTTAATACTTGATTGAAAACTATTGTTGTAAGCGAATTCAATCAAAGGTACATACCGTTCCCATGAACCACTAAACTCAAGGATGCAGCATCTCAGCATATCCTCGAGTATCTGAATTATCCGCTCGGATTGACCATCGGTTTGGGGATGAAAAGCGGTGCTAAAATGCAGCTGGGTACCCAAAGCTTCTTGCAATTTCTTCCAAAATCGCGAGGTGAATCTCGGATCTCTATCCGACACGATAGAAATAGGTACTCCATGTAATCTCACAATCTGAGAAACATACAACTCGGCTAGTTTATCCAATGAGAAATCCGTACGCACGGGGATAAAGTGAGCCGACTTAGTCAGCCTATCAACAACAACCCAAATCGCATCCTTCTTACTTGCGGACAATGGCAGTCCGGACACAAAGTCCATTGTGACTCGGTCCCATTTCCACTCGGGTATCATGATCGGCTGAAGTAACCCTGAAGGCACTTGATGTTCCGCTTTCACTTGCTGACATATTAAACATCTCGAAACAAAGTCGGAGATGTCTCGCTTCATACCATGCCACCAAAATCGACGTTTCAAGTCGTTGTACATTTTCGTGCTCCCCGGGTGAATTGACATTCGGCTACAATGGGCTTCGTTCAGGATCATCGGAATGAGTTCCGAATTCCTTGGAACGCACAAACGACTTCTAAACCTCAAACAACCATCATCATCAATCTGAAACTCCGATTCCTTGTTTGGAACACACTCAGCTCGTTTTGCAACTAATTCATCATCGACTTTCTGAGCTTCATGAATTTGATGAGTCAATAATGGTTTGGCTTTTAATTCAGCTACTAACACATTGTCAGGTAGAACAGACAAGTGTACATTCATCGCTCGCAAAGCAAACAGTGATTTCCGGCTTAAGGCGTCCGCAACCACATTAGCCTTTCCCGGGTGGTAATCAATGACAAGCTCATAATCCTTCAACAATTCAAGCCAACGTCTTTGTCGCAGATTCAAGTCCCGTTGAGTCATCAAATATTTGAGACTTTTGTGATCCGAAAACACATGGCACTTCTCACCAAACAAATAATGTCGCCATATTTTCAATGCAAACACAATGGCGGCTAGTTCGAGATCATGGGTCGGATAATTTCTCTCGTGTGGCTTCAATTGTCTCGACGCATAGGCCACAACTCGACCTTCTTGCATCAATACACAACCCAACCCGAGTAGGGATGCGTCACTATAAACGACAAACTCTTTACCCGATTCGGGTTGCACCAAAATTGGAGCTTTAGTCAGATGAGTTTTCAGTTGATCGAAGCTTTTCTGACATTTCTCCGTCCATTCGAACTTAACATCCTTCTGAAGTAGCTTCGTCATTGGTGTGGCTATCATCGAGAAACCTTTGACAAATCGTCGGTAATAACCGGCGAGCCCTAGAAAGCTCCGGACTTCGGTAACGTTTCTCGGAGGCTTCCAGTTAAGTATGGCTGAAATTTTGCTCGGGTCAACCCGAATACCCGATGCGGATACCACATGACCCAAGAAGCTAACCTCTCTTAGCCAGAACTCACACTTACTGAACTTAGCATATAACTGCTTATCCCGCAAAATTTGCATCACTAGCCTCAGATGCTCAGCATGTTCGGCCTCATCTCTTGAATAGACCAAGATGTCATCAATAAACACAACTACGAACCGATCCAAGTACGGCCTAAAGATCCGATTCATCAAATCCATAAACACCGCAGGGGCATTAGTGAGCCCAAACGGCATCACTAAGAACTCATAGTGACCGTACCTCGTTCTGAAAGCAGTTTTGGGTACGTCCGAATCTCGAATCCGTAACTGATAATAACCCGATCTCAAATCTATCTTTGAAAACACCGATGCTCCCTTTAATTGATCGAACAGATCATCTATACGCGGTAACGGATACTTATTCTTTATCGTCACTTTATTCAGTTGACGATAGTCAATGCACAACCTCATGGTTCCGTCCTTCTTTTTCACGAACAATACTGGTGCACCCCAAGGCGAGAAACTCGGTCGAGCGAAACCTCTATCCGTCAATTCTTGCAACTGAGCTTTCAACTCTTTTAACTCAGTTAGTGCCATACGATACGGAGCGATCGAAATTGGCGTAGTTCCAGGTACAAGCTCAATTCCAAACTCTACTTCCCGAACAGGTGGCAAACCCGGTAACTCTTCAGGAAAAACATCCGGGTATTCACAAACCACCGGCACCGATTCGGGTTTCTTTTCTAACTCCTTGTCATCAAGTACATACGCGAGGTATGCTTCGCACCCTTTCCTTACATATTTCTGGGCCAACATTGCTGATATTACAGCTGGCAACCCCCTTAAGTCCGCAGACTCAACTCGGATTATTTCGTTACTTGCGCACCTCAAATCGATAGTCTTGCTTTTGCAATTCACAACCGCATCATGCGCGGTTAACCAATCCAAACCAAGAATAACATCAAACTCGTCGAACGGCAAAAGCATCAAATCAGCCAGAAAACAGGATTCTCGGATTAATAGAGGGCATCTCTTACACACTTTATCAACAAGTACGCATTGACCCAAAGGGTTTGATACTCGAATTACGAGCTCAGTAGACTCAACAGGTAGAGTCTTACTGGTTGCTAAGGTTTCGCATACATATGAATGAGTAGAACCAGGGTCAATCAATGCAATCACATTAGTATCAAAGAGAGTGAAGGTACCAGTGATGACGTCGGGGGAGGATGCCTCCTCTCGTGCGCGAATGGCATATGCTCTAGCAGGAGCACGGTTCTCGGCGCGATCGGCCGTATCAGAAGCCCCCCTCTGACTACCACCCCTGCCTCCAAAAATTCTCGGTGGTCTACCTCTAGATGTCACTCCACTAGGTCTTGCACCTTGAATCTTATTCTTCTCATCCAGCTCCGTGCAATCTCTAATGAAGTGGTCCTTCGAACCGCATCCGTAACAGGCCCTGTTAGTAGACTTGCCCCAACATTCACCTAGGTGTCGTCTTCCACATTGGGGACATTCAGGTTTCTCGTGCCGATTATTGCCCACACTAGCTACCGAAGTAGCTCGGGAGCCCATCGATGGTCTTGCCCTGATGGAAATTCCCGTAGTCGCCCTCGACTTACTAATGTCCTCCCTGAACTTCTTCACAGCTGAGAACGGAGCTTTACCCGTCGATCTTTTACGATAATCTCTAGCTTCAAATTCAGCCTTCCTCTTCTCCTTTCCAAGTTCCTCCGCCTTGCAGGCTCGTTCGACTAGTGTTACGAATTCCTTTATTTCCAGAATACCCATTAGTAGCTTTAAATCTTCGTTCAATCCTTCCTCAAATCTTTTGCACATAGCAACCTCATCAGCTACGCACTCCCGGGCATACCTACCAAGTCTTACGAATTCATGTTCGTATTCAGATACAGTCATACGGCCTTGCTTGAGTTCCAAGAACTCCTTACGCTTCTGGTCAATGAACCGTTGGCTAATAAATTTCTTCCGAAATTCCGTTTGAAAGAAGTCCCAAGTTACTCGCTCGTTCGGGACTATGGAAATCAATGTCCTCCACCAATAGTAGGCTGAGTCTCGCAACAAAGATACAGCACATTTTAGACATTCATCGGGTGTGCATGACAATTCATCGAACACCCGAATGGTGTTATCAAGCCAGAACTCGGCCCTTTCGGCATCATCAGTTACTATGGCCTTGAACTCCTCGGCCCCACGCTTCCTAATCAAGTCTACAGGTAGCTTACTCAGCCTCACAGGATCAGCGACTGACGGCCTTACAGGCTCTTGGGGTGGGTTATTCAAATTTGGGAATTGTTGGACAGCCGGGTTGGCTCGGGCATATTGCGCGACCCACTCATTCATCATGGTAAAGAAGGCTTGTTTAGCCCCCTCACCTTGATTATTCGCAGATGACTGGGGTTCAACAGGCGGCGTCCCTTGTGCAGGAGCAGCCGCTACGCTCTCAACGTCATCCGCTAGGGTTCTTTCTTCACCGGGATCCATTTACTAATCAAGACAAAAACATTTCAACCGTCAGAAGTCATCACCCTTTTAAACATTAACATTATGGCATGTATAGCTAGACTCATACGTGCTATGGAAGTCCTAGAACCGACTAAACCATAGCTCTGATACCAATGGAATGTAACACCCCGAACCCGAAACCGTCATCGGGGTCGAACACGAGGTGTTGACTGGCTTTACCCTCTTACAAAATTTATTTTCCAGACACTGCCCAATCTGTGTACTAGTCGTTTTAAAATTCATATCTTGAGTTTCGTAACTCGAAAATCAGTTTCGTAATTTTTCCCAGAAACTAGACTCATGTTCCCATCTATGTATTTTTTTCTAGAATTTTTGGTTGGGCCAATTAGTACAGTTTATTAGTCAAAGTTTCCCAAGTTGCAGGGGTCGACTACACTGACCTTTTCCCATTACGACTGGGATATCTCCCTGCACGGGGCTTCAATACTGTTGCCGTTTGTTTCTATGGAAACTAGACTCAGAGAGGAATCTGCACATATATGGTACGACCCCTAATTATCTCTGGTTAATTTATAATGAATTTCCAAAGTTGGAGCAGGGAATCCAGAAACCGTTCTGGCCCTGTCCCACTAAAATCTGATTATCTCTTAATATACTGCCCATATGATCTTTTCGTTACTTCCTCATGAAAACAGACTCATCGAGCTTCGATTACATAATTTATTCATCAATTAATTCCACTCCTACTATTTTTAGTGATTTTTCAATCTCATGACACTGCTGCTGCCAGCATCTGTTACGAAAGTAACTAGGTCCATTTCATGCCTACCCTCGATCCAACTCAATCGAACATTCATGCCATTTTCGCATGGCTTAAAGTTTACATGCCATAATTCAAACACAACGTACTAGCTTATACATGCCAAAATGATCTTCTAAGCACACTAAGAAGAAAGTACCAAAACTAGCTATCTGGGGTGATGACTTCGTTGACGGCCCGACCCCGCAAAAATTGATGAGTCCAAGCAACCTATAATGGGTGACAAGGAAACACCGGGTGAGTTTATAACTCAGTAAGTCATAAGCAATGCTCTACTATACATCAATAACATTATCACAAGAGGAATAAAATGGAATGAGACAATTTACTCCATCCATACCGAACCATACCATAGTTCCACCAACCTACCGATTCAATTTCATATCAATTCATGCCTTCACAATTCATATACTCATCAATAGGACATTGAAGCATTTTCATAAATCAATTTATTTTCGTTACAATCAAACCACAAAACGGCCTTTCACCCATCCTACGATAAATTTTTATGTACGTGACTTCAAGTATAGTTGTCACATAGGTTCAACTTACCGAGCTCAACACCAAGTATACGCATAGCACATATTAGCCATGTCCTCAAGACACTTACCCGATCCGCTGTCCGCGATCAGCTCAATAGTGTCGCACACATAGTGTCCATAATGATTCACGAATGTATATTGAGCCCGCACACTCAGTGCTATATAATCAACTCGCACATTTAGTGCCACGTAATCAAATCGCACACTTAGTGCTACATAGTCAAACCCGCACACTTAGTGCCGCATGGTCAATTCGCACACTTAGTGCATCATATTCATTTCGCACACTTAGTGCAACAAAGTAGAATCGCACACTTAGTGCTGTACAATTTAATCCCGCGCACTTAGCACCAATCTCATGGTCATAAATGGTTATCCCGCACATTTAGTGCCGAGATCAACAACTCATTACATCTCACCTCATTTATTTCATTCAACAATTTCATCATCACATACGTACATGCATATATATATATGTACATTTATTCATTCCATTCAGCATCAATACACAACATTATGACCATTGAAATAATACCAACTACATGCTTAATGACTTACCTCGTGTTGGGTAAGACGGTTCCAACTCGGCTACTCGATAACCTTTTCTTTGCCTTTGCTCGATTCACCTCCTTTAGCTCCTTGAGCTATATCAATAATTTAACTAGTTTAACCACCTTGCTAAATATTTACAATCCAATCTCACATGTATATGTATGTTAGTATATTCGGCTAATAATCTCATGCAACTACCAAAGCCGAATCAACTAAATATACTTATGTATACACACATATATCATCATCGAAATCACCTAAGCTTAGACATCGATTTTTAATTTCAAGTAAGTTGCCGAATGCAACCTTACTAAATTCTCATGGATTCAATATACCATTACCATGAAATCAACAACCAAATTCATAGACAATTTAGGAAAATCACATTACAATTCTCATATTCAAGCAAAGACCATGGCCGAATGCACATATGACCTCATAACAAAAATATTGAACCTTTGGTTGCCCAATTAGCTTAACATCCATCAAATTTTTAAATCAAGAAGCTCACCTCATCTATAATCAACTCTCAATGCCCTAAGGCATCAAAAACAACATCAAAGAAATACAACCATCCATGGCCGAATGTCCTAGCCGAATTGTTTTAACCATGAGTAACATAACAAGCATAGATCGTGTTTATGGATATACCGTGGCCGATTCAAGCTAATCACCTCCAAAATCATCAACCATTTTCATTGCATATAACATATATAAACATGAATAAGTTTCATATAATCCCTTAACACATTAATTTCTTTCATCAACAACCTTTTCCTTGAACACTTTCTCATGACCGATTGCTCATGTTATCAACAAGATTCAAAGTTTAAACATGGGCTATTTAAAACATGCATGCATCTCAAAGACAACATCAAACATACCTTAGTCTAACCACCACCATAGCCGATTTTTCTCAAGCCTTTTTCCCCTTCCTTTCCTTCCTCTATTCGGCCAAGGATGTTCAAGAATGAACTCTTTTTTTTTTTGTTTTCTTTCTTCAATTCACGGCAACAAGGGGGGGGGGTGAGACCATGTACTTTTTTTTTTTTTTTTTTTTTTTTTTTCTCCATCACCCTTCTTTCATTATTTAATCACCATGCTTATTATTTTATTATTCTTAACATGCATCACTAGCATAACATGTTGGAGACATGTTTCCACCTATAGCATGGCCGGCCACTACATATTAGGGAGGGGGAATTTGACATGCAAGCCCCCTTTTTCTTCCACATGCACTAATAGGTCCTCATGCATTGACCTATCACATTTTAAAATTTTCTCATATAAGTCCTATTGACTAAATTCACATGCAATCGACTAAATCGAAGCTTGAAATTTTTACACATTCATGATTACATATTCTAGACAATAAACATCACATTCAAACCTTTCGGTGACTCGGTTTAGCGGTCCCGAAACCACTTCCCGGCTAGGGTCAATTTTGGGCTGTCACATCATATATATATTTCACATTGACCATTCAGCTTTACCACATATATGCATGTTCATATTCACCACATTGGCCATTCGGCCTTATCACACATATGCATGCTCACATTCATCACATTGTCCATTCGGCCTTATCACATATATGCATGTTCACATTCATCACATAGGCCACTCGGCCTTATCACATATATGCATGTTCATATTCACCACATTGGCCATTCGGCCTTATCACACATATGCATGCTCACATTCATCACATTGGCCATTCGGCCTTATCACATATATACACATTCACATTCATCACATAAAATCCTAAATCAAAATATAAATTTTCATGTATTCGCATCACAATTATCCAAATATACTTCACATACCACATATACTATCATGTATACACTTTGTCTTGGCCAAATCTACATCAATCATTTTCCAATGAATAATTCAATTTCACGCCATACTATCATTTCATATTCGAATACTCATAAACTTACAATTTCACAAATTTTAATATCGAAGATCTGTCTAACACTCATATATCGTTTTACAATATCACGATTTAGAATTCACGTATGGGTTTAATCAATAGCTTATGACAACTAAAACAAGTTTTATCCATGTTTACAACAAAATCACATATTCACTACGAGCTGTTTTCCTGAGCAATAGTCACTAAATTATTTATAACTGGAGCTACAAAACTCCAAATCACTTGCCGTTAATTTTCCCTAAATATAGACTCGCATATCTTCCATCCATAAAATTTCCAGAATTTTAGGTTTGGCCAATCAGTACCAGATTTTTCTTAAAGTTTCCCCTGTTTCACTATTTGACTAATCTGACCACTCTTCACTACGAATCAAATTTTTCATTGTACAGAATTCATAATGTGTTCTATTTGATTTCATTTGAAACTAGACTCATTAAGGAGTCTAGGCATATAAATCCTATCTTATAACCATTTTTTTACAAATTATAATGATTTTCCAAAAACAGAACAGGGGATTTCGGAGTCATTCTGACACTGTCCCACACAACTTTAAATATCTCTTTATAGGAAATTTCTTTGCTTCGACGGTCTCTTTTATAAGAAACTAGACTAACTAAGCTTTGATTACATATTTTATTCAGCCTATAATTTCACACCAACAATTTATAGTGATTTTCTAAAATCACGTTACTACTGCTGTCCAAAGCAAATTATTCACTTAAAACTTATTAAATCAACTCATTATGTCCTATTATGATTGAATTTACTCAACGTTTAATCACTTAAAACTTACCTCGGAAGTAGTCGACGATTAGATGTCCACGGCTATTCGTTTACTTTCTCTTTTCCCCTATCCGACTTTGATCCTCTTTGCTCTTAAGCTTAGGTAAAACAATAGATTTGCTTAAGTACTTAACTAATATTATTCACTTAACAATCACATTTGGCAATCACATATCATTTAATCTTTGATTAACCAATTTAACACATACCAAAATCCAATCATACATCTAACCTTTATCTCAATACCAAACCGAGTTATAAGATCATACATTATACTAAGCATATCATTAAACATACCTATTCAATTTAGCTAATTTCATAGCCGATTAATCACCTTACCCCACATTACTCAATGCCGAATATTAACCCAACATCACAAGCATAATCACCATGAAACTTACCTTAATACACATTTTATCCCATTGCCGAATACATATATATATATCATCAAACAAATATTTATTCACATAACAACAATTCATTCACATCTCTATAAATGATCATAATCGGACATTATAAACAAATCAACTAGTTTAGCATTCAAATTCTTCTAACCATTCCTCAATCATTTACTCAATGAACAATAATCCAATCACATCAAAGCATAGTCGAATGTATCGTTCTTCTTAAATTCAAAAATAAATACATGGGCTAACTTCAAAATCTATTTAACAACTCAACTTTATAAACACATATTCGGCTAGGAAGAAAGATTGATAATTTAACAACCTTAGCTGAACATATAATTTGTTGTGACACATCTTTAAGCATTCTTTTATTCCATCAACTCAAAACACATTCATCACTCTCAATAACTAAATTCATATTCAGCAATGGCCTCCAATATAGTGACCGATTCTTCTCAACTAGCACCTAGTGTACACACATGATCATTTGTTTGATTCAAGCACCTATCCACCAAAAATTCATCCAAATTAACAAGAACAACAACCACATTCTTTGTTATCTACCATGACCGAAACCCATATTCATTCACCAAATATCAAAAATTTATCATCAATTTGACATATAAGGACATAACCAAATGTTTCTTGCAACACAAACTCAAAAATTAACACATGGGTCATGTTATGAGCACCAAAACAAACTCAACTTCACAAAAATTCCAAAAGAATCACATGATATCATACCTTAATTCCCCACACAAGATGGCCGAATGCCTTAGGTGTGCTTTCTTCCATTTCTTGGTTAGTTTCGGCTTGAGAGAGGTAGGAGAAGAAGATGAACATTTTTTTCTTTTCTTTTGTTTTCTTCCTTCAATTCACGGCAATGGAGGGGGGGCATGAATGAGACAAATTTGTTTTCATCAGCCCTCTCTTTTCATTACTTTACTACTAACTTCTTATTTTATTCTTTCTAACATAACACACTAACACAACATGTTTCCAACATGTTTCACCCCATAGCATGGCCAGCCACTAGCTCTAATTTTGGGTAATTTGACATGCAAACCCATCATTTTCATAACATGCATTAATAGGCCACTTTACATTTGCCTAGCACATTTCTAAATTTTCTCACATAAGTCCTATTTAATAAAATTCACTTACAATTAAAAAAATTCAAACATGAAATTTTCACACATGCATATATACATATAATAAGCATCAACTATGACGGTTAATTATTTTTATGACTCGATTTTGTGGTCCCGAAACCACTTTTCGACTAGGGTCAAATTAGGGGTGTCACATTCCGAAATGAAAATGTTTTCAAAAATGAATAAGTGTTTTCAAAGGCTTAAAATGAAATGGTTTTTCATGAACAATCATTCAGTTAAAGTGTGGCAATGGTTGTGTGCATGTCTAGGAGTGGATCCATGGAGAGCTTGGTACTTAAGCAGTCTAATAGACTCACCTCCTCTTTTTTCGGCATCCTACCTGGTGCACAGCTTCCATTCACTTTAATCTATAACGAAAATACCCTTAAATCACTAAGAAAGATTTTAGATAAGACATGACCTATACAATAACGGTTCAATGTGACACACCGGATTCGACCATAACGTCTAAGCCAGGTTTGGGGTGTTACAGAGGTTGAGACTAAACCAAACACATTCAAAAATTTCATCACATAGAGCTCATATGTCGTGTTTCACACAGGCACCAGACACACCCTTGAAACCCAACCGTGCCAAAACAGAGCTTATATACTGTCTTTTCCCTACGGCCAATAGACAGGCCCGTACGCTATGGCCGTGTGGCTCTTAACTAGTTACTAACTTAAGCCCACGGCCAACAGACACACCCGTGTTCTATGGCCGTGTGGTACAATGCAGGCTTGGTTTAAGCCAAATTACCACCCCTTTTTGGGTCAACCTACAAGCATGGAAACAAGCATATATGTACAATCCAATCAACCAATTTTTCATGCTAAAACACATATTATTCATACCATAATATTATCAAGCATTTACATACTTATAAACCTTACCTATTTATAATGAACATAATGTAAGATTATATCAAATCATCATATAATATCATTCCATGAATCCACCACACTTACCATTTTCTTTATCCAACTAAGCATACTAGAATTTCAAAACAACATCACATATCATAAACCATTATCAACTAAGAGTTTAAACACAAATTAGCCAATTCACATGGCTAAATATATATACATCACAAAACATACTTCCACAACTACTAGCTTAAACATGCCATACTTCAAATATATATACATTTTTAAAAGTACCAAACTGAAGTTCGATAGTGTGCTGATGATCCTAGATGATCCCCGAGCATGCAGTAGCTTCGATACCTACAAAACAATTCAAACACACATACACAGTAAGCTTTCAAAAGCTTAGTAAGATCGTACTCAAATCATCAATATTATATGAAACATACGAGTATTTGCACAATGTCAATCCATAAGATCATATCAACTCAATGAAATTCACATACATAATATCATCTACCACTTAGGTATCATTCATACCTGGATCGTCCCATACTTATTCACTATCATACATACCTGGATCTTCCCGTACTTATTCACTTTCCTACTTACCTCTTGTTGAAGGTTATAAGAATTTCCATAGCTTATTCATATTTTAAACATCCGCACACATAGTGCTATAAGGTTAGCCGAAGCTAGAATATTTCCGCACACTTAGTGCCATATCAAATAACCAAGACTAAGTCGGTATCGCACACTTAGTGCCTCAAGTAGCCGAAGGTAGTTTAAATCGCACACTTAGTGCCAAAATTAATTTAAATCGTATACTTGTGCCAAAGCTTCTGATTCATCATCATATACATTCAGTTCAATTATTTAAACATCTGTGCATAATCAAAAAAGAAATATGTACTTATAATGCCATATTCTACGTACGAACTTACCTCGTACTCCAAGTTGTCAACTTGAACGTTTATTCTACAATCTTCGACTTCCCTCGGTCTAAATCTAAATTCCTCTTTTCTTGATCTAAATGTGTTCAAAATTAACCCTTTTATTCACCAAATCATTCAAAACAATCCATATACACACAATTAGGGCATTTTGCAAAATAGCCCTCACATTTTCACATTTTGACACTTTAGTCCTTAATTCATAAAATCACAAATTACACAAAATTTGCTTGTACACAAGCCTAGCTGAATTCTCCTAGCTCTCATACAAATCTATACATTTTAGTTATTTCACATTTTAGTCCCCCAAAATAACATTTTTACAATTTAGCCCAAAATACTCAATTTCATCAAAAATCCAAAAACAAAACATATTAATCACATACCAAGCTTCCATAATTCATTATTTAACAACATAGAAATCACATATTCAACAACTTCATCTCATGAACACCTCATCAATTTAAAAAATTATGACATAGGCTAGATAGTGGACTAAGCAACAATCTCAATAACATAAAAGTAATCAAAAACTAAAACTAAAACATACCTTAACTGAAGCTCAAAGTGCTAAAACCCTAGTTTGCATTCTTTCTACTTTTTCTTTTCTAATTTTCGGCCAAAGATGAACATAATGGCTTATTTTTAAGTTTTGTTTTATTAAACATACATTAATACATGTTTTACCAATTTACCCTGGCTTTATAACATTAATAATTCATAAAATCATGAATAACTTTGTCCATGCATTATTCCAAGGGCCTATTTACAACCTAAGGACCTTACAATTATAAAGCCAAGTCAATTAAGCACTTTTAACATCTAGCACGCAGCTTTTACCTTTTTCTCGATTAGGTCCTTTTTGTCATTTAAACACACAAATAGTTAAATCTTCACACGAGACTTTCACATATGGAAATTCACTTATAATATACACAAAAAATAATATTAAAATATTTTTCTAACTCATATATGTGGTCTCGAAACCACTATTCCGACTAAGGTCAAAACCAGATTGTTACAATTCCACCCTTAGGGATTTTCGTCCTAAAAAATATTACCATCAAACAGATGTAGATACTATTGTTTCATAGCATCTTCAGGCTCCCACGTGGCTTCTTCAACACCATGCCGATGCCACATCCCTTTAACTAATGAAATTTTTTTTATTTCGTAACACTTTAACCTCTCGCGCTAAGATTCAGGTCGGCTTTTCTTCGTAAGTCATATCTGACTGAATTTTGATCTCAAACGGAAGAATTACATGTGAAGGATCAGATCTGTATTGTCAAAGCATTGATACATGAAATACATTGTGAATCTTTTCTAATTCTGGTGGTAACAACAATTTATATGCTACTGGCCCAATACGTTCAATAATCTCATACGACCTGATAAACCTCGGACTCAATTTGCCTTTTCTACCAAACCGAACCACTTTCTTCCATGGAGAAACTTTCAAAAATACTTTATCGCCGATCTCAAATTCAATGTCTTTTCTTTTCAACTCTGCATAAGATTTTTGATGATCAGAAGCTTCTTTCAAACTATCTCGGATTACTTTCACTTTCTGTTCGGTTTCTTTTATCAAATCAACCACGTGAATCTTACTTTCACTGAGCTCTATCCTACAAAGGTGTACTGCATTTGCAACCATATAAAGCTTCATATGGTGCCATTTTGATGGTCGATTGAAAACTGTTATTCTAAGCAAATTCAATCAAAGGTAAGTATTGTTCACACGTACCTTCGAACTCTAGAATACATCTTAACATATCTTCGAGTATTTGAATAATCTGCTCAGATTGATCGCCCGTTTACGGATGAAAAGCAGTGCTAAAGTGCAATTTAGTACCCAAAGCATCTCACAACTTCTTCCAAAATCGTGACGTGAATCTCGGATCTCTGTCTAACACTATAGACAATTGTACACCATACAATCTCACTATTTTAGAAATGTATAACTCAGCTAATTTATCAAGCATATAATTAGATCGAATCGGAATAAAATGAGTTGATTTTGTCAAATGATCAACTACAACCCAAATTGCATCTTTCTTTCTTGGTGACAGGGGCAAACCCGACACAAAGTCCATAGTCAATCGATCCCATTTCCACTCTGGAATCATAATCGGTTGTAGTAACCCAGATGGCACTTGATGTTCAGCTTTAACATGCTGACAGATTAAACATTTAGAAACAAAATAAGAGATATCTCTTTTCATTCCAGGCCACTAATAAAATTGTTTCAAGTCATTATACATTTTCATACTGCCCGGATGCACAGATAACCGACTACTGTGGGCTTCACTCAGAATCATTTGAATTAACTCTGGATTTCTCGTAACACAAATTCGATCTCAAAATCTTAAACAATTATCTTTATTAACTCTGAATTTTAAATCAGTCTCTATATCACACTGAGTTCGTTTAGCCAAAAACTCATTATCAATCTTCTGAGCTTCGATAATCTGCTGTAAGAACAAGGGTCTTGCTTTTAATTCAGCTAAAACACAACCATCATCAGACAAAACTAAGTAAGATTTCCTTGCACACAATGCAGACAACGATTTTTGACTCAAACTATCAGCAACAACATTTTCCTTTCCTGGGTGATAATCAATCACAAGTTCGTAGTCTTTTAGTAGTTCTAACTATCTTCTCTGTCGCAGATTTAAGTCTTTTTACATCATTAAATACTTCAGACTCTTATGATCAGAAAACACATGACATTTCTCACCAAACAGATAGTGACGCCAAATCTTCAAAGCAAACACAATAGCAGCTAACTCGAGATCGTAAGTCGGATAGTTCTTTTCGTGTGGTTTTAACTGTCTCAAAGCATAAGCAACAACTTTTCCTTCTTGCATTAGAACACATCCCAAACCAATCAACGAAGCATCACTATAGATCACAAATTCTTTACCTGATTCAGGTTGTACCAACACTGGAGCTTCAGTCAACAAGGCTTTCAACTGATCAAAGCTGTTTTGACATTTTTCAGACCACTCAAACTTCACATCTTTCTGGAGCAATTTTGTCAACGGAGTCGCAATCATCAAAAAACCTTTTACGAACCTTCTATAATATCCAGCAAACCCTAGAAAACTGTGGGCTTTAGAAACATTTCTTAGAGGTTTC
Organism: Gossypium hirsutum; assembly: GCF_007990345.1. Taxonomy (NCBI): domain Eukaryota; kingdom Viridiplantae; phylum Streptophyta; class Magnoliopsida; order Malvales; family Malvaceae; genus Gossypium; species Gossypium hirsutum. The sequence goes on from NC_053429.1 coordinate 13,747,151, forward strand.
CAATCTAAAATAGCTGAAATTTTGCTCGGATCAACTCGGATACCCGATACTGATACAATATGACCTAAGAAGCCAACTTCTTTCAACCAAAACTCATATTTACTGAACATTGCATACAATTGTTTATCTCGCAGCGTCTGTAGCACTATTCTCAAATGCTTGGCATGCTCAGATTCATCATGTGAATAAATCAATATATCATCAATGAATACCATAATAAATTGATCTAAAAATGGTCTGAATATTCTATTCATCAAATCCATAAAGATAGCAGGTGCATTAGTTAATCCAAAGGGCAAAACTAAAAATTCATAGTGACCGTGCCTCATTCTAAAAGTAGTTTTCAAAATGTCAGAGTCCTTTAGTCGCAACTGATAGTAACCCAATCTCAAATATATCTTTGAAAACACAGTAGCACCTTTTAACTAATCAAACATATCATCGATTCAGGGCAGGGGATACTTATTTTTGATAGTCACCTTATTCAACTGTCGATAATCTATACACATTCTCATCGTACCATCTTTCTTTTTCACGAATAGAACAGGAGCACCCCAAGGTGAGAAACTCGGTCTAGCAAACCCTCGACCGGTCAATTCTTGCAACTAAGATTTTAATTCCTTTAACTCGGTCAAAGCCATTCTATACGGAGCTCTCAAAATCAGAGTAGTACCAGATACCAATTCAATGCCAAATTCTACTTCTCTAACTGAAGGTAATCCTAGAAGTTCTTCAGGAAACACATTAGGGAACTTATGGAGAACAGTTACAGATTCTACTTTCTTTTCTGATACATTTGAATCAATCACATATGAAAAATAAGCTTCACACCCCTTTCTAACAATACTCAATGCTTTCATTGAAGATATCAAACCAGGCAATCCTTTCAAATCACTAGATTCAATTTTGACTATTTCATTATTCTTGCATCTCAAATCAATAGTTTTTTGTTTGCAGTTTACTACAACATCATGCGAAGTTAATCAATCCATTCCCAGAATAATATCAAACTCATCAAACGGTAATAGCATCAGATCAACCGGAAAAAAATTGTCTCGAAACCTTAATGGACAATTCTTGTAGACTTTATTAAGTAGAGCACATTTGCCTAGGGGTTCGAAACTCTAATTACAAATTTAGTTGACTCTACAGGAAAAGTCTTACTGTTCACTAAGTTCATACATATATACAAATGTGTCGATCCAGGATCTATCAAAGCAATTACAAAAGTATCATGAAGAGTAAATGTACCCGTAATCACATCTAGTGATGAAGCTTCCTCACGAGCTTGGATAGCATACGCTCTAGCAGGTACACGAGCCTCAGATCTAACAGTTGTGTCTTTCATTCCTTTCTGACTACCACTTACATTTCCTGAATTTCTAGGAGGTCTGCCATGAGAAACATTACCACTCTGTCTCGGATTCTGAACATTATCTTTTTCAGGTAAATCTAGGCAATCTTTAATAAAATGATTTCTCGAACCATAACTATAACAAGCTCGGTTATTACTTTTTCCCCAACCTTCACCAAAATGTCATTTTCCACATTGATCACATTCAGGCCTTTCATTCTTTGCATTGTCAACACTAGCAATAGACCTGGCTAAAGATTTGTAGTTTGATTCCGATCTAACACGATCTCTATTTGAATATCCCACATTAGCCTTTGAACGACTGCTATCATCTTTAAACTTCTTGGATCCGGTTTGAAATGATTTACTTGACGATATCTTTCATACCTCTCTATCTTCAAAATTAGCCTTTCTTTTCTCTTTCCAAGATCTTCCGCTTTACAAGCTAATTCAACAAGCACCACGAATTCTTTGATTTCCAAAATTCCAACTAATAAACGAATATCTTCGTTCAAACCGTCTTCAAATCTCTTGCACATTATTGCTTCCGAAGATACACATTCACGGGCATACTGAATCAACCTTACAAATTCCCTCTCGTATTCTGTAATAGACATACAACCTTGTTTAAGCTCGAGAAACTCTTTGCGTTTCTGATCAATAAATCTCTGACTGATATATTTCTTCTGGAATTCAACTTGGAAGAAATCCCACGTGACTCATTCACTCGGAACTATAGATGTCAAAGTTTTCCACCAATGATATGCTATATCTCTTAAGAGAGAAACAACATATTTTTTACATTCTTCGAGACTCAAAGACAACTCATCAAACACTCTTATTGTGTTTTCTAACCATAATTCAGCTCTTTCTGCATCATCACTTGTAACTCAAAATTCTTCAGCTCCATATTTTCTAATCTTGTCAACTGGTGGTCTACTCAACTATACTGGATTCACTCGTGACATAACAAGAGTTTGAGGAAGATCAACCGGGGGTGGAGGTTGTTGTACAGTTGGATTGGTCTTAATATATTGGGTGAACCAATCATTCATCATTTGATAGAAGGCTTGCTTAGCCTCACCATCATGGCTACTTGTAGTCGATAGAGAATCAGCTTGCACCGTCCCTTGCACGGGACCAAGTGCATTGCTTTCAACATCGTCAGCTACAGCTCTATCGGGATCCATTGCTATACAAAAGCACATTTCAATGTCAGGATTCATACACTATCGTAGTTTCAAATATATGCCATGTATAGCTAGACTCACACATGCTATGGCAGTCTTATAACTGACTAAACCATAGCTCTGATACCAACTAAATGTAACACCCCTAACCCATATCCAACACTAGATTAGGGTTTCATAATCACTTTACAATCAAAAGTCAAACATTGTCATATTATGATCAAACATAAATATTGAGTCCCTTTCCTAGGTCAATAAGACCATGAACATATATTAGTAAGAGGTCGGGACTAAACCGAACACATTCACAAATTTCATCACATAGAAAATTTTTCCACTTTGTTGAGGTCACACGCCCGTGTAACCAGGCCGTGTTTCACTCAGGCACCAGACATACCCTTGAAACCCAATCATGCCAAAACAGAGGTTAGATATTGTCTTTTCCCCACGGCCAACAGACACGCCCGTGTTTTATGGCCATGTGGTACAATGTAGGCTTGGTTTAGGCCAAATTACCACCTCTTTTTGGGTCAACCTACAAGCATGGAAACAAGCATATATGTACAATCCAATCAACCAATTTTTTCATGCTAAAACACATATCATTCATACCATAATATTATCACCCATTTACATACTTATAAACCTTACCTATTTATAATGAACATAATGTAAGATTATATCAAATCATCATATAATATCATTCCATGAATTCACCACACTTACCATTTTTTTTATCCAACTAAGCATACTACAATTTCAAATTAACATCACATATCATAAACCATTATCAACTAAGAGTTTAAACACAAATTACCCAATTCACATGGCTAAATATATTGCATCACAAAACATACTTCCACAACTACTAGCCTAAACATGCCATACTTCAAATATATATACATTTTCAAAACTAGCAAAATGAAGTTCGATAGTGTGCTAATGATCCTAGATGATCTTTGAGCTTGCAGTAGCTTCGATATCTACAAAACAATTCAAACACACATACACAGTAAGCTCTGTAAAGCTTAGTAAGCTCGTAATCAAATCATCAATATTATATGAAACATATGAGTATTTGCATAATGTCAATCCATAAGATCATATCAACTCAATGAAATTCACATACATAATATCATCTACCACTTAGGTATCATACATACCTGGATCTTCCCGTACTTATTCACTTTCCTACTTACCACTTGTTGAAGGTTATAAGACTTTCCATAGCTTATTCGTGTTTTAAACATCCACACACATAGTGCTATAAGGTTAGCCGAAGCTAGAATATTTCCGCACACTTAATCCCATCTCAAATATCCAAGACTAAGTTGGTATTGGACACTTAGTGCCTCAAGTAGCCGAAGCTAGTTTAAATCGCACACTTAGTGCCAAAGCTTCCGATTCATCATCATATACATTCAGCCCAATTATTTAAACATCTATGTATAATCAAAATAGAAATATGTACTTATAATGCCATATTCTACGTACAAACTTACCTCGTACTCGAAGTTGTCAACTTGAACGTTTATTCCGCAATCTTCGACTTCCCTCGGTCTAAATCCGAATTCCTCTTTTCTTGATCTAAATGTATTCAAAATTAACCCTTTTATTCACTAAATCATTCAAAATAATCCATATACACACAATTAGGGCATTTTCCAAAATAGCCCTCACATTTTCACATTTCGACACTTTAGTCCCTCATTCACAAAATCACAAATTACATAAAATTTGCTTGTACACAAGCCGAGCTAAATTATCCTAGCTCTCATACAAATCCATACATTTTAGTTATTTTACATTTTAGTCCCCCAAAATAACATTTTTACAATTTAGCCCAAAATACTTAATTTCATCAAAAATCCAAAGACAAAACATATTAATCACACACCAAGCTTCCATAATTCATTATTTAACAACATAGAAATCACATATTCAACAACTTCATCTCATGAACACCTCATCAATTCCAAAAATTATGACATGGGCTTGATAGTAGGCTAAGCAACAATCTAAAAAACATAAAAATCATCAAAAACCGAAACTAAAACATACGTTAATTTAAGATCAAAGTGCTAAAACCCTAGCTTCCATTCTTTCTTCTTTTTCTTTTCTAATTTTCGGCCAAAGATGAACATAATGGCCTATTTTTAAGTTTTGTTTTATTAAACATACATTAATACATGTTTTACCAATTTACCCTTGCTTTATAACATTAATAATTCATAAAATCATTACTAACTTTGTCCATGCATTATTCCAAGGGTCCATTTACAACCTCAGGACCTTACAATTATAAAACCAAGCCAATTAAGCACTTTTAACATCTAGCACGCAGCTTTTACCTTTGTCGCGATTAGGTCCTTTTTGGAAATTAAACACACAAATAGTTAAATCTTCACACGAGACTTTCACATATGTAAATTTACTTATAATAGGCACAGAAGATAATATTAAAATATTTTTCTAACTCATATATGTGGTCCTGAAACCACTATTCTGACTAGGGTCAAAACCGGACTGTTACAGATGTTAAGTTTGAGTGGTCAGAGAAGTGCCGACAACGTTTTGATCAGTTGAAAGCCCTTTTGGCAGAAGCTCCAGTGCTAGTTCAACATAAATCAAGTAAAGAATTTGTTATTTATAGTGATGCATCATTAAATGGTTTAGGCTGTGTTCTGATGCAGGAAGGCAGAGTGATAGCTTATGCCTCGAGACAGTTGAAGCCACATGAAAAGAACTATCCTACATATGACCTAAAATTGGCAGCCATTGTATTTGCCTTTAAAATTTGGCATCACTATCTGTTCAGTGAGAAATGTCATGTTTATTCTGACCATAAAAGCCTGAAATATTTGATGACTCAGAAAGATTTAAATTTGAGACAACGTTGATGGTTAGAACTACTAAAAGACTACGAGCTTGTGATTGACTATCACTTAGGAAAGGCTAACGTTGTTGCTAATGCTTTAAGCCGAAAATTACTGTTTGCCTTGCGTGGAATGAATGCGCATATGGCTATGTCTGATGATGGCTCGGGCCCCCCCGGAAGGAGGCCTTCTTCGCCTTCCACCTAAGCTGCGCAGGAAAAGCCCAAAGCCAATCCCAGGGAACAGTGAAGCTTCATAGGGTCTTTCTGTCCAGTTGCGGGTAGGCTAAATTGAAAGCTAGACCGTTATTTTTTCAACAAATATGTGATGCCCAGAAGGCTGATAATGAATTGATTATAGAACGAGCTCAGTGTGAGACAAATGTTGATTCAGATTTCAGAGTTGATGCTGATCACTGTTTGTGATTCAGAGACCGAATATGCATTTCAAGGAATTCAGAGTTGATTCAGATGATTTTGAATGAAGCTCATAATAGTCGGTTATCTCTTTACCCAGGTAGTACAAAGATGTATAATGATCTGAAACAACTTTAATGGTGGAATGGTATGAAACGAGACATTTCTAACTTTGTTGCAAGATGCTTAGTCTGTCAACAAGTAAAAGCTGAACATCAGGTGCCTTCAGGATTACTTCAGCCTATCATGATACCTAAGTGGAAGTGGGATAGAGTCACGATGGATTTTGTATCTGGTTTACTGTTGACACTGAGCAAGAAAGATGCAATCTGTGTTGTTGTTGATAGATTGACTAAATCGGCTCATTTTGTTCCGATACGTACGGACTACTCACTTGATAAGCTAGTTGAATTGTATGTTTCTCAGATTGTGAGATTACATGGTGTGCCTATATCTATTGTTTCGGATAGAAATCTGAGGTTTACATCGTGGTTTTGGAAGAAATTGCAAGATGCACTAGGTACAAAATTACATTTCAATACTGCTTTCCATCCGCAAATAGATGCCCAGTCTGAGCGAATCATTCAGATACTTGAGGATATGTTGAGATGTTGCATTCTCGAGTTCAAAGGTACGTGGGAACGATACCTGCCTCTAATTGAATATGCATATAATAACAACTATCAATTGAGTATCAAAATGACACCTTATGAGGCTGTGTATGGTCGTAAATGTTGTATGCCATTGTATTGGACTGAGCTCAGTGAAAATAAAATACACGGGGTTGACTTGATTAGAGAAACTGAACAGAAAGTGAAAGTGATCCGTGAAAGTTTGAAAGCAGCGTCAGATCGTTAGAAATCTTATGCGGACTTGAAATGTAAAGATATAGAGTTTCAGATCGGAGACAAAGTCTTTTTGAAAGTCTCACCATGGAAGAAAATACTTAGATTCAGTCCTAAAGGCAAATTGAGTCCGAGGTTCATTGGGCCGTATGAGGTAATAGAGCGTATTGGGCCAGTTGCTTACAGATTATTGTCGCCACTTGAGTTAGAATGATCCATAATTTATTCCACGTTTCAATGCTTCAGAAGTATCAATTTGATCCTTCACATGTGATTAGTCTGTCTGAGATTGAAATTCAGCCTGATATGACCTACGAGGAAGAACCGGTTCGCATTTTGACTCGTGAGATTATAGAGTTACTGAATAAGAAGATTCCATTAGTTAAAATATTGTGACATAAGCATACAGTGGAAGAATCAACATGGGAGACAGAGGATACAATGAAAGAACGTTATCCGAACTTATTCACAGGTAAGATTTTCGGGGACAAAAATCCCTACGGGGGGAGAGTTGTAACAGCCTGATTTAGACCCTAAACGAAAGGTGGTTTTGGGACCACGAATCTGAGTCAAAAAATATTTTTAAATTGTTTACCGTGTTTTTTTTTGTGTGAATTTATATTTGTGAAATTTCCATGATTTAATTTTTTCGTTTAGGTGTTCGATTTAATAAAAGGACTTAATCGTGTAAAATGAAAATTTGGTAGTTTAATGTGTGAGGACTGAATTGTTAATGCCTTTTTAATAGGAAGTCTTTATGTTGTAATTAAGCCATTATCATGTTGTATGGACGGTATTAGACATAGATTACAAAATTTCCTTATTATTTCATTAAGGGTAAAATGGGAAATGAAATAAAATGTCATAATATAACATATTATAACATAATAATAAAACCATATTCATCATTTTCATTTCCTAATTGCCAAAACTAAAGAGAAGAATAACAATCTAGGGTCTAGCCATCTATTTAGCTCAATCAAGGTTCGTTTTTTGTTCGATTTTTGATAATTTCTACGTTTTTTAGATCGTTGCTTAGTAATCTTCAAGACCCATGCTTTAATTTTTTATTTTGATGAATATTTTGAGCTGTTCCATTGTTGATAGCTTGTGATTTTTGTTGTTTGATGATGAAAAATGAAAGATATGTTTTAGATTAATATGTTTTGTATTGGAGTTTTAGATGATTTTGAGTAATTAGGACTTAATTGCAAAAATAATAATTTAAGGGACTAAAATATGAAATAAATTGAATATATGGACTTGTTTGAGAGTGGGTAAAATTCAGCCCAACATAGGTATAGGGAAATTTTGCATATTTTTGTGTTTTGTGTAATAGGGACTAAATTGTAAAAATTGTAAATGTCAGGCATAAAATGATAATTTGCCTATTTATGCATTTTTGGACTAAATTGAGTGAAAATATGTTTGAATGAGCTTAATTTGAATATGTTTAGATCAAGAAGCAAAGAAATCAGATTTAGACCGGGGGAAAACGAAAGTTGCCAACTAGCAGCCCTGTCTCGTTTTACGACGTCCGAGGTAAGTATATAAGCAAATAGACATGTCTATTGGTAACTTAATATTTTATTTACTTTCTATTATGAAATGTTAGAAACTAAATATATTATGGCCGAATATGATTAAATGTGGCTACTACACTTCCGAGTTCGATTCGACCGAGTTATGACATCTGAAAGCCTCGTCTGAACCTTAAAAATAGTTAGGATACATATGTCATGACATAGGATTCTGATATATGTGTGCGAGTAAGTCCATGGCATCGATTTGTGATTCTATTATGTGTTTACGAGTAAAACCCTATCTGGGACAGTGGCATCGAAATGTAAGACCACGTCTGGGACGTTGGCATTTTACGATTATGTGATTATCAGAGTGTCCTATCCAATTTTGAAAGGTTCATCGGGCAAAGGTAAACTGTGAATGAATTGTATATTACGAGCTAAATGATCAGGTATGAGTTAACTTGATGCCTACTTAAGATAAGGTAAGGAAGTCCTATAGTTATGTGCTGTAAATCATGCACAATGCAAATGAGGATTCCATGTCTATTTGGATATGTACATTTGGCATTTGGATGAATGATTTGTGTAGTATTGAAATGTTACTTAACATGTGCATATATATAATTTGTGTATTCGGCTACCTAGGTATTATTTATACATAGGATGACATTTGATGATTCTTAAGTTGCATAAAAGAGTAAATGAATGTGTTGTTACTATGGCTACTAGTTTGGAAGTTAATTTATATTGTATTAAATGATTGTATATGTATTCGGCTTAGGTGGTTAAAAATGTTAATGCATTTCATTTAGTTAATATGAATCAAATATGTTATTGACTTGTTTATTGCTTATGACTTACTAAGCTATGGTAGCTTACTTTGTGTATTACGTTGCTCTATTTTATAGATTTTGAAGTCAAGCTGCAAGCTCGGGGATCGTGAGCCAAGTTCATCACTGATAAACACCAAATTATACATATCTACACCCTAAATACTCAGCATATTTATGGATGTTTGTTACTAGATTTGTGGATTTTGGTGCTCTTAATCCGATTATTTCATGTTTTGTACTCAGAAGAGCACCAAGAGTCGAAAGGAGCAAAAAACAAGCTAAAAAGGGACAAAATGGACCAAATCGAGAAGATGACACGGCCTAAGCCTTGCCGCACGGGCATCTCACACGCCCGTGGCCTTTGAGGGTGTCGACCAAGGTTTTCACGATTCACACGGCCTGGCCATTGACTCACATGGCCGTGTGCAATTCAACGGATAGAACACGGCCTGGTAATCACGTCACACGGTCATGGCACACGGGCATGTCCCTTTTTCAAAGAGTTGTATTTTACACGGAAAAGGGTACTTAGGGAGGAAGAAAGCCAATCCAAAACCTATATAAACACCGTAAGTGTGACCTAGAAGGAGGCCGCTCTTTCCAGAACTTTTTTGGAATACAGTACCACACGCCCGAGATTACTTGAAGAAAGCCAAACGATCCATCTCAAAAGCCGGAGCTACTCCAAGACTGAAGATCTCTTTCAGAATTCCTTCAGGGGTTTTACATTTTTCTTTATGTTTTGTTATTTTCATACTTTTGAGATGTACTCTTATTTTATTATGAACTAAACCCCTTAGATACCTAAGGGGGATAAAACCTATGATGGATCTTGTTATTATTATCTGAACTGTATGATAAATACTTGATTTGTTCGTAATTATGTGTTCTTAATGCTTGAGTTAATATTCCGGGTATTAATTCATGATTTGATGTGTTTACGCAGAGGAGGAATAGACCTTGCCTAAGAGTAGATTTAGCATAATTAAGTGGAGTTGATCGAACACCTAGAAATAGGGTTACAAGATTTTGCAGAATTAGGGTGAAACCTAATAAGGGGATCCATAGATCGAGTTAATGCAACCCTACAGTGTTAATTAGAGAAAAGTATCAGTTATTCAATCTAGGGATTAGACGTTATTAGTCTTGAATAGGGATAATAACTTAACTTAGGGATCTCTATGGAACAAGTCAAGTGAATAAATCGTCCGAGTCAGAGTCAGATAACAAGTGAAATCTAGGTGTATTCCTCCTTGGGTGTCGTCTTTATCAATTGCTTTTCTTCAAGTCTTTTTCCAAATTTTCTCTTTGCTTTAATTAGTTTAAATAATTAGTTTAATAAACAGAACCTTTTATTTCTAGGTTAGATAATAAAAAGATAGTTATTACTAGTACTTTTGGTTCCCTTGGGTACGATATCCCGGTCTTGCCCTTACTATACTATTGTTTGATGGGTGTGCTTGCCTTTTCGTCGTGATAATAGTTAGTCTAGGTTTGATCTTCATAATAAATATTTATTACTTGTTACGAATCACAAGATCAAGTTTTTGGCGCCGTTGCCGGGGAACTGAAATATTAGGAACACTAAATTTTTATTACTTTAGCCATTTATTTTTCTTGCAATTTTATATTATTTTATTATTTAGTAATTTACTTTTTCTCTCTCTTGGCAGGTTTTTTATAGTTTATGACTAGAAGAAACCCGTCAGGACTATTACTCTTTGACGAAGAAATCGATCGTACAATTCACAAAAATCAAAGAGAAATAAGGCGTAGTTTACGCTACACGGAGAACAAACGAGAAGACGATACTCAAACCCAACCGAAGAGATGGCCAAAAATGCAGGCGATTAGCTGCCTCCTGCAATTGCAGCTAATCAAAATCCTGCTCCACGTACTATGTATGATTATGCTAAACCTTCTTTAACAGGAACTGAGTCTAGTATAGTTAGACCTGCTATTGCTGCGAATAATTTCGAACTAAAACCTAACACAATTCAGATGATACAACAGTTTGTTCAGTTTGATGGTTTGCAGGATGAGGATCCCAACATGCACTTGGCGAATTTTCTTGAATTTTGCGATACATTCAAAATCAATGGCGTTTTTGATGATGCCATTCACCTTTGGTTATTTCCCTTTTCATTGAGAAATAAAGCTAAACAATTGTTGAACTCGTTACCACGAGGGTCTATCACTACTTGGGAACAAATGACCGAGAAGTTTCTACTAAAATATTTTCCGCCGGCTAAAACGGCTAAATTGCATAATGATATCTCTTCTTTTGAGTAGAAGGATTTAGAAACACTTTACAATGCATGGGAGAGATACAAGGACTTACTGAGAAGGTGCCCTCACCATGGGTTACCGCTTTGGCTGCAAGTTCAAACGTTCTACAATGGTGTGAATCCCTCGACAAGACAAATGATTGACGCAGCTGCTGGTGGAACCATCAACAATAAAACACCGAAAGATGCCGATGAATTCATAGAGGAGATGTCACTGAACAACTATCAGTGGCAAGTTATGAGGAAAAAGCCAATGAAAACAGTTGGTGTCTATAACATCGATTGAGTCACCATGATCTCTAATCAGGTAGAACTTCTCAATAAAAGGATTGACGGTTTACTTGGTTCTATGCAGGTACATCCAGTAATAAGATGTGACTCAAATGGAGGAGGTGTACATATAGAATACCAATCCTTCAATCCTACAATTGAAGAGGAACAAGTTAACTATATGGGTAACAATAACTTTAGATCTCAAAATAACCCATACTGTAATACTTATAATGCAGGTTGGAGGAACCACCTAAATTTTTCCTGGGGAGGTCAAGGAAATCCAAAGCCACAAAATCCTTAGGGTTTTCAACAGCCACCTTATCAACAAGAGAAAAAACCAAACCTTGAAGAGATGATTTCTAAATTCATCTCGGTGTCAGAAACCCATTTCCAAAATGCCGAGACAGCACTTAAGAATCAACAAGCATCGATCCAAGGACTCGAAACTTAGATAGGCCAGCTGTCCAAACTAATCTCTGAACGTCCACAAGGCAGCCTACCAAGTAATACTGAACCTAATCCGAGGGAACACCTCAATGCAATTAGCACTCAAGATAAGGAAGGATTCTGTAACACCCCGAACCCGAAACCGACACCGGAGTCGAACACGAGGTGTTAACTGACTTTAACCCCTTATAAAATTTATTTTCCAGACACTGCCCAATCTGTGTACTAGTCGTTTTAAAAATCATATCTTGAGTTTCGTAACTCGAAAATCAATTTCGTAATTTTTCCCAGAAACTAGAATCATGTGGCCATCTATGTATTTTTTTCTAGAATTTTTGGTCGGGCCAATTAGTACAGTTTATTAGTCAAAATCTCCCATGTTGCAGGGGTCGACTACACTGACCTTTGCCCATTACGACTTGGATATCTCCCTGCACGGGGCTTCAATACTGATTCCGTTTGTTTCTATGAAAACTAGACTCAGAGAAGAATCTATAAATATATGGTACTACCCCTAATTATCTCTGGTTAATTTATAATGAATTTCCAAAGTCGGAGTAGGGAATCCAGAAACCGTTCTGGCCCTGTCCCACAAAAATCTGATTATCTCTTAATATACTGCCCATATGATCTTTTTGTTACTTCCTCATGAAAACAGACTCATCAAGCTTCGATTACATAATTTATTCATCAATTAATTCCACTCCTACTATTTTTAGTGATTTTTCAATCTCATGACACTGCTGCTGCCAGCATCTGTTACGAAAGTAACTAGGTCCATTTCATGCCTACCCTTGATCCAACTCAATCGAACATTCGTGCCATTTTTGCATGGCTTAAAGTTTACATGCCAAAGTTCAAACACAACGTAATAGCTTATACATGCCAAAATGTTCTTCTAAGCCAACTAAGAAGAAAGTACCAAAACTTGCTATCCGGTGTGATGACTTCGATGACGGCCCGATCACGCAAAAAGAGATGTGTCCAAGAAACCTAGAATAGGTGACAAGGAAACACCGAGTGAGTTTATAACTCAGTAAGTCATAAGCTATGCACTACCATCCATCAATAACATTATCACAAGAGAAAACAAAATGGAACGAGGCTAATTACTCCATCCATTCCGAACCATACCATAGTTCCTCCAACCTATCAATTCATGCATTCACATTCCATATACTCATCAATAGGACATTGAAGCATTTTCATAAATCAATTTATTTTCGTTACAATCAAACGACTAAACAGCCTTTCACCCATCCTACGATAAATTTTATGTACGTGACTTCAAGTATAGTTGTCACATAGGTTCAAACTTACCGAGCTCAACACCAAGTATAAGCATAGCACCTATTAGCCATGTACTCAAGACACTTACCCGATCCGCTGTCCGCGATCGACTCAATAGTGTCGCACACATAGTGTCCATAATGATTCACGAATGTATATTGAGTCCGCACACTCAGTGCTATATAATCAACTCGCACACTTAGTGCTACGTAATCAAATCGCACACTTAGTGCTACATAGTCAAACTCGCACACTTAGTGCCGCATGGTCAATTCGCACACTTAGTGCATCATATTCATTTCGCACACTTAGTGCAACATAGTCAAATCGCACACTTAGTGCTGTACAATTTAATCCCGCGCACTTAGCGCCAATCTCATGGTCATAAATGGTTATACCCGCACGTTTAGTGCCGAGATCAACAACTCAGTACATCTTACCTCTTTTCTTTTCATTCAACAATTTCATCATCACATACGTACATGCATATATATATATTTATTCATTCCATTCAGCATCAATACATAAACATTATGACCATTTGAAATAATACCAACTACATGCTTAATGACTTACCTTGTGTTGGGTAAGACGGTTCCACCTCGACTACTCAGTGATCTTTTCTTTGCCTTTATCGGATCTAGTTCCCTTTTGCTCTTGAGCTTAAGTTCAACAAAATTTAAAATAGTCATTAATCGACTATTCAAGTATTACTTTCAGAATAATATATATATTGATTTGACCTTCACACACATAGATTATAGTAAGCTTTATAATAGTCAATAAATAACTCATTGGCAAATTTTCATTAATGTTTACAACAAAATCACATATTCACTACGAGCTGTTTTCCTGAGCAGTAGTCGCTAAATTGTTTATAACTGGAGCTACAAAACTCCAAATCACTAGCCGTTAATTTTCCCTGAATATAGACTCGTATATCTTCCATCCATAAAAATTTCAGAATTTTTGGCTTGGCCAATCAATACCAGATTTTTCTTAAAGTTTCCCCTGTTTCACTGTTTGACTATTCTGACCACTCTTCACTACGAATCAAATTTCTCATTTTACAGAATTCAAAATGTGTTGTATTTGATCTCATTTGAAACTAGGCTCATTAAGGAGTCTAAGCATATAAATTTTATCTTATAATCATTTTTGTACAATTTATAATGATTTCCTAAAAACAGAACAGGGAATCTAGTAGTCATTTTGACTCAGCCCCACAATACTTCAAATATCTCAAGATCGGTAACTCTTTTGTTTTTATAGTTTCTTTTGTAAGAAAATAGACTCTTCAAGCTTTAATGGCATAATTCACTCAGCTTCTAATTCAACTCCTACAAATTATGGCGATTTTCCAAAATCACCTTACTGCTGCTGTCCCCAAACAGATTATTACCAAATCAAATACTAACATTAGCATTTCACCTTAATAGCTAGCTTACCAAGCCTTAATTTAACATATTAATCTTTAACATATCTTTCACTTTTCATCAACAACTATCAAAAAGCTCAAGCACTCATCAATGGCAAAACACAAAATCATCATCAATCCACAAAATTGAACCATGGGTTTTTAGAACTCAAGTCAACTACTAAAACATGCATGCATCTCAAGAACAACATCAAACATACCTTAGTCTAGCAAACCACCATAGCCGATTTTCTCAAGCTCTTCCCCTTCCTTTCTTTCCTCTATTCGGCCAAAGGTGTTCAAGAATGAACACATTTTTTTTTTGTTTTCTTTCCTCAACTCACGGCAACAAGGGGGGGTATGGATGAGACCATTTTTTTTTCATCACCCTTCCTTTTCATTGTTTAATTACCATGCTCTTTATTTTATTTTTCTTAGCATACATCACTAGCATAACATGTTGGTGACATGTTTCCACCCATAGCATGGCCAGCCACTATGCTTTAATTTGGCTAATTTGACATGCAAGGACAAACACTTTCCCACATATATTAATGGGCCACTTGAACACTTGCCTAGCATATTTCTAAATTGTCTCACATAAGTCCCTACTAATAAATTCCACATACACTGACCAAATTAAAGTATGGAACTATCACACAAGCATTTACGCACATCATAAACACAGAATATAATCTTTAATTATTTATAAGACTCGGTTTTGTGGTCCCGAAACCACTTCCCGACTAGGGTCAATTTTGGGCTGTCACAGATTCATTGCAATTGAACCAGAATTACAGCAAGACAACACGATGAACAAAGGATGAGAAGAGGTAAACAATAATGATCTCAAACAGGTAAGTACGAATCATAAACCTCGTGTGCCATATCCTAAAGCGATGACAAAAGACAGAATAGAAGAACAATTCGGTAAGTTTGTCAAACTCTTAAAGAAATTACATATTAACTTACCCTTTATTGAAGTTCTTTTGCAGATGCCCAACTCAGCAAAATTCTTAAAGGAACTTCTTAGCAATAAAATGAAATTAGACGCTACATCACATGTGGAACTCGATGCAGTCTGCTCAGCTATTCTAAAGAATGAGTTACCTAACAAATTGAAAGATTCAGGGAGTTTTACAATTCCTTACTTAATTGGTAGTCTATCTGTGAATAATGCTTTAGCGGATCTAGGGGCAAGTATAAATGTTATGCCATATAAAATGTTTAAATGACTAGGTCTCGGTAAACCCAAACAGACTAGGATGAGCATACAATTGGCTGACAAAATAGTTAGATTTCCTAAGGGTATTATTAAAGATGTTCTCATTAAAATTGATAATTTATTTACCCAGTAGACTTCGTTGTCTTAGATATGGATGAGGATAACGAGGTACCTTTAATTTTAGGACGACAATTTTTAGCAACTGCCAGAACCATTATTAATGTAGGCACAGGAGAGCTAACACTTCGTGCAGGTGACGACGCAGTAGCACTCCAAGCACATGACTCAGTCAAAACCTCTAAGACTCAAGCTAATGCTATAAAACCTATCGATCATAAAACTAATATTCAATCGTCCTTGCAGGAACTTCCTCGAACCAAGACAACAGAAATAGTCCACTACTATCATAAAGAGAACAAAGACGTCCATGAAGAACGAAGACTACGAATAAAGGAGCTAGACGAATGGCGAGAACACAAACTGATAACACATGTTAAACCGAAACTACGCAAACACAAGCCCGATACCTCTCCTAATCAACTTCAGGTTGGCGATACAGTCTTACTAGATGCTGTTGATCCTCACATTGTCAGTACCACACCAAATGAGGAAATCCCTCTTACGGTACTTAGTATTTTTCTATTCGGTACAGTGGAGGTGAGTCATCCAAGTTCGGTACTTTTAAGGTAAACAACACCCGTTTAAAACCTTATTTCAAAATTGACAGCGAGAACGACGAGTATGAACTCCTCAAACCACCATGATAAATCAACAAAGAGGTAAGTCGAGCTTAGACTAGAAAAAAGCGCTTCTCGGGAGGCAACCCGAGCACTAACATATTTTGATTTCTTTACTTTTATTTTCTAACACTTTGGATCCTTAAGTTAATCTTTGATTTGCAAAGTTTTTCAGCTCGCACGGCCAGGCACACGGGTGTGCCTAAAGCCATGGCCAAACAGGGGACGAAGCCACGGCCATGTGATACGGCCATGTTGAAGCAGGACATGATTTTCCCAAAACACAGGGTGCGATAAATCCCCACGGCTGTGCGACATGGTCGTCGGTGAACTTGATATGAACACACGGGCGTGGGAATGAAAACCCACGGCCGTGCCAGGGACAAGGCTCAATTCTGTGTTTTCGACACGGGTGTGCAACATGCCCGTGCCATTTAGGCGTGTACTGTACACGGGGTGCTACCATAACACACGGGCATGGGAGAAGCCAACAAAGCTAGGCACGGCCGTGCGACATGGTCGTGTGCCACACACACCCAAGACACATGGACATGGGACAGTAGCCGGGCACGACCTAAATTGAAAAGTTCAAAAAACACGGGCTCACCTCTAGAGTACACGGGCGTTGTCCTAGGCCGTGTGCACCTTCCTTATATAAACAAGCCACTGTTCATCTTCTTCCCCCTTTCAAAACCCTAGCTGAAAACTCCTCGTCCCTACTCCCTAATCCTTATTCCGGCCACCACTCCCAATATTCTCACTTCCCCAACCCTCAAACCACCCTGAAATCTATTCCCCTTGTATTAATCCCCACTTTCCCCTCTCTATACCCTCTATTTTTCCTCCACACGGCTATATCCCCGCATCACACGCCCGTGCCCGCCACCAACACACCCATGCACTGCCATACAACAGCCTTTGGTTCACTTTCTCAACTTTATTTTTCCAATTTGTATTGCTACATTAGTATTCTACATGCTTTACATAGATATTGTACTATTTTGCTTTAGACAAGTTAGGAATTTACTTTAAATTTTTCTATATTTGAATTATTTAAGACACTAAATAGCATATACTAGTTTTGGGCCTCTTGCTTAACTACTGATGTATCGTGGATTCTATCACTGCTCATATATTTTTAGGTACATTATGTCGTCATTGAGAGGAAAGAAGGCCGCGGTCCCATCCTGAAAGAGATGTAGGAGACCGGGTTCTTCCTTGGTACGTGCTACAGTCGAAGTTCGACACCCGTTCCTTGACTTTCCACAAGCTTCGCAGGAGGAGCTATTTCAAATACTAGGCGCACGACCCATCACCACAGGTCGCTGCATCGACTGGGCTGCCGTAGAGCAAGTCCAGCTCGCTGATGCCATCCGCGCCCTCCTGTCCACAAACCCATGGGAACGGTTCTTCACTATTACTGAGCCAACTTATTTAGAGCTAACTTTAGAATTATGTTTTACTTTTCTTTTACAGGTGGTGATGACGAACATTGACAACCCAGGCACCATTCACTTTCAATTAGGCGGTCTAGTTCGTGCGATGAGTGTTCCAGAGTTTGGAGTTGCTCTGGGACTTTACATCGATGAGTTTGTGGAGGAGGAGGACATGAATGCACTAGCACGCAATATCCACATCTCCCCCTCCTTGTGCTGGAAGGCTTTGGCACCACTCTCTTCCAACTACGACCCCAGTTGCTCGAAGGCCTCAGCTCTCCCCCCTTTCTTACGATATCTCCAAGCCATATTGGCACACACCTTGACCAGAATGAGAGAGAGCACCGGCATAGTCAACACCCACGACTGTAGCACGTGACTGACTTGGCCTACTTCATTGCTTTCACCATTTGCCATCAGACCGAGCGGCATAGGAAGGGAGTGATCTCCATTGGCCCCTACGTGACGCGCTTTGCTAGACACTTCGACCTCCTCAACACCGCGGCCCAGTCATAAGCGTTTACCCTGATAGGTCAGATGTCCCCACAGGGCATCACAACTATGTTACACATGAGGATGATCGAGCGCCGACGTGGGACTGATCCTCCTTCGTACCGTCTCTCGCATGCCATTGACGAAGAGGATCTTGAGGACATCCTTGATGATGTTCCTCCACAGCATGAGAAGCCTTCTACTGTGCCACCTAGTTAACGACCAGCTCATGCGGCTGCTTCATTGGCACATATTTCTGATCGACTCGCCCATTTTGAGCAATATTGCACTACACAGTTCGAGATGATCCACGAGCGAGATCGGCGACGGGACCAACAGATGGATGATATGTAGGCCATGATGCAGTAGCTGTGCCAACACTTCCACATCGCCACTCCAGCACCACCACCTGAGGGCCCCACCGACGAGGATCATTGACTCCTCTTATTTTATTATTATTTATTCTTAACTTTATTTTATTTTTTATTTTTCTTTTGATTTTTATTTTCATTTCAATTTTATTTTTTTTTTGAAAGACATATCTATATTAGTAAATTTTACTTTTTCCATTTTCTAGTATTTTTAACAAGTAATTCCACTACGCTCTCTTCCACACCAACTCTTAATAAGCTCTTCATGATTCTACAGACTTTCAAACAAAGCAGCTAGGAATATTTTACGAAATGAGGAAACCAATGGGAAATAATACCTCACGAGTGCCATGTTCAACAACCCAATTTCTTCATCTAGCCAAGAACAATGGCAGCTACTACTTTCCCCAAACACTCCAGCCTCAGAATCAAGCTCCACATCCATATAACAGGGAGTTTCACCTCCTTTCCTCTTATGATTTTCTTTATTTTGAATAATCTATCTTTGTACATTGAGGGCAATGTACATCTTAACTGTGGGGGGGTGAACATGAAACCTAACTTTTTTGCATTATTCTTAAATCACTGAATTTGGTCTTGTGCTTAAGCGATTTTCTCATAATATTGATAGAATGAATTTTGATTGATCTACAATTATTGTTGATATGTCTTGAATTAGACTAAGAGAATTATGCATGATTATTTGATTATAGGACCTTAAAGAATCAAGCATGATAAGTTGATATTTTGAGAACTAAAATTTTTTAGATTATTTTCCTAAATTGAGGCATTCTCTTGAAATCTTAAGTACACAGGAATGACATCAAAAACCAAATTTTTGGTGAGATTTTTTAGCCTTTTGAGCATATAGCTTTCTTTCTTGCTCACTTTTTTTGTGGTTTGAGTGTTTCAACATTGAACTGTTTTTCTAGAACTTGCTTCGATTATACATATTGAGATCACACGTATGATTTGATATACTGAGATGATAAAGGCACTTAGGATTTAACCCATTTACTCCATAAAAAGTCTTCCTACATAATTAAACCCTTAGTGAACCCTTTTTTGAGCCTACTAACCCTTTTCTTTGATTAACCCTCATCATTAACCCATTAACCCATTATTGTTAAAATCCCCTTACTTAGTTTGACCCTTTTTATCGAGATTGAATTTAATACTGTTACCTCATTATGTTCACCATTTTTTGTTACTAAATCATGAAATCTGATTTTCATATTGTATTGACTTGACTTGTTCTTAAAAAAAACTCAATATTATTATTGTTCTCAACAAGCTAAAGTTGTCATGAACTCATGTAAAATAGTTCTAGATTTTTTTTGTGGTTCAGTAATTAAGTTTTTGATAGTAGGGTAACATATTGAAATTATCTTAATTCTAACCCTTTTCTCTTCAGCTTGTATCCATACCTGTAACCTAAACCCCATTACAACCATGCAAAGACCTTTTGATTAGTATATCGTATCATTTACAAGTGGTGAAGATTTGATTTTCATGCAAGCCTATGGTAATAACTTTTCATGTTAGACAATCGAGTACTTAATCTTGAACCTTAAACACTTTGAGTAATTTGAGTGAATCTTTAGTGAGGATGTCATCTCTTGTATGTTTAGTACTAAAGTTAATTACTTGAAGGAAGGAGATTACCTATAATTTTGTTGTCAAAGTATTCGATTTAGATTATTTGAGGCTTTTAATGCCCCTATAGTTAAATTCTCACTGTATGATTTTCTGTGGAATAACTTGTAACATTATCAGTAGTGATTATATGATTAAGAGGAATGAATTCTAGTAGTAAATGAGAATTTTGCTTGAGGACAAGCAAATGCTTAAGTGTGGGGGTATTTGATAAATGCCAAATTATACATATCTACACCCTAAATAATTAGCATATTTATGGATGTTTATTACTAGATTTGTGGATTTTGGTCCTCTTAATCTGGTTATTTCATGTTTTGTACTCAGGAGAGCACCAAGAGTCGAAAGGAGCAAAAAACAAGCTAAAAAGGGACAAAATAGACCAAATCGAGAAGATGACACGGCCTAAGCCTTGCCACAAGGGCATCTCACACGCCCGTGGCCTTCGAGGGTGTCGACCAAGGTTTTCACGATTCACACGGCCTAGCTATTGACCCACACGGCAGTGTGCAATTCAACGGATAGAACACGGCCTGGTAATCACGTCTCACAGTCGTGGCACAAGGGCGTGTCCTTTTTTCAAAGAGTTGTATTTTACATGGAAAATGGTACTTAGGGAGGAAGAAAACCAATCCAAAGCCTATATAAACACCCTAAGTGTGACCTAGAAGGAGGCCGCTCTTTGCAGAACTTTTCTGGAATACAATACCACACGCCGAGGATTACTTGAAGAAAGCCAAACGATCCATCTCAAAAGCCGAAACTACTCCAAGACTGAAGATCTCTCTCAGAATTCCTTCAGGGGTTTTAGAGTTTTCTTTATGTTTTGTTATTTTCATACTTTTGAGATGTACTCTTATTTTATTATGAACTAAACCCCTTAGATACCTAAGGGGATAAAACCTATGATGGATCTTGTTATTAGTATCTGAACTGTATGATAAATACTTTATTTGTTCTTAATTATGTGTTCTTAATGCTTGAGTTCATATTCCGGGTATTAATTCATGATTTGATGTGCTTATGCAGAGGAGGAATAGACCCTGCCTAAGAGTAGATTTGGCATAATTAAGCGGAGTTGATCTAACGCCTAGAAATAGGGTTACGAGATTTTTTCAGATTAGGGTGAAACCTAATAAGGGGATTGTAACACCCCGTACCCGAGACCGTTGCCGGAGTCGGACACGAGGGGTTCACAGACTAAATTCGCTTACTATCGCAGTCCATTTTAAATTTTTCCAGACAGCTGGCTAACTGTCTCGCTGTCACCTTAAAAATCATATCTTGAGTTTCACAACTCGAAAATCAGTTTCGTGATTTTTCGCTGAAACTAGACTCCTATGTCCATCTACATATTTTTTTCTAGAATTTTTGGTTGGGCCAATTACTACACTGATCTTCATGCATTACAATTCGGATATCTCCCTGTACAGGGCTTAAATACTGATTCCGTTTGTTTCTATAGAAACTAGACTCAGAGAGGAATCTATACATATATGGCATGACTCCTAATTATCTCTGGTTAATTTATAATGAATTTCCAAAGTCGGAATAGGGAATCCAGAAACCGTTCTGGCCCTGTCTCACGAAAACCTAATTATCTCTTAACATACCACTCATATGACCGTTTCGTTTCTTCCATATGAAAGTGCATTCATCAAGGTTCATTTAGATAATTTATTCACTATTTAATTCTATTCCTACTATTTTTAGTGATTTTCCAAATCTACATCACTGCTGCTGTCAGCATCTGCCTTTAAGGTAGACTTTACCTATTTCATAGTTTCCATGATTCAACTAGCCCTTTTAGCATAAATAGCACAAATTATGATAGTGATTAACCATTCCCATGGCCAATCCTTGTTAAGCATATCCACACCTCTCAATAACCATCTCCATACCAAATGATTATAACATTATGCTCAAACATATATAAGCCATTTTCGCATGGCTATCCAAAATTATACAAATCCCAAGGGTCCATCACCCACTACAAAAAGGGTAGTCCTATACATGCCATTTTCAGAGTTCAACCAAAAGTGTACCAAAAGGGCTTTGATAGTGTGGGCGACTTCGACTTCAATAATCCCGAGTCCGATAGCTGACGAACCAAAATCTATAAAACAGAGATTCAAAGAACGGAGTAAGCATTTAATGCTTAGTAAGTTTTAAGCAAGACAAAGTGTTCTCAATCACTATTATTGGTCATTCATTTCAACTGTTCGATGAAGTTAATCTAGAGCTTCATCTCGATCTATAATATCATTAAACGCAACACTTGGCTGCCACATATATACTTTCGAATAATAATGACCTAGATGGTCAAATATTTCCAAAGCACATTCTCACATTTGGAGTTATAATATTAATCACATTTACCTACCTCTTTGATATTGATAATTCACCTCGAAATCACTCCACCGATGAGTAAGTAATACGTACCTGAACATCTTGAATACATAATACTTATTTGATGGTAACTTAATGCAGATACTCAATATCAAAGTCTTACTTGAATCCTAGCATTTAGCCGTCGGGTCTTTAAAGCTCAGATATAGTACGAGCACGAAGCCTACGGACATTAATCAGGATAATACTCTCGCATAAAGCCTGCGGGGTTTTAACCCGGATATAGTACTGACACAATTCCCTTCGGGACTTATCACATTTATACACTTTCACATCCATCACGTTGGCCACTCAGCCCTGTCACATATATACACTTTCACATTCATCACATTGGCCATTAGGCCTCATCACATATATACACTTTCACATTCATCACATCGGCCATTAGGCCTTATCACATATATATACACTTTCACATTCATCACATCGGCCATTAGGCCTTATCACATATATATACACTTTCACATTCATCACATCGGCCATTAGGCCTTATCACATATATACACTTTCACATTCATCACATCGGCCATTAGGCCTTATCACATATATATACATTCACATCACAATTATCCAAATATACTTCACATATCACATATACTATCATGTATACACTTTGTCTTGGCCGAATCTACATTAATCATTTCCCAATGAATAATTCAATTTCACGCCATGCTATCATTTCATATTCGAATACTCATAAACTTACAATTTCACAAATTTTAATATCAAAGATCCATCTAACACTCATGTATCATTTTACAATATCACGATTTAGAATTCACGTTTGGGTTTAATCAATAGCTTATGAGTAACTAAAACAAGTTTCATCCATGTTTACAACAAAATCACATATTCACTACGAGCTATTTTCCTGAGCAGTAGTCACTAAATTATTTATAACTGGAGCTACAAAACTCCAAATCACTTGTCGTTAATTTTCCCTGAATATAGACTCGTATATCTTCCATCCATAAAATTTTCAGAATTTTAGGTTTGGCCAATCAATACCAGATTTTTCTTAAAGTTTCCCCTGTTTCACTGTTTGACTAATCTGACCACTCTTCACTACGAATCAAATTTATCATTTTACAGAATTCAAAATGTGTTGTATTTGATTTCATTTGAAACTATACTCATTAAGGAGTCTAAGAATATAAATTTTATCTTATAACCATTTTTGTACAATTTATAATGAGTTTCTAAAAACAGAACAGGGGATTTCGGAGTCATTCTGACACCGTCTCACACAACTTTAAATATCTCTTTATAGGAAATTTTTTTGCTCACAAGGTCTCTTTTATAAGAAACTAGACTAATTAAGCCTCGATTACATATTTTATTTAGCCTATAATTCCACACCAACAATTTATAGTGATTTTCTAAAATCACGTTACTGCTGCTGTCCAAAGCAAATTATTACAATTTGCTCTTAACTTTCTAAGTCCAAACACATATGAACTTACCATTTGAGTTTAAGACATATCATGGCCACATCATATCTTATTAAATCAACTCATTATGTCCTATTATGATTGAATTTACTCAACGTTAAATCACTTAAAACTTACCTCGGAAGCGGTTGACGACTAGATATCCACGGCTATTCGTCTACTTTCTCTTTTCCCCTATCCGACTTTGATCCTCTTTGCTCTTGGGCTTAATTTAACAAATAAATTGATTTAATCATTTGAGCATCGAAAAGAGGAACTCAAGATACTTAGCCCATATATATATACATTAGACATTAAAGTCACATACATATGAAATCATGAATCAACTCAACATATTAACCCACACTTCCTTTTAGCCGATTGTCTAAGCCAAGATAAAAGCATCAATATGCTTGCCTCTAACCGAATACATGCAACACCAATCTTCTTCCTATGGCCGAATATGCATGTCTATGTTGAGGCCGATTATATGCTTAATACTTCCTACAAGTATGGTTACTTGTATTGATTATATATCATCTTGTTTCAAGTTCAAAACTCGGCTAATACGCATATATACACTAGTAATCAAATACTAACATTTTGCACTTCACCTTACTACCATTTCACATCTATTTTCTACCATGGCCGAATGCATCAAGACACCATACCATTCAATTTTGGTCATGGGTTACACAAAGAACTTAATGTCTAACTCAAAAATGCCAAAAAGAAAATCCAAGAGTCATCAATCACCATCACATGTATCATTACAAAGCTTTACACTTAGCATGCAAATGACATCAACACAAATCCACCTTATCTGAAAATTAACTCATCTTCATGCCTCATCACCACAACATCAAACATCAACCAAGAAGACAACACCCATGGCCGAATATCATCTCCATCTCATAGCAAAGATTTAAACCATGGGGTAGGTAGAACTCAAACTAACAACTAAAAACAGGCATGAATCTCAAGGACAACATCAAACATACCTTAGTCTAGCAAACCACCATAGCCGATTCTCTCAAGCTCTTCCCCTTCCTTTCTTTCCTCTATTCGGCCAAAGATGTTCAAGAATGAACACTTGTTTTTTGTTTTCTTTCTTCAATTCACGGCAATGGGGGGGGGAAACATGGATGAGACAATTTTTTTTCATCATCATTTACCTTTCCATTATTATTTTATTACCCATACTCCTTATTTTATTTTATTGTTTCCTCCCATGATGCACCAACACAACATGTCTATGACATGTTTTGCCCATCACCCTTTGTCCATCCTAATGTCATGGCCGGCCACTACTAGATGGGGGGAAAAATTGACATGTAAGTCCCCCCTTTTTCAACATGCACTAATAGGTCCTTATGTTTTGATCTATCACATTTCAAAAATGTCACACATAAGTCCTATTGACTAAATTCACATGCAATTTACTAAATCGAAGCTTAAAATTTTCACACATTTATTTTAGACAATAAATATCATATTCAAATAATTTGGTGACTCGGTTTAGCGGTCCCGAAACCACTTTCCGACTAGGGTCACTTTAGGGCTGTCACAACTCTCCCCCATTTAAGAAATTTTCGTCCCCGAAAATTTCTACCGATGCATAGTTTAGGATAACGTCCTCTTATTGAATTATATCCACAAAGACATTAGCTCATCGATAGCAATTGTAATTCATTATTGATTTTGCATCGATCTATAAAATCATTTTCTTATCTTAAAACAAATACATAAACATTTCTACAAGTATGCGCATATATCTCATTTTCTTGATTTCATAAGCAATAATCACTTAATTTAATTCACAATTGCATTTCAAACACATATTAAGTACATATTAACATGTATAATTCACATCATCAACCCACATATTTGTAACCCACATTTTCATTCATGTATAAGCTGTAACCTGACCGAAAGTACACATATACTCAAACATCCCAATAAATATCCTTTATAACTCCATCATATCTCACTATTCAACTTAACCTATTTCCAACAGAAAATCAACTTCCACATACCTGAACATTGAATTCATTTAGCACATTTAATCACTGTTAACGATACCCGTTGAATCATTCGAAATCATTACGGATACTCATTAAGCACATATAGCTCTTACAATGCCATATCCTAGATATGGTCTTACATATGCTCACATATCGAGCCGATGCCATGTCCCAGACATGGTTTTACACACTATCTCAAATCAATGCTTTCGTCCCAGACGAGGTCTTACATGAATTCCACTTCACACACTTAGTGCCCACTGACCGATCTCGCACTCATAGTGCTCGATTAAAGGAATTCGCACACACACAGTGCCTCTAATCATTCACACACACAGTGCTCTTATTCATTCGTTATTACACATTGAAATGACTTAACCAAGTCTATAAACATCATGTATGAACACTTTTAATCATATCATCTCATTTAAATTTAAATTCGTATAGTAATGAATACTTAAACTTTGCTCAAATTACCGGCACGAAGCCTACTAGGCACGAAGGCCCGAATACACGTCACCAGCATGATTGCTCTTCGGGACCTAGCCCGGATATAACACCAGCACGAATGCTCTTCGAGGTTTAGCACGGATATATTACTAGCACGAGTGCTCTTCGGAACTTAGCCCGGATACATCACTAGCATGAATGCTCTTCGGGACTTAGTCCGGATACATCACTAGCACAAATGTTCTTCGGGACTTAGCCCGGGTACATCACTAGCACGAATGCTCTTCGGGACTTAGCCCGGATACATCACTAGCATGAATGCTCTTCGGGACTTAGCCCGGGTACATCACTAGCACGAATGCTCTTTGGGACTTAGCCCGGATACATCACTAGCATGAATGCTCTTCGGGACTTAGCCCGGATCATCGTCGAGACCTTTAGCTCGGATGAAATCTCCACACAAGGCCAGCGAATTTTAACCCAGACATAATCTCTTCATATAGTCAACGGGTCTTTAAACTCGGATTCACATCACTGAGTCTCATACATATTTATTCACATGTTATCATGTTTCACATGGCACAAATCACATTTATAATTTAATCAATTCATTCACATGTAAACATATAACATGATTCTTGACTTTAAGTCGTAAATATCATTCAAATCTAATACATGTATGCTTCTTTTACTAAACTTTCAGCTCAATAAGCAATCACACAAAAGCATATATCCCCAATCTCTTCCTTTGTTCATTTCTCTAATAACCTTATTATGATAAGGACAATGGGACATCATTCATCTATCATACATGTATATCATGGCATTTTAAGTTAAATACCAAATTCAATTACTCAAAACTTACTTATGTTATACCCTTCTCAATATTGACACGTCATAAGCATGTCTCAGTCCTCTCAATACCATCTGCTACAGCTCGATCGGGATCGAAATTCATTACAATAAATAAACACATTTTCAATTGTCAGAAATCACCACACTATCAAATAATCACATAATGGCATGTATAGCTAGACCCAAACGTATTACGGTAGTCCTAGAATCTACTAAACCGTAGCTCTGATACCAATAAAATTGTAACACCCCGTACCCGAGACCGTTGCCGGAGTCGGACACGAGGGGTTCACAGACTAAATTCGCTTACTATCGCAGTCCATTTTAAATTTTTCCAGACAGCTGGCTAACTGTGTCGCTGTCACCTTAAAAATCATATCTTGAGTTTCACAACTCGAAAATCAGTTTCGTGATTTTTCGCTGAAACTAGACTCCTATGTCCATCTACATATTTTTTTCTAGAATTTTTGGTTGGGCCAATTAGTACAGTTTATTAGTTAAAGTCTCCCCTGTTACTGGGTGCGACTACACTGATCTTCATGCATTACAATTCGGATATCTCCCTGTACAGGGCTTCAATACTGATGCCGTTTGTTTCTATAGAAACTAGACTCAGAGACGAATCTATACATATATGGCATGACTCCTAATTATCTCTGGTTAATTTATAATGAATTTCCAAAGTCGGAACAGGGAATCCAGAAACCGTTCTGGCCCTGTCTCACGAAAACCTAATTATCTCTTAACGTACCACTCATATGACCATTTCGTTTCTTCCATATGAAAGTGCATTCATCAAGGTTCATTTAGATAATTTATTCACTATTTAATTCTATTCCTACTATTTTTAGTGATTTTCCAAATCTACATCACTGCTGCTGTCAGCATCTGCCTTTAAGGTAGACTTTACCTATTTCATAGTTTCCATGATTCAACTAGCCCTTTTAGCATAAATAGCACAAATTATGATAGTGATTAACCATTCCCATGGCCAATCCTTGTTAAGCATATCCACACCTCTCAATAACCATATCCATACCAAATGATTATAACATTATGCTCAAACATATATAAGCCATTTTCGCATGGCTATCCAAAATTATACAAATCCAAAGGGTCCATCACCCACTACAAAAAGGGTAGTCCTATACATGCCATTTTCAGAGTTCAACCAAAAGTGTACCAAAAGGGCTTTGATAGTGTGGGCGACTTCGACTTCAATAATCCCGAGTCCGATAGCTGACGAACCAAAATCTATAAAACAGAGATTCAAAGAACGGAGTAAGCATTTAATGCTTAGTAAGTTTTAAGCAAGACAAAGTGTTCTCAATCACTATTATTGGTCATTCGTTTCAACTGTTCGATGAAGTTAATCTAGAGCTTCATCTCGATCTATAATATCATTAAACGCAACACTTGGCTGCCACATATATACTTTCGAATAATAATGACCTAGATGGTCAAATATTTGCAAAGCACATTCTCACATTTGGAGTTATAATATTAATCACATTTACCTACCTCTTTGATACTGATAATTCACCTCGAAATCACTCCACCGATGAGTAAGTAATACGTACCTGAACATCTTGAATACATAATACTTATTTGATGGTAACTTAATGCAGATACTCAATATCAAAGTCTTACTTGAATCCTAGCATTTAGCCATCGGGTCTTTAAAGCTCGGATATAGTACGAGCACGAAGCCTACGGACATTAATCAGGACAATACTCTCGCATAAAGCCTGCGGGGTTTTAACCCGGATATAGTACTGACACTATTGCCCTTCGGGACTTATCACATTTATACACTTTCACATCCATCACGTTGGCCACTCGGCCCTGTCACATATATACACTTTCACATTCATCACATCGGCCATTAGGCCTCATCACATATATACACTTTCACATTCATCACATCGGCTATTAGGCCTTATCACATATATACACTTTCACATTCATCACATCGGCCATTAGGCCTTATCACATATATATACACTTTCACATTCATCACATCGGCCATTAGGCCTTATCACATATATATACACTTTCACATTCATCACATTGGCCATTCAGCCTTATCACATATATACACTTTCACATTCATCACATCGGCCATTAGGCCTCATCACATATATACACTTTCACATTCATCACATCGCCTATTAGGCCTGATCACATATATACACTTTCACATTCATCACTTCGGCCATTAGGCCTTATCACATATATATACACTTTCACATTCATCACATCGGCCATTAGGCCTTATCACATATATACACTTTCACATTCATCACATCGGCCATTAGGCCTTATCACATATATACACTTTCACATTCATCACATCGGCCATTAGGCCTTATCACATATATATACATTCACATCACAATTATCCAAATATACTTCACATATCACATATACTATCATGTATACACTTTGTCTTGGCCGAATCTACATTAATCATTTCCCAATGAATAATTCAATTTCACGCCATACTATCATTTCATATTCGAATACTCATAAACTTACAATTTCACAAATTTTAATATCAAAGATCCATCTAACACTCATGTATCGTTTTACAATATCACGATTTAGAATTCACGTTTGGGTTTAATCAATAGCTTATGAGTAACTAAAACAAGTTTCATCCATGTTTACAACAAAATCACATATTCACTATGAGCTGTTTTCCTGTGCAGTAGTCACTAAATTATTTATAACTGGAGCTACAAAACTCCAAATCACTTGCCGTTAATTTTCTCTGAATATAGACTCGTATATCTTCCATCCATAAAATTTTCAGAATTTTAGGTTTGGCCAATCAATACCAGATTTTTCTTAAAGTTTCCCCTGTTTCACTGTTTGACTAATCTGACCACTCTTCACTACGAATCAAATTTCTCATTTTAAATAATTAAAAATGTGTTGTATTTGATTTCATTTGAAACTAGACTCATTAAGGAGTCTAAGAATATAAATTTTATCTTATAACCATTTTTGTACAATTTATAATGATTTTCTAAATACAGAACAGGGGATTTCGGAGTCATTCTGACACCGTCTCACACAACTTTAAATATCTCTTTATAGGAAATTTTTTTGCTCACAAGGTCTCTTTTATAAGAAACTAGACTAATTAAGCCTTGATTACATATTTTATTCAGCCTATAATTCCACACCAACAATTTATAGTGATTTTCTAAAATCACGTTACTGCTGCTGTCCAAAGCAAATTATTACAATTTGCTCTTAACTTTCCAAGTCCAAACACATATGAACTTACCATTTGAGTTTAAGACATATCATGGCCACATCATATCTTATTAAATCAACTCATTATGTCCTATTATGATTGAATTTACTCAACATTTAATAACTTAAAACTTACCTCGGAAGCGGTTGACGACTAGATATCCACGGCTATTCGTCTACTTCTCTTTTCCCCTATTCGACTTTGATCCTCTTTGCTCTTGGGCTTAATTTAACAAATAAATTGATTTAATCATTTGAGCATCGAAAAGAGGAACTCAAGATACTTAGCCCATATATATATACATTAGACATTAAAGTCACATACATATGAAATCATGAATCAACTCAACATATTAACCCACACTTCCTTTTAGCCGATTGTCTAAGCCAAGATAAAAGCATCAATATGCTTGCCTCTAACCGAATACATGCAACACCAATCTTCTTCCTATGGCCGAATATGCATGTCTATGTTGAGGCCGATTATATGCTTAATACTTCCTACAAGTATGGTTACTTGTATTGATTATATATCATCTTGTTTCAAGTTCAAAACTCGGCTAATACGCATATATACACTAGTAATCAAATACTAACATTTTGCACTTCACCTTACTACAATTTCACATCTATTTTCGACCATGGCCGAATGCATCAAGACACCATACCATTCAATTTTGGTCATGGGTTACACAAAGAACTTAATGTCTAACTCAAAAATGCCAAAAAGAAAATCCAAGAGTCATCAATCACCATCACATGTATCATTACAAAGCTTTACACTTAGCATGCAAATGACATCAACACAAATCCACCTTAGCTGAAACTTAACTCATCTTCATGCCTCATCACCACAACATCAAACATCAGCCAAGAAGACAACACCCATGGCCGAATATCATCTCCATCTCATAGCAAAGATTTAAACCATGGGGTAGGTAGAACTCAAACTAACAACTAAAAACAGGCATGAATCTCAAGGACAACATCAAACATACCTTAGTCTAGCAAACCACCATAGCCGATTCTCTCAAGCTCTTCCCCTTCCTTTCTTTCCTCTATTCGGCCAAAGATGTTCAAGAATGAACACTTTTTTTTTGTTTTCTTTCTTCAATTCACGGCAATGGGGGGGGAACATGGATGAGACAATTTTTTTTCATCATCATTTACCTTTCCATTATTATTTTATTACCCATACTCCTTATTTTATTTTATTGTTTCCTCCCATGATGCACCAACACAACATGTCTATGACATGTTTTGCCCATCACCCTTTGTCCATCCTAATGTCATGGCCGGCCACTACTAGATGGGGGGAAAAATTGACATGCAAGTCCCCCCTTTTTCAACATGCACTAATAGGTCCTTATGTTTTGATCTATCACATTTCAAAAATGTCACACATAAGTCCTATTGACTAAATTCACATGCAATTTACTAAATCGAAGCTTAAAATTTTCACACATTTATTTTAGACAATAAATATCATATTCAAATAATTTGGTGACTCGGTTTAGCGGTCCCGAAACCGCTTTCCGACTAGGGTCACTTTAGGGCTGTCAGAGGGATCCATGCAACCCTAGAGTGTTAATTAGAGAAAAGTCTTGGTTATTCAATCTAGGGATTAGACATTATTAGTCTTGAATAGGGATAATAACTTAACTTAGAGATCTCTACGGAACAAGTCAAGTGAATAAATCGTCCGGTTCAGAGTCAGATAACAAGTGAAATCTTGGTGGATTCCTCCTTGGGTGTCGTCTTTACCAATTTCTTTTCTTCAAGTCTTTTTCCAGATTTTCTCTTTGCTTTAATTAAGTCAGTTAATTAGTTTAAATAATTAGTTTAATAAACAAACCCTTTTATTTGTAGGTTAGATAATAAAAAGATAGTTATTACTAGTACTTTTGGTTCCCTTGGGTACGATATCCCAGTCTTGCCATTACTACACTATTGTTCGATAGGTGCGTTTGCCTTTTCGTCGTGATAATAGTTAGTCTAGGTTTGATCTTCATTATAAATATTTATTACTTTTTACGAATCACGCGATCA
This sequence comes from Gossypium hirsutum, assembly GCF_007990345.1. Taxonomy (NCBI): domain Eukaryota; kingdom Viridiplantae; phylum Streptophyta; class Magnoliopsida; order Malvales; family Malvaceae; genus Gossypium; species Gossypium hirsutum. Next base: position 13,780,304 of record NC_053429.1, read on the forward strand.
ATCACACTATCTACTGCTTCGGTACCCTTAAACTAAACTTGAATTATGGCACGTATAGGTTGGTTTTGAGGTTAAATAATTTGGAAATGAATGTATATATATATAACCCATGCGAAAATGGCTAAAATTTTATATATAAATTAGGTTATGTTAGGTATGCGTTATGTTTGATGTTGTAGTATGCATATCATGAATTGAGAATGACTTTAATCTTAGGTTCAAATTCGGTTTGGTTGTGTCATGGTCTAAGTTTAATATGATTATTATGCATGGTTTAAATTGAGTGTTCATTTATGGTCTATATTAATGACGTGAATGACTTTCCAATTTTTATTTGAAAAGTAATGCATATTGAAGTTTAGATTTATATAAGGATAAGTATATATCCGGTAATAGGTCTTATTATGTTAGTTGAGATTTTTAAATGTTATCTGTGTATAAATATATGTGCTTGTAATTTAGCTGATATGTACATGTGCATGGCAAAGTGAATTCATTAGGTATTTATAAAATATTAAATATGTAATAATGAAATGAGTTAACCAAGTAGACATAGAATTAAATTGGTTTATTTATAATAGAATGTTTGTTATTAAAATTAGTTAATTTTTTTTACATATGAATTACACATAGTTTAACCCATTAATGTTGCATAAATGTGAAGGAAATGGGTTAGTAGTGAAATTTTGTCCAATGGATAATTAACCTATGTATATGCATGACTTGTATAAGTATAAGTATAAGTATAGGACAAGTATTCCGCAAAGAAATTATTGATACATTACATGTTCTGTATATTCAGTGAATTGTTTTAGTATTTGTATGTAATGCCCCCACGCCCGAGACCATCACCGGAGTCGTGCTTGAGGGGTTACCGAACATAATTTATCAATTTAAGAACTTCAAATCATTTGTTTCTACATTCACAGCTTTCTAGCTACTCGCGTCACAGTTACAAGAAAAATCATATCTTGAGTTACGAAACTCGAAATCAAGATCTATAAATTTTTCCTGAATCTAGACTCATATATCTATTTACTAATTTTTTTCTAGAATTTTTTTATTGGGCCAATTAGTACAGTTTATTAATTAAAGTATCCCCTGTTTCAGGGTTTGACTGCTCTGACCTCTGTGTATTACGAATCAGATATATCTCTATAAAAAATTTCAATGACTATGAGGTTTGTTTCTATTAAAACTAGACTCAATAAGGAATCTGTACATATAAATAAAACCTTTTAATTATTTTAGTAAAATTTATTATGAAATTTTTAAATTCAAAATAGGGGATCCAGAAATCACTCTGGCCCTGTTTCGTAAAAGTTTAAATATCTCATAAAATATAATTTATATTCCTGTTTTGTTCAATCCATATGAAAATAGACTCATTAAGCTTCAATTTCATAACTTACTAATCATTTAGTTCTATTTATATTATTTTTACTGATTTTTCAAATTCATGTCATTGCTGCAGCAATATTCTGTTTTAAGGCAAGTTTCATCTTTCCATGAATTTTTATGAACTAGATAACCTGTTAAACTTCCATGATATCAAACATGATCTAAATTAGCCATCACCATGACTTATCAATATATCAAGCATTTTCTCAACCAAACATGGCCATATCATAAAATTATTTACACAAAATAGGTATATTGCTATACATACCATACTTAAGTAGTTGTACAAGCCATTTACCAAGATAAAAGTCCTTTGGATAGTGTGATCGAACTTTCAACCTGTCCCGATTCCTGAGCCGGCTTGTTCAAAACTACAGTGAATGAAAAGGAAGGAGTAAGCATAAATGCTTAGTAAGTTCATATGTAAATAACAAGTAACATAACAATACAAATATACCAAACAACTTTAGCATGGTACCACCAAAACATATATCACATCTTTAAACATCATTCATCATCTTACCACCTTATCGTTGTTGTATCTATTTTCAACCCGAGGGTTAAGAACATACCTGTCCAAAGTGTCCATTTCACAACACTTACCCAAAACGTCACTTATATCTTAAGTGCTCTTCCATTAAACTAGAAATTTCACCCGTTGAACACATCGAAATATAACTCGGATACATGGATAATTTGCACATAAGTGCCACATATGTAATCAAGAAATCATGTAACCCGCCCCTAAGTGAACTCGAACTCAACTCAACGAGCTCGGGCGTTCGCATCCATAAATGAACTCGGACTCAACTCAACGAGTTAGGATGCCTAGTTACATCTCACGAACTCGGACTCAACTCAACGAGTTCGGACATTTGCATCCATAAGTGAACTCGGACTCAACTCAACGAGTTCGGATGCTCAACCATCCTAGTGACATGTCACTTGTATCCTAATCTATTCCTAAGGTTCAAACGGGCTTTTTCCCTCGATCTCACATTTTCCATCTTCCATGGAATATCGGAACCGATACTCGGTAGCAATTCATATTTATCAAGTAGTAAACATAATTTGCATATTACTCAACATTAACCACAAAGCATAATATTTCACGATTAAAAATCAGCATATCATGTAATTAACATCAGTAACTTAAAAATAACAATTATGCTACATTCTTTACACATGAACTTACCTTGGTACCAAAATATAAAGATTTTGCAATTTAGTCCACAATCTTTTCTTTTCCTCGATCACGACTTGAATCTCGTTTTTCTTGATCTATAATACCAAATTAATCTTATTTAATACATACATTTATCAAAACAGCATTTAATACGAACTTTAAAAAAATTACACTTTTGCCCCTAAACTTTTGCATAATTACACTTTTTCCCCTAGGCTCGGGAATTAAACTTTATTCCTTATTCTTATGTTTTATAACATGTTGATCACTTTTCCCTTCTATGGCAACATCAAATTCTCTCTCTAAGATAAACTTGTGACTATTAGGTATTTTTGCCGATTAAGCCCTTTTACTCGTTTTCACTAAAAACCGAGTAGCACAAGTTGTCTAACATAACTTAAAACCCCATATTCTATCATAAAACATAAAAATACACAAATTTCACCTATGGGTATTTTTCCAAATATAAACCCTAGGTTGAATTATTGCTAGCATAAGCTTAATCGAGCTTCCGGGATTCAAAAAACGTAAAGAACATTAAAAATGGGGCTTGGAATCACTTACTATGGAGCTTGGAAGCTTGAAACAAACCCTAGCTATGGAGAACCCTTGAAATTTCGGCCTAATGAAGAAGATGGACAAAAATTGGCTTTTAATTTTGTTTTTAATTCATTTTAATAACTAAATGACCAAAATACCTTACTACTAAACTTTCCAAAAATTCCTTCCATGTCCTAATTTTGTCCATGAACTTAAAATTGGTCAAGTTGCTATTTAAGACCTCCTCATTAATATTCCAAAACAATTTCATACTAAAAACTTCTAGAATGCAAGTTTTGCAACTTATTCGATTTAGTCCCTACTTTCAATTTAAGCACTTTAGGCATAGAATTTCATCACGAAATTTTCACACAATCATGCAATCATATCATAAACATCAAAATAATTGTAAAATAATTATTTCTATCTCGGATTTGTGGTCACGAAACCACTATTCTGATTAAGTCCTAATTCAGGATATTACATTGTATATTTTGAAGTATGGTCTACCTAAGCTATGTGGTGAATGATAATAAATTTATGATTAGATATTAGATTGAATTCATAGCATTGATGTGACTTAAATCTTGAATTAATTTGAAAATATCTAGAACTGTGTTTTTGTTAGTAATGTCTCGTAACCCATTCCGATGACGAATACGGGTTAGAGGTGTTACAAAAAATCCGAGTTAAAAAATATTTTAATATTATTTTCCGTGTTTACAGTATGTGGTTAAGCATGTGTAAAAGTTTCGTATGGAAATTTGATCGTTTGTGTGTTTAATTTGATAAAAGGACTTAATCGCAGAAAATGCAAAAGTGGCCTTCTATTTGATTAAGTGCCAAATTGATGTGTCTCTTTAAATATGAGGTGATTAAGATGTAAATGAACCATTGGATTTATGTATGGACAAAATTAGACATGAGTTGGTGGATTTTAAATGAAATGAAAATGGTTAATTAGAATATTATGTTAATTAAATTATAAAAAAACATGAAATTTTGTTCATTTCTTTCCTTGTTAGCCAAATATTGCAGTAGAAAAGAAGATATTTTCTTCCTTTAGGGTTCGGAACATAGATCACTTGATTAACGTATGAATTTTGGTCTATTTTTGATAATTTCTACATTTTTGTGATCGTTGCTTTGTGTTATATCAAGTCCACGTCTCAATTGCTGATTTTGATGGTGATTTTAAATTATGCCATTGTTGATTTTGTGAGCTTTGAAATGTTAATTGATGGAAAATGAAAGATATGTATTGGGTTGACATATTTTGTCTTTGAATTTTTTATGAAATTGAGTAATTTGGGCTAAATTGTAAAAAATGAGATTTTGAGGGACTAAAACAAGAAATAAATGAAATATGGGGGCTTATATGAACGTTATGAAAATTTGGTTTAGCATGTGTATAAGGAAATTTTGTGTATTTTGTGATTTTATGAATTAGGGACTTAACTGTTAAAATGTGAAAATGTGAGGGCTAATTTGTAAAATTCCCTAAATATGTGTATATGGATTGAATTGAATGATTTTTTGAATAAAAGTGTTAATTTTGAATACATGTAGATCAAGAAAAGAGGAATTCGGATCTAGATCGAGGGAAATCGAAGGTTATCGAGTAAACAATCCGAATTGTCAATTCCAAGTACGAGGTAAGTTCGCATGCGATAAATGATGTTATAGTTATGTTTTAATGCTTTGATAATGCATAAATTGTATATATATTTGACTATGTTTGAAAGCGATGATAAATCGATTATGTTCGGCACTAAGTGTGCGATTTGAAATAGCTTCAGCTATAAGTAGCACTAAGTGTGCGAATTGGAATAGCTTCGGCTATATGAGGGACTAAGTGTGCAATACCAAGATAACTTCTATTTATTGAGATGGCACTAAGTGTGCAAGATTTTTATAGCTTTGGCTATTCATTGATGCACTAAGTGTGTGAATTCTTAAAGAATTGAAAGTTTTCCAAACGAATTAATGTATGGATCAAAAAGGTGAGAATGAAATGAATACATACGGGAAAGATCAGGTATGTACGATACCTATGTGGTAGATGGTAGTATGTGTACGAAGCTTGATAAACTTGTATGAACATGTTATGTGTAATGAAATAGAATTGAAAGATGATTTGTGCTATTAAGTGGTTATTTAATTATGTTACATGTTATATAAACTGTTGATTATATTTGGTACAAAGTTACTAAGCTTTAAAGCTTACTGTGTGAAATGTTCTCTGTTTTACAATGTTATAAAGCTAGCTCGAATCCAAGGATCGTCAGCTACTCATTGACACTATCGGGCATCTATTTTAGTACCATTTTGAGAGTTGTATATATAGTATATGGCATGTATAGGCTAGTGTCATTTTGGTATGTTCTGTGTTGTGAAAATTAGCCATGAGTTTTGGCTTGTAGATGTTGATATGTATGGCTTCTTAAGTTAGCTTAAATGGTGTGTTTGCTATGTAATTTATATGATGTATATATTGCTTATGTGATGGTTTAATTGTGAAATGTTGTAATGGTAAATTTTGTGGTATGAAATAGGTGATAAGATGATGAGATTATACTTTTGAAATGTATGTGAGTTTTACTGATTTTGGTATATTTAGGTTGTGGAATTGAGTAGTGAATTGGATGGTATTTGGATGTTATGGAATATGTATGAAATGGTTGATTTGGTTGCCTATAAATGATGCAAAAATGTTGTGGTTTTGGTGTGCTTAAGATAGGTGGGAAATGTGGCCTAAACCAAGCCAAATTTCACTCTACACAGGCGTGTGTTTCGACCGTGTGCCTACTGTAACTTAGTTATTCAAGTCAGTCTCGAGCACGGCCTAGACACATAGGCGTGTTTGGTAACCGTGTGTGACACATAGCCTTGGCATATGGGCATGTGTGACCATTTCGAAAGGTACACGGGCTAAACACACGGGCATGTGGTTAGCCGGGTGATCTAAGTCAGTTTCAACCATGGCCAAGGCACACGGGCATGTCTTAAGGTCGTGTGGACAAGTCAGTATGTATGCCCTGTTTTGTCAAGGCCTAAACAGACGGGTGTGTCTAATGCCGTGTGAGGCACACGGCCTGTTCACACAGGCATGTGACCTTTAAAAATTTGAAAAAAATTTATGCTTCGAAAAATTTTGTATGAGCTCGGTTTAGTCCCGTCCCTTATCTAAAGCATGTTTAAGGTCTCGTTGACCTCCGTAAGGGACTCTATCATGATGTGTGACTTTGATGCTATGACATTTGTGAAATGAATGCAAAATGTTTAGATGTGTCCGGTAATGCCTCTTTACTTTAGTACGGTGACGGATATGGGTTAGGGGTGTTTCAATTGAGGATGAAAATTCCTTGAGGGGAGAGTTGTAACAACCCGTTTTTAGTCAAATCAGAACAATGGTTTCGGGACCACAAATCTAAAGTTGAAATATTTATTTTATTATTATTTTTTGGTCTACAGCATGATAGTATGATTATATGAAAATTTTATTAAGAAATTTTATCATTTGAATGCTCAATTCGATAAAAAGGACTAAATCGCTAATATGCAAAAGTTCTGTTCTAATAGCTATGAAAATTTGAAGTAGAGGTCCTTATGTAGTAATTAGACCATTGTTAATATGAGTGGACAAAGATGGACATGAATTAAGTGTTTTAAGTAGTTAATTAATAAGGTTAATGGTATAAATTGATAATTAAAGATATTAAAATATAGAAAACAAAATAACAAATCATGCATGTTCATCTTCTTCTCAAAATTTGAAGAAGAAAAAGCCATGGGAGAAGTTTAAGCATTCAACCATTGATACCTAGTGCATATAAGTACAATTTTGCTCAGTTTTCAATGATTTCTATGTTTTTGGAGTCGTTGTAGCTTAATCTAGTTAGCCTAAGGACTACTTTGCAAAATTGTTAAAAGTTTAGGGTTTTCCCATTGATGAATATGTGTGTATTTTGATGTTTGATGATAGAAAATGAATAGTTGTTAGATAAACAACATTTATTAAGTGATTTTGGTTGAAATTGCAATTAAGGATTTATTTGTAAAATGTGTAAAGTTCATGGTGAAATGTGCGAAAAAATGAAATTTTGGGCTGCTATGGGTCTATATGAAATTCAACTAGCATGGGTGTGGACTCAATTGCATGAATTTGCATTTTTATGAGCTAGGGACTAAATTGTAAAGAATTTAAATATTTAGGGGCAAAATAGTAATTTTTCCATAAAATGAATTTTGGATTAAATTGAATAGAATGTATTTTGAATGAGTTAAATTTGATTATATAGATCAAGAAAAGCAATGTACGGATCTAGATCGGGGGAAAAAAGTATTGGATTAGTCTATCTTATTCCGTCATTTTTGTGATTGAGGTAAATTCGTATTTTAATAAGCATTAATGTTATTGTGTTTTAAATGTTTTATAATTGTATTGTTAACAAATACGACTTTACAGAAATGTTCAACGAAGATTCAGCAATGTGAAATCTCGATTGAACTTTAAGAATAGATAGGATACAATTGACATGTCATTAGGAGTTATTATGTTTGGGTGCTAGTCCGTACGTTCTAACAGTGGCTAAACTTTTCGGCATGTGTTGTGGATTCTCATCAGCTTTTGTGAGCAGCATCGTGTAGTTAAGTTTTAACCGTCAGCTTGTGTGAGCAGACCCTGTGATAGCTCGAGAGTGAGCATTATATGAGATATGAGATTGAGATGGTTTCCACCATGTATTGGCACTTAGGGTGCGAGATTCTCGGGTATCTGATATTATTCAACAGGTATATTGAAGATATAAAAGAGTAAGAGATTGAAATGTATCAGTGCAGGTATGTACATAAACTGTATAAGCATTGAATCTATGAAATTTGAGAGTTACATGATCTACTACGTGGATAAACATATGTTAGCCTTATGATTAAGTTGAATTGCAGTGTATTATGATAGATAATTTTTCAATGAATGGTAGGTTATATTTATTAATCATACAATCTTACTAAGCTTTATAGCTTAATTTGTTTTCTTTCCCGTGTTTTATAATGATTTCAAAGCTTGCTCCGATTGGGAGTTTCGGAGATCTCATGTAACACCCCGAACCCGGCGTAGACACTATAGCCGAAATCTGGCGTGTCACATTGAAGTGTTTTTCGAAAACCATGTTCTCATTGAAAATCGTTCTTACTATTTAAAACCTCTGGCCATTTTAAAACTTGTGAAAACCTCAGTTTCCGTTGGTTTATTAAAAAATCATTCTCTTGTAAAACATTATTACCTTTAAAACTTTATTTGCTGCGGAAGCTTAGTTTAAAGTTTTGCAGAAACGTGATATTGTGAAAAACAATTATTATTTTGGAAAAGAAAACCGTGTTCTACTGCAGTAGTTATAAAACAGTATATAAAATTCTAAATTTAGGACCAGAAATTAAAAGAGACCTTGTTACAACCCAGATCAAATATAAGTACTTGTAAATAGATAACTTAAAAGAAAGTCAAAAACAATAGTAGTTGTGTGGCCACCTCCGAGTCCTTCGCAGCATCGATCCTCCTAATGCTAGGGATTACCTGTACAGTTAATAAACGGGGTGAGTTTACAAAAACTCAGTGTGTAATCCTCTTCTAAACTAAAACTGTTACTAAACAGACAGAATTTAGAATCAGTCTGGGCTGGAGCCCATTACAGAATCAATGCATACAATAACGGTCTGGGCCTGAGCCCTATTCAATAATCACTTGTTTCTCAGCCTTTTTCAGAATCAAACCATATGCATAATGCAAAAATGTATGCTAACCCACCCCATCCAACCATTCACTTTCCTCCGTCCAACCCTGCACTACCTACGAGGAATAAATCACTTGCACCATCCCTACACTTACAATGTTACCACCGATTGTGGCATTAAGTCAACAGAACAACTCAAGGAGATAAATAGGACAGCACATAGCCGTAAACATCGTAGTAACACTGCCAGATAACAGGACAGCTGGGAACCGTAAGCAGAATGGAACAATGGCACAAAGCCATCGATAACTGCATTATGTTAGGCACATAGCCCTCAACTAGAGTAACATAACCGGCACACAGCCCTAGGTAAATGTGATCAACACAGAGTCGTCAATATTCATATATTGGCACATAGCCTTAGGTAAATACATTTGGCACACAGCCACAACTAGGTTGGCACAGACCCATATGTAGGTTGGTGCAAAGCCACAATTAGAATAATTGGCTTTAAGCCATCGGTAGCTGTATCATGTTAGGCACATATCCATCAGCGACGGTAATATAGTCGGCACACAGCCTCGGGTAAATATGATCGACACAGAGTCGTCAATAATCATATATTAGGCTTAAAAGCCACTGGTGGATCCACGGTCGTCAAGCAACCATGCGATCCTTAATCAGTGGATCCACGGTCGTCAAGCAACCATACGATCCTCAATCAGTGGATCCACAGTCGCCAAGCAATCATGCGATCCTCAATTTCTTCCTCCATTTCATAATCCCCACCCATGTGCAACACAATATTATATGAAGTAGCAAATATACACACGGCATACAAAATCATACAAATCACAGTCACAACAGTCCAATCACTATCAAACATTCTCAGTCAAAGCATAGTCAAATCAATCAAATTGTATTATCAGTGAGTCATATACCCTAGAGGGGCAGAATGGTCTTTTTACCTATTAGGGGTATTTTAGTCATTTCACCCTACAAGGGTGTTTTGGTAAATCACAACCAAGGGTATTTCGATAATTTTGCAATCCAATCGTATTTCCCAAGGGTATTTCTGTAATTTTGTAAATTAGGTGTATTTTTATAATTTTCCAAATCAAGGGTATTTCGATAAATTTCCAAATTAGGGGTATTTTGGTAATTTTAAAAATTGAGGGTATTTCGATAATTTCACTAATCAGGGGTATTTTGGTAATTTTACAAACCAGGGGTATTTTGGTAATTTTACAAACCAGGGGCATTTTGGTAATTTTACTAATCAAGGGTATTTTGGTAATTTTGTAAACCAAGGGTATTTTAGTAATTCTACCCTATAGGGGCATTTCAGTAATTCTAAAAATACGCATGTATTCATCAATGGAAAATCCCTAAACCTTTAACAATTTTTCAAACTAGTCCCTAGGATAGCTAGATTAAGCTACAACAATCTCAAAAACATAGAAATTATTAAAAACCGAGTCAAAAATCAGTTACATGCACTAGAGTCAATGGCCGAATGCTTCAAACACAAAAATTGAGTTCTTTCTTCTAATTTTCGGCTAGGGAAGAAGATGGACTAAAAAATTATGGTTTTATTTTACTTAATTTTAATTTAATAACTAAATTACTTATTTAACCTTAATAGATAACCTTTAAAGCCATTAAAAGATGTCCATCTTTGTCCATGAACTTTACAAATGGGCTAATTACCATATAAGGGCCTCCAATTTAAATTTCTATAGCTATTAGACACCTTTAGCTAATAGAACCCAAGTTTTACACTTTATACGATTTAGTCTTTTTTTATCAAATTGAGCATTCAAACGATAAAATTTCTTAACGAAATTTTCACACAATCATACTATCATCCTGTAGACCTTAAAATAATAATAAAATAATTATTTGAACCTCAGATTTGTGGTTCTAAAACCACTGTTCCGATTTGACTAAAAAATGGGTTGTTACAACTCTCCCCTTTAGGAATTTTCATCCCCGAAAATCTTACTAGAAAAGATGCCAAAATTCTGATTAGTTCTTCGTTATACATCATATCAGGCTAAATTTCAATCTCTGCAGGAGAAATTACGTGTGACAGATCTAATCTATATCGACACAACATCGAAATATGAAATACATTGTGAATCTTTTCTAACTCTGACGGTAAAGCTAGTCGATATGCCATTGGCCCTATTCTCTCGATAATCCCATACAGCCCGATAAATCGCGGACTCAATTTGCCTTTGCGACCAAAATGAAGAATCTTCTTCCAAGGAGATACTTTTAAAACTACTCTGTTGCCAATTTAAAATTCAATGTCTTTACATTTCAAATCCGCTTACGATTTCTATCGATCTAAAGTTGCTTTCAAACTGTCGCAAATTACTTTCACTTTATCTTCAGTCTTTCTAACTAGATAAGCCCCATCAATCTTTTTCTCACTAAGCTCAATCCAGTACAACAAAGTTTAGCATTTGTGACCAAACAATGCTTCATACGGTGCCATCTTTATAATCGATTGAAAACTGTTGTTATAGCGAATTCAACCAACGCTAGATATTTTTCCCAGTTGCCTTCAAACTTTAAAACATAGCAATGAAGCATATCTTCGAGCATCTAAATTACTCTCTCAAACTGACTGTCGGTTTGTGGATGAAAAACAGTACTAAAGTGCAATCGCGTACCCAAAGCTTCTTGCAATTTCTTCCAAAATCATGATGTGAACCTTGGATCTCTATCCGAAATAATAGAAATTGGCACCCCATGCAATCTAACGATCTCAGAGATGTACAACTCAGTTAGTCTATCAAGCGAAAATTTTGTACGTACTGGAATGAAATGTGCAAATTTTGTCATTCGATTAACGACAACCCAAATAACGTATTTCTTTTTCGGAGATAGGGGTAATTTCGATACGAAATCCATCGTAACTATATCCTATTTTCACTCTGGTATCATCATAGGCTGTAATAATCCCGAAGGCACTTGATGTTCGACTTTGACTTGCTGAAAAACCAAACAGTTCGACACAAACTCTGAATGTCTCGTTTCATACCCGACAACCAGTATAACTGTTTCAAATCATTGTACAATTTAGTACTTCCCGGATGAATAAATAAACAACCACTGTGAGCTTCGTGTAGAATTTTTTGAAAAAGCTTGGAATTCTTTGGTACACAAATTCTACCTCAGAACATTGAACAATCATCGGATCTTCTGTACTCTGAATCAATAGTTGACTCATATTGCATTCTTTTATCGTACAACTCGTTATCACATTTTTGAGCTTCAAAAATTTGCTAAAGAAATAATGGTTTTGCTTTTAACTCGGCTAAAATCGAACCATCGTTAGTCAAGATTAATTGTGTATTCATTGCTCGCAAAGAAAATAAACATTTTTAGCTTAGAGCATTCGTAACTACATTCACTTTTCCCAAATGATAATCTATTACTAACTCATAATCTTTCAATAACTCGAGCAATCTTCGTTGTTGCAAATTCAAATCTTTTGAGTCATTAAATACTTCAAACTCTTGTTGTTAGTAATGATGTGGCACTTTTCACCAAATAAATGATGTCGCCAAATTTTTAATGCAAATACAATAGCGACCAATTCTAAGTCGTGCATCGGATAATTCTTTTCATGCAGTTTCAACTGTTTAGTAGCATAAGCTATCACCTTGCCTTCTTGCATCAAAACACATCCCAAATTGTTCAATGACATGTCGCTGAAGATCACAAACTCTTTACCAAATTCAAGCTGAACTAAAACTGGTGCTTTAGTTAACAATGCTTTCAGTTGTTCAAAACTCTATTGACATTTCTTAGACCATTCGAACTTCACATCTTTCTATAGAAAATGAGTCCTCGGTGTAGAAATCATCGAGAATCCTTTTACAAAGCGTTGATAATAGCCAGCTAATCCCAGAAAGCTTTTGACTTTAGACACATTTTTTGGTGGTTTCTAGTCAACAACTTCTAAAACCTTGCTCAGATCAACTCGTATGCCTTCCGCTAAAATAGTATGTCCCAAAAATCTAACTTCACAGAGCCAAAACTCACAATTACTGAATTTAGCAAATAGTTGCTTATATCTCAATGTTTGTAACACAATCCTCAAATGTTCAATATGCTCAAACTCATCTGGAGAATAGATCAGAATGTTACCAATGAATACAATAATAAATCTGACTAAAAATGGTCTAAAGATCCGATTCATCAAATCCAAAAAAAATTGTAGGAGCATTAGTTAATCTGAAAGGCATAACAAGAAATTTATAATGGCCGTACCTTGTTCTGAACTATAACTCCTCAAAAATCCCGGACTTTCTTTTTTTTCAGTTTTGATAAAAGGTGTGCTTAGTATTCCTAGTCAAGTGTTATTTATGTGATAATAGGTCATGGTTAAGTTTTGAGTTCAAACTTTAGGGTGAAGTAAATTATAGTTTAATAATTAAAAAACCTTGATGGAAAGTAGTTTGGTTTTTAAATAAATGAAGGAGGAATTGGACGCAAGGAGCCTTGTGTTGGAGTGGCAAGTAGCGTCACATGTGGGGCTTAGAGGTGGTGTCACATGCATGGCAAGGAGGTTTGGGGTTTGAATCGTTCCTTGCTCAAAAGAAGGATTTATTTTTGCTCAATAAATGGCCAGTAGTGGCGTTGAATGTGAGCTCTAAAGGGAATGATCAGAGGAGAAATTTAAGGAAAGGATTAAAGAGTTATTAGGGAGAAAAGTTAGGAGATGAGAGGTGCAGAGAAGTGGAGCCAAATTGGGAATTTGGGGATACGTAAATTCGACTATAGTATATATAGGTGCTGATTTTGGTGATTCTAGGCTAATGCCGAATTCTCCCTTTCTATTTTACGAAAAACACTTTTCTCTCCAAATATCTAAAAGCTGAAATCCCTTATTCTTTCTCTTTTATTTTGTTCTGATTTCTTCCCTTCCTTTCTCATCAAACTCTTTTCTTTCTTGCTCCTAGATACTTTCTCTACAGCCAAATATCTTTTGGCCAAAATCCTGTTGTGCCGCCACTTGTTTTTCAATGTTGGCCGATCGATTCTTATGTAAGTGCTTTACTTTCTTACTAGTACCAATTTCTTCTCTCCCTCACTTTTTCTAAATCAATTTTGGTGGGGGATTAGTATCAAATCTTAGATTTCAGATCTCTGCCGAATTGCTCCTTAGGTGTTTTGGGTAAGTATTCCTCTTTTATTGGTTAAGGTTGGCCGAATGGTCATGGACGATTTAAGAGTGACTTAAGATGATTGCAAGTCACTTGTTGTTTAGTTCTTAATGATTAAGATTGATGCATATTTAAGAAATACTCATGATTACTAATCAAGGAAGGACTATTAAGGCTTGTCGTTCAAGGTAAGGCAAATGTGAGATTTTTGGTTTTTGGTGATTGTATTTGTTAAATGTGTGATTAATCGTTAAGTGAAATCATTTGTAGGTTTGTGGCTAAGGAGATCGTGACACATTTTAGTCCCAGGTGTGTACATACACTACACACACATAGTAGACTGACAAATCCCGAAATGCCGAAAAGTAGAAATGCCGAAAAGCTAAAATGCTGAAAAGCCAGAAGTTTGGCTGCAATAGTCTTGCGAGTGCGCGAACACTCGTAAAAGGGGGAAACTAATAGGTTATCAGAGGCCCCATGAGAGATTCCATGGACTTGGGCCGTGTATTGGCCAACTCGGCCAGAATGGGCTAAATGGGCCGATGGGCTATAGGGCCCATAATAAGCAAAATTGGCAATTTGATACTATGTGATGAAAAATCATATGATTGCATGACTATGAATGTGATTGGGCCTGATGGGCCATATGAATGTGATTGGGCCTGATGGGCCATATGAATGTGATTGGGGCAATGGGCCATATGCATAAGATTGGGCCTAAAGGGGCCAAATGAGTAAGTGTGGATTTGTTAGTGTTTAGTAAGGGGTTGTGAACCTAGTTTTTGGTAACTACTCAACTAGACATAAAACTTAAATAATTAATTAATTGTGACCGTAGACGAGTCATAAGGTTAAGGTGTGGTAATGGGTATATGCATATCTAGGATTGGATCTAGGGAGAGCTTGGTACTTAAGCGGTCTTAATGACTCACCTCCTTTTCTCTGGAGTCCTACCTGGTGCATAGTGTCTGTTCACTTTAGCCAACGAGGACTGTTAACTGGCCAAGCTAGGTAATAAACCCATAATAAAGAGAAATTACTGAAATTCCCCTAAGGGCGAAAATGGCTAAAATACCTCTACGTGTGGAATGTAAGATTTATGGATGTTACATGTATTCTTGCTGATTCATAGGACAGTTTGATTAGGTTGCATATGGGTTGGGATTTATGGAACGGAGGAAGAATATGAGAATCGCATGGTTGTTTAACGACCATGGATCCACCGGTGGCTTTTTAAGCCCAATATATGAGTAGCAGCTGGCTGCAACGTTAGGTAGTACCGCAACCGGGCTACCATTGGAGTGTATCGGATGGGTGGGTCAATATTTATATCCCCACATGGTGTGTATCGGGGGATGAAGATAGTGTGTAGCGGTTGGATGGGTAGGATTCGTGCATATTTGATTGCTTTACATCTGTGCTGATATTGAATTGGGCTCAGGCCCAAAAAGACTTGCTATTTCATGCTTTACTTTTTTACGAAGGTTGTACACACTGACTTTTCGAAAACTCACCCCCTCTTTTATTTTTCTCAGGCATATAATTTCTAGTATTTTAAGTTATTTCAATCTGGATTGTAATAAAGCCTATTCACTAGATATTATTTCATTGTCATTACTATGCTTTGAAACTAAATACAAACTGAATGTCACTTAAATTCTCTCTTTTGAAGGGTTTTCAGTGAAAACAAGGTTTTTGATAAAACACTTCAATGTGACACGCTAGATTCGGCTATAATGTCCGAGCCGAGTTTGGGGTGTTACATTTAGTGGTATCAAAGCCAGGCTACAAAACTCAAGCTATGAAGTGGGCCTTATTATATGGGTTTTATTAAAAAAATTGGGATCATAATGTTTTGGAAAGAAATTGATACGTGATATTCGTGACAGGTTTTAAATATTTATATTTTATCATTCTTGAAACTAACTATTATGACGATGAAGGCAAGTGTACCTATTGAACAGTAGTATAGCTTTAGCAAGACCGAATTGTCGAACCTAAAGGAACCAAGAGTACTAGTAATTACTTCCTTTTTATTATCTAGCCTAAAATTTAAGGGATTTGTTTATCTAAATTAATTAACTAAACTAAGAGCACACAAAGAGAAATTGGGGAAAAGATTTTTGGAAAATTCGATTGATTAAGACAATACCTAAGGAAAAATCCACCTAGACTTCATTTGTTATTTGACTCTGAATCAAACTATTTATTCATTTGACTTGATCCGTATGAATCCCTAAGTTATATTATTATCTCTATCGAGACTAATAACGTCTAAACCTAGGTTGATTAATTGAAATCTCTTTCTAATTAGCACCTAGTGTTGCATTAACTCGATCTATGGATCCCCTTATTAGGTTTCACCCTAATCCTGTAACAACCCTAATTTGGCCCTAGTCGAAAAGTGGTTTCAGGATCACAAAACCGAGTCACAAAAATAATTAGATGTTATATTCTATGTTTATTTCATGTGAAAGTGCACGTGTGAAAATTTCATACTTTGATTTTGCCATTTGTGAGTGAAATTATGAAATAGGACTCATGTGAAAATTTTTGAAAATGCTATAGGATAATTTGTAGTGGCCAAATAACTTATAGTATGAAATAGGTGAATTTGCATGTCAAATTTCCCACCTTAAAACATAGTGGCCGGCCATGATGGGCATGATAAGCATTTGTGTAAATTTTTTTATTGAAATTATGGCATAAGTATGGCACAAATAATATATGTTATTTTGTGTCATAAAATGTTAGTAATAAAATAACAAAAGGAAGTAAAAGACAAGGTTTTTGTTCATCCTTGTTCTTCATAGCCGAAAATAGGAGAGCAAGAGAGGAAAAATCTCTTGAAAAATTCGGTCACTAGGGGAAGAAAAATCCAAGGTAAGCTCATGGTAGTTTACTTCTAACTTGATTTCATGAGTTCTTCTTGATTCTACCTTAGCTCATGAAGCATATTTTTTTTATTTTTGGTTGTGTTGTGAGCATTCGGTCATGAATGGAAATGAAGGAAATGGTTGTTGTTTCATGTTATTTTGATGAATAATGGAAGATAGGAGAAGTTGAGCCAAACAAACGAGCATGCATGTGCCTTAGATGCTAAGGGGGAAAATCGGTTAACATGTTGTGTGTATTATGGCCGAATGTGAACTTGGATAACATTGAGTAATGTTTGTGCTTTAAAATGATGAAATGTAGATTATGCTTAAATGCAATCATAGGTATGTGATGATTGATTTGTGATATGCATGTTTGAATAACATGCATGCAAGTTATGTGTGAAAGAGTGAATTGGTAATAAATCTGCTTGGGACAGCAGCAGTAACATGATTTTGGAAAATCACCATAAATTGTGGGAGATGAGTTAGAAGCTGAATAAATTATTTAATTAAATAAATGAGTCTAGTTTCTTATAAAAGAAACCGTGTAAGCAAAAGAATTGTCGATAACGAGATATTTGAAGTGATGTGGGACAGGGTCAGAATGACTTCTAGATCCTCTGTTCTGTGTTTATAAAATCATTATAAATTGTAAAAAAATGATCATAAGATGAATTTTATATTATTAGACTCCTTAATGAGTCTAGTTTCAAATTAAATAAACAAGAACATATTTTGAATTCTGTACAATGAGAAAATTGATTCGTAGTGAGGAGTGGTCAGATTAGTCAAACAATGAAACAGGGGAAACTTTAAGAAAAATCTGGTATTGATTGGCCAAACAAAAAATTCTTAAAATTTCATGGATAAAATATATATTTCAGGAAAAATTAACGGCACTTGATTTGAAGTTTCGTAGCTCCAGTTATAAATGATTTAGTGACTGCTGCTCAGGAAGACAACTTGCAGTGAAATTATGATTATGTGGTAAACATTGACAAAAATTTGTTAATGAGTTGCTTATTGATTTCTTATAAGCTTACTATGATCAGTAGGTGTGAAATTCGAATATATATATTATATTTTGAAAGTGATGCCGGAATAGTCGAATAATGACTAGTTTAAAATCTTTGAATTTAAGCTCAAGAGCATAGAGGGGCAAATTCGGATAAGGGAAAAGAGAAAATAATCGAATAGCCGTTGTAATCGTTCGGCAACGTTCAAGGTAAGTTCTTAAGTGTTTAAGATTGATTCCTTCTTATATGCCTAAGAGCTAAATTAATATGGCAGAGAGAATGTAAATTTTATTTAGTTAATGTGCCGAATATGTAATGATTTAAGGCTATAAGCCACTTATGGCTATTATGCTTAAGTTGAATTGGATTTGGAAATTTGATGCACTAAATGAGTGTTACAATGAATAAACTATGTCGTATATGTGCTGGTAGAGATATCACGATTTGTGATTATTAAATATCTAAAGGAAACCATGATGTGTATAAAATTATTTTTATTAGTCCTTTATGGTAGTCGAATGTGGCTTGGTACTAAAGTGATTAAATATGAACTTTGATGAGGTAACTGTTATTGATCGATGATATAAGTTATGCATTATAATACATATTCGGGTTTCAAACCTAGCAGGCGTAATGTTGGTGAAATGACATAGGACTTAAAGGTCTAGCAGGCTTATGGCCGGTGATGAAATCAGGTTATTACCTAGCAGGCAAATTGCCGGTAAACTATTAAAAGTGTGGTGCTATAAGACTATGGGCTAATACGATATGTGGATTCGTTGCGTAAAGTAAACTATTCAGGTACGAACAACCTAATTAAGTACATGTGAATTAAATGAATTTGATGATTGATGTGAATCGAACATATAAGAAATGGTTTCATGTTTATGTTCAACTATGAGACCTTGTGTTAAATCGACAATCGATTTCGTTCAATACATTAAGTTGGTCAGGTATGCGATATATACTTATGCATGTTAAATCGATTGGAATTGAATCATGAATGTGAATTGAGAAGCATAGGTGAAAATGCCTATGTCATATATATGAGTAAGGATAAAATCATCGTAAATTATTGATAAGGACGGGCTATGTGCGAAACCATCTTATAATTGCTAATTTGAATGGTTGTGTACAAATCAGTGAGCAAGATATATTATATTGAGATGATGCTTCCGTGAAAATATACATATGTTCTTTGTGTTGAATGAATATTAAATTAAAGTTATGAGCCATATGTGACTAGCAACTCTAGTCGAATTTGATACTATTAAATGATGTACTAAGATATGTGTTCCAATGTGGAAATTAAACCCTATGTGGTTGAAAGGATGAAAATCTTTGTTCATAGATATGTGTTTCAGTTATACACGATTGAAGTATAAGTTATGAAAGTGGGAAAGAACAGGTGAATTGTCTATCGAAATGTGATATTCGGGCTTCGGGCCTAGAAGGCTATAATGCCGGTGAAATGATATTGGGCTTTGAGCATAGTAGGCTATGATGCCGGTGAAATATTATTCGAGCCTTTGAGCCTAGCAGGCTATAATGCCGGTGAAATGAAATGTTATATGAATTCGGTGTTCCTTGTAAGATAGGGATTTAGCCGAATGTTTAAGATGAAATGATAGTGTATTATATCATGCTTATATGGCCTAATGGTAAGTATAACATGTTGGTAAATATACAGTGTGCTTTTATAATCGATTGATAAGTTTGAAATGAATGTGAGTAAAATGTTATGCATAAGCTATCAAATGCTAAGTGTGAAAATGAGATGAAAGAAAAATGTTGAAATGTGTTAATATATGATTAAATATGCATGATATTTGTATCCGGCTTAAAGACCGCAGGCTTCGTGCTGGTAATATATCCGGGTTAAATCCCACAGGCTTCATGCTGGTATTATATCCGGGTTAAATCCCGCAGGCTTCGTGCTGGTAATATATCCGGGTTAAATCCCGCAGGCTTCGTGCTGGTAATATATCTGGGTTAATTCCCACAGGCTTCGTGCTGGTATTATATCCGGGTTAAATCCCGCAGGCCTAGTGCTAGTATTATATTTGGGCCTTTGAGCCTAGCAGGCTATTATGCCGGTGAGACACTATTCGGGCCTTTAGGCCTAGCAGGCTATAATGCAGGTGAGATACTATTCGGGCTTTCGAGCCTAGCAGGCTATAATGCCGATGAAATGATAATCTGGCCTTGATCCTAGCAGGCGAAATGTCAGTGATTTGGGAAAAGTCTAAGACTAAGGTACCTTGTGTTAGATTGACAAATGAATACATTCAATACGTTAAGTGGGCCACGTACACATTATGTACTCATATGTGAGTTTGATTTGAAGTGAATCATTAGTGTGTTATGTGATACATACGTGAATAAATGTTATAACTATATCTATGATCATGATACATCGGGTCAGGGTGTGAAAGTATGTGAAAGTATTTGAGTTATTTATGTTATATGAATTCAGATTAAGTATGATAAGAATGCTGAACGTGCATTATGTGTTTGTGTGTATTCGGCCAGATGGCAATATACCTAGAATATGGCCTCTTGAGAAATTGAATAATCGAAGTATAGTTGCGTTTATTTATTTGCATTGCTTAAAACTTACTAAGCTTATGAAAGCTTACTCCGTTGTTACATTCCTTTGTTTTGTAGATTGTTGGCTCCAGTTATTTGCTCGGGTTGGAGTTCACCGGAGATATTATCACACTGTCGAGCTCACGCTATTGGTGTAAGTAAATCCTAGTATTTCGAGTCTATGGCATGTGTAGGGTTTTAATGTTGAGTATGTGATACTATATGTTAGCCAAACGTGGTGGCTTGTACTGATAAAGTGTTTTGGCCATGTGAATTGGCCTATGTTGGCTAGTGATGTTTTGGGCCTCGTAAGCCCATATATGGGACAGATTGCATGTGAAAAGAAAATATTTAAATTGATTGATTTTTTTGGCACGGTTTTTGTGTGATTGACTTAGTTTAAGTCGGGTAACACCTCGAACCGTGTTCCAGCGAGGGATACAGGTGAGGGGTGTTACATTTAGTGGTATCAGAGCTATGGTTTAGTCGGTTCTCGAACTAAATAGCAAGTATAAGAGTCTAGATGTACATGTCGTAAGTAAAGCGTGATAGTGTGATATCTCCCGGCTCTTATAAACTGTTTTGCTTAGGTAATGATATGTTCCAACCGAGCTATTATTAATTGATCCGAAAATGCTATTGAACTTATTGTAATATATTTGTGATATGACGGAATTGAAAGGTATGAAAAGAAGTTTATGATATGTGTGAATCAGTGTAAAGATATGTATAAGATTGTATAAAGTAAATGGTAATGAAAGATCAAATTGGGTGGAACGCAGGGAATGAGTACAATTGTTCTCTAATGAATTGACGAAAAAGACCATGGTTGGACCATGGCAATACATGAGACAGATGAGCTAGTGTAAGACCCGTCAGGAACGTGGCACTGGCTCGACCTGTGCTAAGCGTAAGACCTATCTGGGATAGGCATCGACATAGCCTAATGAGTGCTAGTGTAAGACCTATCGGGAATAGGCATCAGCACGGGCAGAGCAGAGCTAGTATAAGACCATAGTTGGACTATGGCATCAAGTAAGCGATGTACTCAAAACCGTAAGACGTTTGCCGATTTGATAAATATTGACAAGTGATCAAGACTAAATGTGGAAACTTGATAAGACATTATTGGTAATTTGAGTAAGAGAAATGAAAGTTTGAATTATGATAAATTCACTTATGTTTTGCTAATATTCACATGAAATAAAGTTGCGTGTATTACTGAGATATGTGAAAATGTATCTTTAACGAGTTGGAAATTTGAAATGTTTGAATCAATGTGCGTAATATTATGATGATGAGTGACAAAGTTATCTGTGTATACAAATATGAAAGTTCCTTTCGAGGCTTAACGACCTCACCCCCTTATCAGCGTTATTATTGTTCTGGTATGGAATAAGTATACAGATTGGTTAAAGGTTACGTAAAGGATCTTTATATGAACTCCAATTGTGAAATGTTTGTTTATCTAAGTTGTAATAGATTATGCAAGTATATGGAATAAAAGAAATCAGTGGTATTATAGAAGTGGTTGTGAGATAGAATTTCTATCCAAATTGAATCAAAATTTTTATTATCTTCTAAGAGAGAAATATTATTGGATTATGATTTATCATCTGACAAGAAAAGATCGGTATGATGGGGTTTGCATGTACAAGGCTTTATTTAATGAAGTGACTGAAGTATCTATAAAGTGATCTGTTGGTGTAGACCAAAGTTTCGGATTTTTGGTAAAAAGAGATACATGAGAAGAATGGAAAATTGTGATTCCGAGAATATTGTGAAAACGTTTTTAGAGTGGAAACTATTTCTTCTGGTAAGATTTTCGGGGACGAAAATTCCTAAGGGGGGAGAGTTGTGACAACCCTAATTTGGCCTTAGTCGAAAAGTGGTTTCGAGATCACAAAACCGAGTCACAAAAATAATTAGATGTTATATTCTACGTTTATTTCATGTGAAAGTGCACGTGTGAATATTTCATGCTTTGATTTTGCCATTTGTGAGTGAAATTATGAAATAGGACTCATGTAAAAATTTTTGAAAATGTTATAGGCTAATTTGTAGTGGCCAAATAACTTATAGTATGAAATAGATGGATTTGCATGTCAAATTTCCTACCATAAAACATAGTGGCCGGCCATGATGGGCATGATAAGCATTTGTGCAAATTTTTTTATTGAAATTATGGCATAAGTATGGCACAAATAATATATGTTATTTTGTGTCATAAAATATTAGTAATAAAATAACAAAAGGAAGTAAAAGAAAAGGTTTTTTGTTCATCCTTGTTCTTCATAGCAGAAAATAGGAGAGCAAGAGGGGAAAAAGCTGTTGAAAAATTCGGTCACTAGGTGAAGAAAAATCCAAGGTAAGTTCATGGTAGTTTACTTCTATGTTAATTTTCATGAGTTCTTCTTGATTCTACCTTAACTCATGAAGCATATTTTTTATTTTTGGTTGTGTTGTGAGCATTCGGTTATGAATGGAAATGAAGGAAATGGTTGTTGTTTCATGTTCTTTTGATGAATAATGGAAGATAGGTGAAGTTGAGCCAAACAAATGAGCATGCATGTGCCTTAGATGCTAAGGGGGAAAATCGGCTATCATGTTGTGTGTATTATGGCCGAATGTGAACTTGGATAACATTGAGTAATGTTTGTGCTTTAAAATGATGAAATGGAGATTATGCTTAAGTGAAATCATAGGTATGTGATGATTGATTTGTGATATGCATGTTTGAATAACATGCATGCAAGTTATGTGTGAAAGAGTGAATTGGTAATAAATCTGCTTGGGACAGAAGCAGTAACATGATTTTGGAAAATCACCATAAATTGTGGGAGATGAGTTAGAAGCTGAAAAAATTATGTAATTAAATATTAATGAGTCTAGTTTCTTATAAAAGAAACCGTGTAAGCAAAAGAATTGCCGATAACGAGATATTTGAAGTGATGTGGGACAGGGTCAGAATGACTTCTAGATCCTCTGTTCTGTGTTTATAAAATCATTATAAATTGTAAAAAAAATGATCATAAGATGAATTTTATATTATTAGACTCCTTAATGAGTCTAGTTTCAAATTAAATAAACAAGAACATATTTTGAATTCTGTACAATGAGAAAATTGATTCGTAGTGAGGAGTGGTCAGATTAGTCAAACAGTGAAACAGGGGAAACTTTAAGAAAAATATGGTATTGATTGGCCAAACCAAATATTCTGAAAATTTTATGGATAAAAGATATGTGAGTCTATTTCAGGGAAAATTAACGGCACTTGATTTGGAGTTTCGTAGCTCCAGTTATAAATGATTTAGTAACTGTTGCTCAGGAAGACAGCTTGCAGTGAAATTATGATTATATGGTAAACATTGACAAAAATTTGTTAATGAGTTGCTTGTTGATTTCTTATAAGCTTACTATGATCAGTAGGTGTGAAATTCGAATATATATATTATATTTTGAAAGTGATGCTAGAATAGTCGAATAATGACTAGTTTAAAATCTTTGAATTTAAGCTCAAGAGCATAGAGGGGCAAATTCGGATAAGGGAAAAGAGAAAGTAATCGAATAGCCATTGTAATCGTTCGGCAACGTTCAAGGTAAGTTCTTAAGTGTTTAAGCTTGATTCCTTCTTATATGCCTAAGAGCTAAATTAATATGGCAGAGAGAATGTAAATTTTATTTAGTTAATGTGCCGAATATGTAATTATTTAAGGCTATAAGCCAATTATGGCTATTATGCTTAAGTTGAATTGGATTTGGAAATTTGATGCACTGAATGAGTGTTTCAATGAATAAACTATGTCGTATATGTGCTGGTAGAGATATCACGATTTGTGATTATTAAATATCTAAAGGAAACCATGATGTGTATAAAAATATTTTTATTAGTCCTTTGTGGTAGCCGAATGTGGCTTGGTACTAAAGTGATTAAATGTGAACTTCGATGAGGTAACTGTTAGTGATCGATGATATAAGTTATGCATTATAATATATATTTGGGTTCCAAACCTAGCAGGCGTAATTCCGGTGAAATGACATCCGACATAAAGGTCTAGCAGGCTTATGGCCGGCGATGAAATCAGGTTATTACCTACCAGGCAAATTGCCGGTAAATTATTAAAAATGTGGTGCTATAAGACTATGGGCTAATACGATATGTGGATTCGTTGCGTAAAGTAAACTATTCAGGTACGAACAACCTAATTAAGTACATGTGAATTAAATGAATTTGATGATTGATGTGAATCGAACATATAAGAAATGGTTTCATGTTTATGTTCAACTATGAGACCTTGTGTTAAATCGACAATCGATTTCGTTCAATACATTAAGTTGGTCAGGTATACGATATATACTTATGCTTGTTAAACCGATTGGAATTGAATCATGAATGTGAATTGAGAAGCATAGGTGAAAATGCCTATGTCATATATATGAGTAAGGATAAAATCATCGTAAATTATCGATAAGGATGGGCTATGTGCGAAACCATCTTATAATTGCTAATTTGAATGGTTGTGTGCAAATCAGTGAGTAAGATGTATTGTATTGAGATGATGCTTCAGTGAAAATATACATATGTTCTTTGTGTTAAATGAATGTTAAATTAAAGTTATGAGCCGTATGTGACTAGCATATCTAGTCGAATTTGATACTATTAAATGATGTACTAAGATATGTGTTCCAATGTGGAAATTAAACCCTATGTGGTTGAAAGGATGAAAATCTTTGTTCATAGATATGTGTTTCAGTTATATAGGATTGAAGTATAAGTTATGAATGTGGGAAAGAACAGGTGAATTGTCTATCGAAATGTGATATTCGGGCTTCGGGCCTAGCAGGCTATAATGCCGGTGAAATGATATCGGGCTTTAAGCTTAGTAGGCTATGATGCCGGTGAAATATTATTCGAGCCTTTGAGCCTAGCGGGCTATAATGCCGGTGAAATGAAATGTTATATGAATTCGGCGTTCCTTGTAAGATAGGGATTTAGCCGAATGTTTAAGATGAAATGATAGTGTATTATATCATGCTTATACGGCGTAATGGTAAGTATAACATGTTGGTAAATATGCAATGTGCTTTTATAATCGATTGATAAGTTTGAAATGAATGTGAGTAAAATGTTATGCATAAGCTATCAAATGCTAAGTGTGAAAATGAGATAAAAGAAAAGTGTTGAAATGTGTTAATATATGATTAAATATGCATGATATTTGTATCCGGCTTAAAGACCGCAGGCTTCGTGCTGGTAATATATCCTGGTTAAATCCCGCAGGCTTCGTGCTGGTATTATATCCGGGTTAAAGGCCGCAGGCTTCGTGCTGGCAATATATCCGGGTTAAATCCCGCAGGCTTCATGCTGGTATTATATCCGGGTTAAATCCTGCATGCTTCATGCTGGTAATATATCCGAGTTAAATCCCGCAGGCTTCGTGCTGGTAATATATCCGAGTTAATTCCCGCAGGTTTCGTGCTGGTATTATATCCGGGTTAAATCCCGCAGGCCTAGTGCTAGTATTATATTCGGGCCTTTGAGCCTAGCAGGCTATTATGCCGGTGAGACACTATTCGGGCCTTTGGGCCTAGCAGGCTATAATGCAGGTGAGATACTATTCAGGCTTTCGAGCCTAGCAGGCTATAATGCTGATGAAATGATAATCAGGCCTCGATCCTAGCAGGCGAAATGCCGGTGATCTGGGAAAAGTCTAAGACTAAGGTACCTCGTGTTAGATTGACAAATGAATACATTCAATACGTTAAGTGGGCCACGTACACATTATGTACTCATATGTGAGTTTGATTTGAAGTGAATCATTAGTGTGTAATGTGATACATACGTGAATAAATGTTATAATATATCTATGATCATGATACATCGGGTCAGGGTGTGAAAGTATGTGAAAGTATTTGAGTTAATTATGTTATATGAATTCAGATTAAGTATGATAAGAATGCTGAACGTGCATTATGTGTTTGTGTGTATTCGGCCAGATGGCAATATACCTAGAATATGGCCTCTTGAGAAATTGAATAATCGAAGTATAATTGCGTTTATTAGTTGGCGTTGCTTAAAACTTACTAAGCTTATGAAAGCTTACTTCGTTGTTACATTCCTCTGTTTTGTAGATTGTTGGCTCCAGTTATTTGCTCGGGTTGGAGTTCGCCGGAGATATTATCACACTGTCGAGCTCACGCTATTGGTGTAAGTAAATCCTAGTATTTTGAGTCTATGGCATGTATAGGGTTTTAATGTTGAGTATGTGATACTATAAGTTAGCCAAAGGTGGTGGCTTGTATTGATAAAGTGTTTTGGCCATGTGAATTGGCCTATGTTGGCTAGTGATGTTTTGGGCCTCGTAAGCCCATATATGGGACAGATTGCATGTGGAAAGAAAAGATTTAAATTGATTGAAATTTTTTGGCACGGTTTTTGTGTGATTGACTTAGTTTAAGTCGGGTAACACCTCGAACCGTGTTTCGGCGAGGGATACGGGTGAGGGGTGTTACAAATCCGGCAAAATCTTATCACCCTATCTCTAAGAGTGCAATAAACTCCGCATAATTATGACGAATTTACTCTTAGACAGTGTCTATTCCTCCTTTGAATAAGAACATTAACTTGAATCAATATCCTGGAATATTAAAACAAGAATTAAGAATACAAAATTAAGAACAAGTCAAATATTTATCATACAATTTAGACAATAATAAGAAGATCCGTCTTAGGTTTCATTCCCCTTAGGTATTTAGGGCGTTTAGTTCATAATTATAGAAGAAAACATCTCAGAAGACTAATGAATACAAAACATAAAAAAAAACCCAAAACCCCTGAATGGAAATTGAAGGAAGATCTTCAGTGTTGATGATGAATCCGACCTCTGAGATGGACAAATTAGCTTTCCTTGAGTAATTCCTTGCCTCTTCCTTTGCGTCTCCCCTCCTAAGTCCCTCATCAGGTGTTTAAATAGGCTTTAGAATGCCTCAGAGCCCTTAAAATTGGCCTTTTCTAAATAGGGTTATACTTGGGCTCGGCAGGGACACGCCCATGTACGATTACTCCAACCCGTACTCAAGGTTGTTGAATAGGCATGACCATGTAGTCTACCCGTGTAAGTCATGCTTCGATCCTGCAAAAGAGACACGCCCGTGTGAGGAAGTCCAGGCCGTGTTGATTTCCCATGTGAGTTCATTTTCTCCGTTTTCGGCCTATTTCTAGCTCTTTTCACTCTCTTGTGCTCATCTAAGTATAAAACATTAAATTAAAGGATTAGGAGTATCGGATTCACCAAATCTAAGGAGAAACCATCCATAAATGTGCTAAGCATGGGATAAAAATATGTATAAATTACGGTTTATCAAATACCCCCACACTTAAGCATTTGCTTGTCCTCAAGCAAAATCCTCAACTCACACTCAAAATAAATTCTTCTCAATTTATAATCTCTATCAATAATATCTCAAAATAATCCATAAGTATTCATACATTGAAAATTCAACTAAAAGTACATCAAAGTTTCAAACATTCCAAGTTGAGTATTTTATCACGAAAACATAGTTGTCTCCCATTATCTAAATGATTACCTTTGATCAAAATATCACAGAGTTTAACATTCTCACTACAGATTCACTCAAATTACTCTAGGGGTTTAAGGACATCAATTAAAGCACTCATTAGTCAATATGAAAAGTTATTACCATAGGCTTGCTTGAAAATCAAATCTCCACCACTATATATTAAGCTGATACATCAATCAAAAAGGTCTTTAGAAGGTTGTAACATGGCTTTGATTAGGGGGTATGGTCACAAGCTGAAGGAAAAGGTTAGAATCGAGATTAAATTGAATTGAAAAATAACTAGTCATCAGCTGATTACAAGTGAGCTTCTTCTCAGAATATGGAATTAACACTCAAGCTCAAAAACGACGAATTGCTACTAATACGTATTGAAGTATTTTTTTAAGAACAAGTCAAATACACAGAAGAACAAAACATAGCTAAGCAATTAGTTCAAATCAAATCTCGACAAAAATAGGGATCAAATTAAGGGATTTCCAACAATAATGGGTTATGGGTTAATATTGAAGGTAAATCAATTAATGGTTTGTTAGGCTCAAAGGGGTTCACTAAGGGTTAATTATGAAGGTAGGCTTTTGTGGAGTGAGTGGGTTAAACCTAAGTGCCTTTATCATCTTAACATGTCAAATCAAATGGTGTGTTCTTGACGTGTATAATCAAGCAAGTTCTAGAATAACAAATCAATACTGATGCACTCATAATAAAAGTGAGCATGAAAGAAATAAAATATGCTCTAAAGGCTCAATATCTCACAAAAATTATGGCTTTTTGATGTTTAAACTTGTGAATTTCAACTCACGATAATACCTAAGCTTAGGGAAACAACCTAAAAGTTTATAATTCTTCAAAAATCAACTTATCATGCTTGATTCCCTAATGTCTTAAAGTTTAAACAATCAATGCATAAATGCCTATGTTTTAATTTAAGACATATTAATAAAAATCATAAATTAATTAAAATTCATTCTAATAGTGATATGAGTGATTCACGTGAGAATAAGACAAAATTTAGGGATTTCTAATGATGATATGAAAGACCCCCACACTTAAGATGTACATTGCCCTCAATGTACAAAGATAGATATATTGAAAAATAAAGATAAATAATCATAAGATAGGGAGAGAAGTGAAACTTCCTGAATGATGATTGAACTCCTTGATTTGAAGTTATGGAGAATAATCGGCCAAGGCAATGATGAGAGTGGAGGAGGATACTCCGGTGGTGGTAGAGCTTCATTAGTCCATAAGTCCTGTGCCAAAAGAATATGATATCTGGTGGTAGCTATGGTCGTGGTCGAGCAAGACATGGCCGTCGTAGAGAACCTTTGCCAGTGGAGTTTAGTTCCTATGAGATGATGAGCTTTGGAGCATTTTATAACTGTGATAGAATCAAGAACTTTTTAAGAAATATAAGGAAGCATAATTACTCGTAATGAAATAGCCGAAACTATAAATTATTCAATAAAAATTATAAAAACTAAAATTAAAATAATAATAAAGGAAAATGAAATAAAAAGTACTTAAATAAGATAAATAAAGATAAAAGTGAAAATAAAAATAAAAATAATAAATAAAATTTTTTTAAACATCGTCATCCCCGGATGGTTCGTTAGGTTGTGGTGGCGATGAGATGTGAAGGTGCTGACAAATCTAATGAAGTGTAGCATCAATGTGATCAAAACACTGAAGACACTGTTGCCCAAATCGAGTAAGGCACTTAGAGATGTCAGAGTATAAAGACGCCTTATGAACTGGACGATAGATGGGTGGTGGCTGAGACGGGGGGTCCTCATGACGAGGATGGACATCATCAGTAATGTCCTCTGGGTCCTCCTCCTCGGTGGACTGGACAAGGTGGTATTGAGAAGGGTAGGTGCGACGTCGTTTCTTGATCATCCTTATGTTTAGCATGCTTGAGATGGCCTGTGGGGACATCTGACCTATGAGAGTGAGGGAGGATGATTGTGTCGCTGTGTTGAGGACCCCAAAGTGTCGTGCCAATCGAGTCACATAGGGCCCGATAGAGATGACCCTTCTCCTATGTCGTTCCATCTGATGGCGGATGGTGAGGGCGATGAAGTAGGCAAGGTCGAGGACGTGCCTATTCACCATGGTCCATAAGAAATAGGCATCGTGGGTGGTGACTGTAACGCCCCGTACCCGAGACCGTTGCCGGAGTCGAACACGAGGTGTTAACGGACTTAATTCATTAATTAAACAGCTCATACAATTCATTTTAAAATTTCCAGACAAGCTGGCTAACTGCATCACAGTCGCTTTAAAAATCATATCTCGAGTTTCATAACTCAAAATCCAATTCTGTAAATTTTTCCTGAAACTAGACTCATATATCTATCTACTAATTTTTTTCTAGAATTTTTGGTTAGGCCAATTAGTACAGTTTATTAGTTAAAGTCTCCCCTGTTTCAGGGTTCAACTACTCTGACATCTGTGTATTACGAATCAGGTATCTCCATGTACATAGCTTCAATGACTATGCCGTTTGTCTCTAATAAAACTAGACTCAATAAGGAATCTGTAAATATAAAGAATGACTTCTAATTATCTTTTTAAAATTTATGGTGAATTTCCAAAGTCAGAACAGGGGATCCAGAAATTGCTCTGGCCCTATTTCACAAAAATTTAAACATCTCATAAAATATAGCTCATATACCTGTTTTGCTTCTTCCATATGAAAATAGACTCATCAAGATTCGATTCCATAACTTATTCATTATTTAATTCCATTTCTACTATTTTTAGTGATTTTTCAAATTCACATCACTACTGCTGTCTGAATCTATTTTATGGTAAATTTTACCTATTTCATGGTTTCCATGGATTAGCTAGCAATTTGACATACATAACACCAAATATGATCATGATTAGCCATTCCAATGGCTAATCATTACCAAGCATTTCAATACCACTCAATAACCATATCATAAGATTATATATACAAAATGATTATAATGCTATACATGCCATACTCAAAATATACAAGCCATTATGCCAAGATGGTATACGGATAGTGTGAGCGAGCCTCCGACCGTTCCCGATTTCCGAGCTGGCTTGTCAAAACTACAAGGAATGAAAAGGAGGGAGTAAGCATAAATGCTTAATTAGTTCACATGCAAATAGCAAGTAACATAACCATATAATCAAACATAAAACATCATTTGCATAATCATCACCAAGACATTCATATCACATTTTCATTTATCATCTTACCATATTGTTGTTATATCGATTTTTCAACCCGAGGGTTAAGTACATACCTGTTCAAAGTACCCATTTCACAACACTTACCAATACATCCCTTTCATCTTGAGTATTCCTCCATTTCAGTAGAACTTTACTCGTTGAACACATCGGAATATGATTCGGATACATGGAAAGTTTGCACATAAGTGCCACATATGTAGCCAAGCTACCATGTAACCTGCCCATGAGTGAACTCGGACTCAACTCAACGAGCTCAGGCGTTTGCATCCATGAGTGAACTCGGACTCAACTCAACGAGTTCGGATGCCTAGTTACATCTCACGAACTCGGACTCAACTCAACAAGTTCGGACATTTGCATCCATAAGTGAACTCGGACTCAACTGAACGAGTTCGGATGCCCAAATATCCCAGTGACATGTCACTCGTATCCTAATCCATTCCTAAGGCTCAACGGGACATTTTTCCCAATCATATGTCTCAACCATCTTCTATGGAATGTCGATACCGATACTCGGTAGTATTTCACATTTTCCAAGTATATCACATAATTTGACATATTATCAAACAATTGTCACAAGTATGATATTTCATAATAATTATCATATCATTTAAATAACATTAAAACATTTAAAACAATAACTATGTTACTAACATTTACATATGAACTTACCTCGTATGCGAAAATGGCTACTTTTACCATTTCATCCACAACTTGGTATTTTCCCCATTTTAGCCT
The DNA here is from genome assembly GCF_007990345.1 of Gossypium hirsutum. Lineage (NCBI taxonomy): Eukaryota > Viridiplantae > Streptophyta > Magnoliopsida > Malvales > Malvaceae > Gossypium > Gossypium hirsutum. Next base: position 13,812,374 of record NC_053429.1, read on the forward strand.
GAAATTCAGTTTTCCTTGCTCTATCATTTAAAATATAGTCTAATTAGGACTCACATTATTCAAATTGACCCAAAATCATATTTTGGAAAAATTACAATTTTGCCCCTAAACTTTTGCATATTTACACTTTTGCCCCAAAGCTCGTAAATTAAACTTCAGCCTATTTTCTTATGTTTTATGACATGCTGATCATTTTTCCCTTCTATGGAAACATCAAATTCTCACTCTAACATGTACTTATGACTATTAGGTATTTTTACCGATTAAGCCCTTTTGCTCGTTTTCACTTAAAACCGAGTAGCACAAGTTGTCTAACATAAATTAAAACCTCATATTCTATCATAAAACACCAAAATACACAAATTTCACCTATGGGTATTTTCCAAATATAAACCCTAGGTAAAATTATTGCTAGCATAAGCTAAATCGAGCTACCGGGACTCCAAAAACGTAAAAATCATTAAAAACGAGGCTAGAGCGGACTTACAATTGAGCTTGGAAGCTTGAAAAACCATAGCCATGGTTTCTCCTTGCTATATTCGGCCATGGGGTTGAAGATGAGCAAAATTGGCTTTTAATTTTGTATTTTAATTCATTTTACCCCTAAATGACCAAAATGCCCTTACTACTAAACTTTCCAAAAATTCCATCCATGTCCAATTTTTGTCCATAGACTTAGAAATTGGTAAAATTCTATTTAAGACCTCCTAATTAATATTTCAAAACAATTTCATACTAGAAACTTCTAGAATGTAAGTTTTGCAAATTATTCGATTTAGTCCCTAATTTCAATTTAAGCACTTTATTCATAAAATTTCTTCACGAAATTTTCACACAATCATGAAATCATATCATAGACCTCAAAATAATCATAAAATAATTATTTCTATCTCGGATTTTGTGGTCACGAAACCACTATTCTGACTAGGCCCAAAATCAGGATATTACAGTGATGATGCCGGTGCTCTCTCGTCGTCCCGTCAGAGTGTGAGCTAAGATGGCGTGTAGGTACCGCAAGGATGGAAGGAGAGCCGATGCCTTAGAGCAGCTAGGATCATAGGAGGCTAACGCACGGACGAGGTCCTGCCAACACTTTGAGGGAGAGTAGTGGATGTGGCGGTGGAGGGTGTCGAGTTCATTGTCATCCATGAACTCCTCCGTGTACAGCCCTAGTGCAATCCCGAACTCAGGTACGCTCAACTGGCGCACTAGACCACCAAGGCAGAATTGGACCATTCCAGGATCATCGAAGTTGGCCATGACGGTCTGAAGATGGAACGTAGAGTAGAGTTCCAATGTGAACTCGAGATACGTTGGCTCGACGATCTCAAAGAAGAGCCCCCACGGGTCAGTCGTTAGAAGGGCTCAGACAGCGTCAGCCAATTGAATCTATTCAAGTATGGCCCAGTCAATGCAGCGGCCCACACTTAGGGGTCGGACCTGTAATGTCTGAAATAGCTCCTCCTAGGGTCCCAAGGGGAACTCGAGGAAAGGGTGACGGATCTCAGCAGTAGGACCCAAGGATGACGCTGCTCTTTTCCTCTTCTTCGAAGCGGGGACAGCGGTCTTCTTACCACGTGAGGATGACATTTTATATCTGTATTGAAAAGTCAAAGTTCAACCAATATGTTCCAGGAATAGCATGGAAAAACAAATTTAAATAGTAATATTTCATGACACTCACGTACTAGATGAAGTAAACAAAACTAAAACAACTAAAGCAAATATATTAAGTTATTAAAATAAGATTATGAGAATAATGCTACGGGAATATCTAATGCATGAGTGCATGTGGGTAAGCATAAAATCCATGGAAACGAGAAAAATAGATGAATGTAGTATGAAAAATGGAAATATTCTTTAATGACAAGCATGATTGTTATTATTCTACTATGAATATTCACTTAAGATAGTCAAATGGATTAGAGAAATCATGAATAGGAAAAATATTTAAAGAAAATAGAGTGAAAAAAGTAAACAAATGCAAAAGGAAGAAGCTTGGGTTGTCGGAAACAGTATCGTAGGCAACGCACGGGCGTGGCAGGTAGGGTGTGTGGAGTTGCAGCAGCTAGGGTTAGGGATTTTTGGGGAGGTAGATGATGAATAGTAAGGGGTTTATACAGATTTTGGGGCACATGGCCGTGGGGTACGCCTGTTTGCCCTAATTTTTGCCCGTGTGTTTCGCGATTTTTAAATTTAGGTGTGTCTGACATTGCCCCATGCCCGTGTTCCTTGGGCGTGTGGGTGCACACGACCGTTTCAGACGGCCTTGTCTTGCTTCGTTCGCTTATCCCACGCCCGTGTCAGTTTGACAGTGTTGACCACGGAGGCTGGGCACGGGCCTGTCGAACACCTGTGCTAAATTGACAGGTTCGCCCATGGTTTCAAAACACAGGTGTGTCGCACACCCGTGTTGGTTTGGCAGTTTTTCCCACGACCTTCTAACACGGCCGTGGTGACTTATCGCATCCCGTGTTGGGGAAAAAGTTTTGCCCTGTTTTCACACAGCTGTATCGCACGGCCATGTCTCCTCCTATAGTGTGAGCACGGCCTAAGGCATGCCTGTGTGCCTGGCCGTGTGGATGGGAAAACCCTATTTTTCAAGATTCAGTTAGTAGGTTAGATGTGAAAAACTAGAATTTAAATAATATCATCACTGTTAGTGCTCGGGTTGCCTCCTGAGAAGCACTTATTTATAGTCTAAGCTTGACTTACCTCTCTGGTGTGTGATAATGGTGGCTCGAGGAGTTTACACTCCTCATCCCTGCTATAAACTTTATCAATATAAGGTTTAAGACGAGTATTGTTTACCTTAAAAGTTCCAAATTTGGGGTGAATTACCTTGATTGTACCATATGAGAAAATACTGAGTACTGTGAGAGGAATTTCTTCATTAGGTTCAGAAGTGGTAATGCGAGGATCTGCTGCATCTAGTAGTACTTTGTCTCCAACCTTAAGTTGACTTGGTGATGTATTGAGCTTGTCTTGGCTCAGTTTCGGTTTATCGGGTGTTCTCGATTTCTATGTCCGCCATTCATCTAGTTCCTCGATTTGTAGCCTTCATTCTTCATAGATAGGTCCTTTGTTGTTGCTTGAACATGGCTGGTGTAGGTTCTTCGAACTTATTTCCTGCAAAGTAGGTTGCACCACATGGTCAGTTTTAGTAGAATGATTTATACAACCACCTTCAATTTTCGATGTGTTACTCCAATTACGAGCTTGAAGGGTGATTGTTTCGTCTCCCACACAAAGTGTGAGTTCACCTATGCCAACATCAATTTATTGTTCTAGCGGTTGCTAGAAAAGGCCTCCCTAGAATTAAAGGAACTTTACTATCCTCCTCTATGTCTAGTACAACGAAATCAACTGGGAATATAATTTGCTAATTTTAACGAGTATATCTTCAATAATCCCCTTAGGAAATCTGATTGTTTTATCGGCTAATTGAGTACTCATCCTAGTTTGTTTTGGTTTCCTAAGACCTAGTTGCTTAAACATTTTGTAAGGCATAACATTGATACTAGCCCCTAAATCATCCAAAACATTATTGACATCTAGGCTACCAATTAAATAGGGAATCGTAAACTCCCTAGATCTTTTAATTTGTTGGCCAGCTTATTCTGTAGTATGGCTGAGCAAACTATATTTAGTTCCACATGCGACGCCTCATCCAACTTCTGTTTTTTTGTTAAAAGCTCCTTTAAGAATTTGACAGTGTTTGGCATATGCGAAAGAGCTTCAATAAACAGTAAGTTGATATGTAACTTCTTTAATAATTTAAGGAATTTATCGAATTGTTCTTCTGTGCGGTCTTTCCTTGTCGTGTTTGGGTATGGAACACGAGGTTTGTACTCTTTACTTACCGGTTTCTGGTCATTGTGGTCCACCTCACCCTTACCTTTACTTACCATAGTTTTTTGCCTCTATTCTGGTTCAGGTGCAACTAATTCTTCCTCATCTTGAATGGTAATTCCATTGATTTGCTCCCTTGGGTTAGATTCAGTGTTACTCGGTAGACTACCTTATGGTTGTTCAGATATCAATTTAGCGAGCTGACCTATCTGAGTTTCGAGCCCTTGGATCGACGCTTGTTAGTTCTTAAGTGATGTCTCAATTTTCTAAAAACGAGTTTGTTGGTAGGGTGGTTGTTGGAAGCCTGGAGGTGGTGGTGGTCGTTGGTTCCCTTGGCCTCCCCATGAGAAATTTGGGTGGTTCCTCTAACCTGCACTGTAAGTATTACTATAAGGATTATTTTGAGATCGAGGATTATTACCCATGTAATTTAAATGCTTGTTCTCCATATTGTGGCCATAGTATGGGTATTCTGGATTGCTCGATCCACCTCCACTTGCTTCGCACTGCATTACTGGGTGAACCTGTGAAGAACTAAGAAAACCATCAATTTTCTTATTTAAGAGTTCTACCTGATTAGAGAGCATGGTGACCAAATCGACGTTATAAAGGCAGGCTGCTTTTGTTGGCTTTGTCCTCATGACTTGCCACTGATAATTATTCAGTGACATCTCTTTTATAAATTCATAAGCATCTTTAGGTGTTTTTTTATTGATAGTCCCACCAGCGGCTGCGTCAACCATTTTTCAAGTCGATGGATTCAGGCCATTTTGAAACGTTTGAACTTGTAGCCAGAGTAGTAACCTATGGTGAGGGCATCCTCTCAAGAGGTCCTTGTATCTTTCCCATGTACCGTAGAGTGTTTCTAAATCCATCTGTACAAAAGAAGAGATATCATTACATAATTTGGCTGTTTTAGCCGGTGGAAAATATTTTAGTAAAAACTTTTTGTTCATTTGTTCCAAGTAGTGATTGACCCTCGTGGTAACGAGTTCAACCATTGTTTAGCCTTATTCCTCAACAAAAAAGGAAACAACCGAAGGTGAATGTCGTCATCAGAAACGCCATTAATTTTAAAAGTGTCACAAAATTCTAAGAAGTTTGCCAAGTGAGCATTGGGATCCTTGTCCTGCAAACCATCAAACTGAACAAACTATTGGATCATTTGAATGGTGTTAGGTTTCAGTTCAAAATTATTTGCAGCAACAGCAGGCCTAACTATGCTCGATTCAGTTCCTGTTAAAGAAGGTTTAGCATTATCATACATAGTACGCGGAGCATGATTCTGATTAGCAGCAATTCTAAGAGGTAGCAGATTTTCTTGGTTTTCAGCCATCTCCTCAGTTGTGGTTGAAATATTATCCTCTTGCTCTTCCTCTGTGTATCGTAAGCTTTGCCTTATTTCTCTTCAGTTTCTATGAACTGTGCGATTGATCTCACTATCAAATAGTAATGGTCCCAACGGGTTTCTTCTAGTCATACACTATAAAAACCTGCCAAGAACGAATAAAAGAAAATTTAGGAAAGAAAATAAAATTTAAATTGCAATAAAAGTAAAATGGCTAAAGTAATAAAAATCGAGTGTTCCTAATATCCTAGTTCCCCGGCAACGGCGCCAAAAACTTGTTACGTGATATTCGAGACAGGTTTTAAATATTTGTACTTAATTATTCTTAAAACTAACTATTATCACGATGAAGGCAAGTGTACCTATCGAACAGTAGTATAGCTTTAGCAAGACTGGTTTGTCGAACCCAAAGGAACCAAGAGATTTGTTTATCTAAATTAATTAACTAAATTAAGAGTGCATAGAGAGAAATTGGGGAAAAGCTTTTTGGAAAATTCGATTGATGAAGACAATACCCAAGGAAAAATCCACCTAGACTTCACTTGTTATTTGACCCTGAATTAGACGATTTATTCATTTTATTTGATCCGTAAAAATCCCTAAGTTGTATTATTATATCTTTCGAGACTAATAATGTCTAACCCTAGGTTGATTAATTGAAATCTCTTTCTAATTAACACCTAGTGTTGCATTAACTCGATCTATGGATCCCCTTATTAGGTTTCACCCAAATTAGGCAAAATCTTATCACCCTATCTCTAGGCGTGCAATCAACTCCACTTAATTATGAAAAAATTACTCTTAGATAAGGTCTATTCCTCCTCTGAATAAGAACATTAAATTGAATCAATATCCTGGAATATTAAAACAAGAATTAATAACACATAATTAAGAAGAAGTCAAATATTTATCATACAATTCAGATAATAATAAGAAGATCTGTCTTAGGTTTCATTTCCCTTAGGTATTAGGGGGTTTAGTTTATAATTATAAAAGAAAACATCTCAGAAGAATAATGAATATAAAACATAAAGAAAACCCAAAACCCCTGAATGGAAATTGAAGGGAGATCTTCAGTCATGATGATGAATCTTGCTTCTGAGATGGACCAATCGGCTTCCCTTGACTAATTTGATCGCGTGATTCGTAACAAGTAATAAATATTTATAATGAAGATCAAACCTAGAGTAACTATTATCAAGACGAAAAGGCAAACGCACCTATCGAACAATAGTATAGTAATGGCAAGACCGGGATATAGTACCCAAGGGAACCAAAAGTACTAGTAATGTCTGTCTTTTTATTATCTAGCCTAAGAATAATGGGGTTTCATTTTAATTTAACTAATTATCTAAACTAAGAATGCACAGAGAAAAGAATTGGGGAATTGCTTTTGAGAAAATCGATTGACTTAAGACAATACCTAAGGAAAAATCCACCTAGACTTTACTTGTTATTCTGGCTCCGAACCGGACGATTTATTCATTCAACTTGTTCCGTAGAGATCCCTAAGTTATGTTATTATCCCTATTCAAGACTAATAATGTCTAATCCCTAGATTGAATAACCGAGACTTTTCTCTAATTAACACTCTAGGATTGCATTAACTCGATCTATGGATCCCCTTATTAGGTTTCACCCTAATCTGACAAAATCTTGTCACCCTATTTCTAGGCACGCAATCAACCCCGCTTAATTATGACAACTGTACTCTTAGACAGGGTCTATTCGTCCTCTGAATAAGAGCGTGTCTTGAATCAATATCCTGGGATATCAAAACAAGAATTAAGAACACATAATTAAGAACAAGTTAAATAGTTATCATACGATTTAGAAAATAATAACAAGATTCGTCTTAGGTTTCATCCCCCTTAGGTATTTAGGAGTTTAGTTCATAACTAAATAAGAAAACATCTCCGAATAATAAAGAATACAAAACTGTAATATCCCGAATTAGGGCCTAATCGGAATAGTGGTTTCGTGACCATAAATCTGAGATAGAAATAATTATTTTATAATTATTTTGAGGTTTATGATATGATTGCATGATTGTGTGAAAATTTCGTCATGAAATTCTATGCCTAAAGTGCTTAAATTGAAAGTAGGGACTAAATCGAATAAGTTGCAAAACTTGCATTCTAGAAGTTTTTAGTATGAAATTGTTTTGGAATATTAATGAGGAGGTCTTAAATAGAAATTTGACCAATTTTAAATTCATGGACAAAATTAGGACATGGAAGGAATTTTTGGAAAGTTTAGTAGTAAGGGTATTTTGGTCATTTAGTTATTAAAATGAATTAAAAACAATATTAAAAGCCAATTTTTGTCCATCTTCTTCATTAGGCCGAAATTTCAAGGGTTCTCCATAGCTAGGGTTTGTTTCAAGCTTCCAAGCTCCATAGTAAGTGATTCCAAGCCCCGTTTTTAATGATTTTTACGTTTTTGAGATCCCGGTAACTCGATAAAGCTTATGTTAACAATAATTTAACCTAGGGTTTATATTTGGAAAAATACCCATAGGTGAAATTTGTGTATTTTGATGTTTTATGATAGAATATGAAGTTTTAAATTATGTTAGACAACTTGTACTACTCGATTTTAAGCAAAAACGAGTAAAAGGGCTTAATCGGTAAAAATACCTAATAGTCACAAGTACATGTTAGAGTGAGAATTTAATGTTGCCATAGAAGAGAAAAGTGATACGAATGTTGTAAAACATAAGAATAAGGAATAAAGTTTAATCCCGAGCCTAGGGGCAAAAATGTAAATATGCAAATGTTTAGGGGTAAAATTGTAATTTTTCCAAAATTTGAGTTAAGGATTAATTTGATAATGTGAGTATTAAATAAGCTAAATGTGTTATTTTAGATCAAGAAAGACGTGGAATCGACCTCAATCGAGCAAAAGAAAAGATTGTGGACTAAATTGCAAAATCTTTGTATTTTGGTACCAAGGTAAGTTCATGTGTAAATAATGTAGCATAATGGTTATTTTTAAGTTATTGATGTTAATTATATGTTATGCTGAATTTTATTATGAAATGTATGCTTTGTGGTTAATTTCAAATAATATGTAAATTATGTGAACTACTTGTTAAATATAATTGTTACCGAGTATTGATTTCGGCATTCTACGGAAGACGGCAAGGATAAGTGTTCGAGGAAAAAAGCCCGTTTGAACCTTAGGAATAGATTAGGATACAAGTGACATGTCACTAGGATGGTTGAGCATCCGAACTCGTTGAGTTGAGTCCGAGTTCACTTATGGATGCGAATGTCTGAACTCGTTGAGTTGAGTCCGAGTTCGTGAGATGTAACTAGGCATCCGAACTCGTTGAGTTGAGTCCGAGTTCACTTATGGATGCGAACGCCCGAGCTCGTTGAGTTGATTCCGAGTTCGCTTATGGGCGGGTTACATGTATGCTTGATTGCATATATGGCACTTATGTGCAAGTTATCCATGTATCCGAATTATATTCCGATGTGTTCAACGGGTAAAGTTCTACTCAAATGGAGGAATATTCGAGATGTAAAGAGACGTATTGGTAAGTGATGTGAAATGGATATTTTGGACAGGTATGTATTTAACCCTCGGGTTGAGTATTGATACAACCACGATAAGGTAATAAGATGATGAAAAATGATTAAAAATGTGATATGTGTTTTAGTGATACATGCTAATGTTGATTGGTATGACTGTTTGTTATGTTACTTATTATTTGCATATGAACTTACTAAGCATTTATGCTTACTCCCTCCTTCTTACTCATTGTAGTTTTGGACAAGCCAGCTCAGGAGTCGGGATAGGTCGAAGGCTCAGTCACACTATCCGGAAGACTTTTGGTAATGGCTTGTAAATTTAAGTATGGCATGTATAGCAATATACCTTTTTTGTGTAAATGATCTTATGGTATGGTGATGGAATGGTTGAGGAAATGCTTGATAATGATAAATTATGAAAATAGTTAGTTTAGATTATATTTGATGTTAAGGAAAATTATTAAGATACTTAGTGCATAAAAACTCATAAAAGGAATGAAATTTGCCATAAACAGAATACTGCAGCAACACTGACGCGAGTTTAAAAATTTACTAAAAATCATAGAAATTGAACTTGGTGATGGACTACATATCACATTTAAGCTTATTATGTCTAGTTTCACATGAAACAAATGAAACAGGTAAAGGAATTATATGTTACAAGATATTTGAATTTTAGTGAAACAGGGTCATAGAGGTTTCTGAATCCCCTGTTCCAAATTTAGAAATTCACCATAAATTGTAACGATATAATTAGGTAGTGTATTTTATATTCTCAGAATCCTTATTGAGTCTAGTTTTAGGATAAATAAACCTCATAGTCATATGGATTTTTTACAGAGAGAAATGTGGTTCGTAGTAAACAGAGGTCAGACCAGTCAAGTCCTGAAACAGGGGTAAATTTAACTAATAAACTGTAGTAATTGGCCCAACCAAAAATTCTAGAAAAAAATTAGTAGATAGGTATATGAGTCTAGATTTAGGGAAAATTTACTGATCTTGATTTCGAGTTTTGTAACTCGAGATATGATTTTTCTTGTGACTGTGACGCAAGTAGCTTAAAAGCTGTGAATGTAGAAACAAATAATCCAAAGTTCTAAAAATGTTAAATTAAGCTTAGTAACACCTCATACTCGACTCCGGCGACGGTCTCGGGCGTGGGTGCGTTACAAAAACATTAAGAAAACCCAAAACTCCTGAAGGGGAATTGAGGAGAGATCTTCAGTCTTGATGATGAATCCGGCTTTTGAGATGGATCAATCGGCTTCCTTGGGGTAATTCCTTACCCCCTTCTCCATCTCCCTTTTTCTCCTCCTCTAGGGTGTATTTATAGGCTTCGGAATGCCTAAAAACCCTTGAAATTGGCCTTTTCTGAATTGAACTTAACTTGGGCTCGGCAGGGACACGACCGTGTGACACGCTCGTGTGAGTCGTGCTCCAATTCAACCAGATTGAGACGACTGTGTGATCTGCCTGTGTGAGGAGGTCCAGGCCGTGTTGATTTTGTACTTTGGTCCATTTTCTCCGTTTTTGGCCCGTTTTTCATTCCTTTCGCTCTCCTATGCTCTCCTAAGTATAAAACATGAAATTAAAGTATTAGAAGCATCGAATTCACCAATTCTAATGAGCAATCATCCATAAAATGCATTAAACATGGGGTAAAAATGTGTATAATTTATGGTTGATCATAATTCCTTGCCTCCTACTCCGTGTGTCTCCTCTAAGTGCCTCATCCGGTGTTTAAATAGGCTTTCGAATTCCTAAGAGCCCTCAAAAGTGGCCATTTCCGAATAAGACTATACTTGGGCTCGGTAGGGACACACCCGTGTGTGATTACTCCAGCCCGTGGTCAAGGCTGTTGAATAGGCACGGACGTTTAGTCTACCCATGTAATTCGTGCTTCGATCTTGCCAAATGTACACGGCCGTGTGCCACGCCCGTATGAGGAAGTCCAGGCCGTGTTGATTTCCCACGTGGGTCTATTTTCTCCGTTTTTTGCCCGTTTCTCGCTCTTTTTATTCTCCTATGCTCACCTGAGTATAAAACATGAAATTAAAGAATTAGGAGCATCGAATTCACCAAATCTAAGGAGAAATCATCCATAAATGTGCTAAGCATGGAATAAAAATATGTATAAATTACGGTTTATCAAATACCCCCACACTTAAGCGTTTGCTTGTCCTCAAACAAAATCCTCAATTCACAATCAAAAAAAATTCTTCTCAATTATAATCCCTATCAATAATATCTCAAAATAATCCATAAGTATTCATACATTGAAAATTCAACTAAAAAGTACATCAAAGTTTCAAACATTCCAAGTTGAGCATTTTATCATGAAAACATAGGTGTCCCCCTTCATCTAACTAATCACCTTTGATCAAAATATCACAGAGTTTAACATCCTCACTAAAGATTCACTCAAATCACTCGAGGTGTTTAAGGACATCAAATAAAGCGCTCATTAGTCAATATGAAAAGTTATTACAATATGCTTGCATGAAAATTAAGTCTCTACCACTATATTTTGAGTGATACATCAATCAAAAAGGTCTTTAGAGGGTTGTAACATGGCTTTGGTTAGAGGGTGTGGTCACAAGCTGAAAGAAAATGATAGAATCGAGATTAAATTGAAGAAATCACCAAACTGGAAAAAGAACTAATTATGAGTTGAGTACAAGTGAGCTTCTTCTCAGAGTATGGAGTTAACACTCAAGCTCAAAAATGATGAATTACAACTAATATGTATCTAAGTATTTTTAAGAACTAGTCAAATAACATAGAACTTAATTATTGCAACGAAGAATAAAACATAGCTAAGCAATTAATTCAAATCAAATCTCGACAAAAATAGGGATCAATTTAGGGGATGTCAACAATAATGGGTTATGGGTTACTATTGAGGGTAAATCAATTAATGGTTTGCTAGGCTCAAAAGGGTTTACTAAGGGTTAATTATGAAGGTAGACTTTTGTGGAGTGAGTGGGTTAAACATAAGTGTCTTTATCATCTCGACATATCAAATCAAATGGTGTGGTCTTGACATGCATAATCAAGCAAGTTCTAGAATAACAAATCAATATTGACGCACTCATAATAAAAGTGAGCATAAAAGAAATAACATATGCTCTAAAGGCTCAAGATCTCACAAAAAATTATGGCTTTTTGATGTTTAAACTAGTGAATTTCAATTCAAGATAATACCTAAACTTAGGGAAGTAACCTAAAAGTTTTTAATTTTTCAAAAATCAACTTATCATGCTTGATTCCCTAATGTCTTAAGGTTTAAACTGTCACTGCATGAATGTCTATGTTTTACTTCAAGACATATCAATAAAAATAATAAATTAATTAAAATTCATTCTAATAGGGATATGAGTGATTTACGTGATAATAAGACAAAATTCAGGGATTTCTAATGATGACATAAAAGACCCCCCACACTTAAGATGTACATTGCCCTCAATGTACAAAGATAGATATATTGAAAAATATAGATATATAATCATAAGATAGGGAGAGCCCAGTGTAGTATCGAATTCTAATAGGGATATAGATATATTCTAATAGGGATATGAGTCATTCTCCTCCTTGAACTCTTCAGTATATAAGCCCAGTGTAGTATCGAATTCTGAGAGCTTAGCTGGCGGACTAATCTGCCTAGGCAAAATTGGACCGTGCCGGGATCATCATAGTTCGTCATTACGGTCTAAAGATAAAACGTTGAGAATAGTTCCATCGTGAGCTCGAGATATGATGGCTCGATGATCCTAAAAAAGGCTCCCAAGGGTCGGTGGTTGGAGGGCCCGAATTGCATCAGCCAACTGGACTTGTTCTACTGTAGCCCAGTCGATACAGTGGCCCGTAATTAAAGGTCAGGCCTGAAGTATTTGGAAAATTTCTTCTTGGGGCCCAATGGGGAACTGCAGGAAAGGGTGACGACTTTCCACGGTAGGACCAGAGGAGGATGACGCTCCCTTCCTTTTCTTTGAAGCAGGGATGGCGGCCTTTTTACGACATGATGACGACATTCTATACCTGCAATATAAAGAAGAGTAATGTAGGTAAATGAATTTGAAAAGGAAAAAGCCTTGAATTTGAACTAACAATTTCAGCCAAAACTACTAATACTAACCAAACTCAACCAAAATAATCAATTTGATAGCATAATTTCGTGACATTAGCATGGTAATAGCATGAGAATGAGCATAGTAATGGCATGGGTATGATAATAGAATGAGGCTTTCTTAATAACTCGATTCAACATGAAATGTATGATAAATAACCTAAGAATGCAAATTAAATGATAGAATAATGAGCAAAAATGAAAATAGTACAAGAGAAATGAAGATTATTTTGATAATAAGTATTAGAAATAAGTAAAATAAAAGTGAAAAGAGTAAACAAACGCAAAAAGAGAGAGATTGGGAGTCGAGAATGGAGTTGGAAGCGGCGCACGAGCGTGGTAGGGAGGCCGTGTGGACTTGAAGCGGCTAGGGTTAGGGATTTTGGATGAAGAAGATGATGACTAGTGAAGGATATTTATAGATTTTGGGACACACGGCCAGGGGCACGCCCGTGTTCCCCAATTTTTGCCTATGTAATTCGCAAATTTTGAATTTGGGCGTGTCTGATAATTGGCCCACGCCCGTGCGCCTTAGGTGTGTTAGTTCACACGACCATGTCACACGACCGTGTCTGGCTTTGTTTGCTTCTCCCACGTCCGTGTATGTAGGCCCACGCCCGTGTTGTTTTGGCAGGTTCGCCCACAGTTGCTTGGCACGGGCGTGTCTAACACCCGTGCTAATTTGACAGGTTCAGGCATGATTTCAAGGCTCGAGACGTGCGCACGCCCGTGTTATTTTGGCAGGTTCATCCACGGCCATGTTGCACGGCCGTGGCGATTTATCATAGCCCGTGCTTGGGGAAAATCTTTGTACTGTTTCTACACGGTCCTGCGCATGCCCGTGTGCTTGGCCGTGTCTGTGTGGTAAACATGTATTCAAGAGCTTCATTAGTAAGTTAGGTGATTGTTTCGTCTCCCACACGAAGTGTGAGCTCACCTGTGCCAACGTCAATAATCGTTTTAGCAGTTGCTAAAAGGGGCCTTCCTAAAATCAAAGGAGTGTTGCTATCCTCCTCTATGTCTAGAACAATGAAGTCAACGGGAAATATAAATTTATCGATTTTAACTAACACATCTTCAATAATACCCTTAGGAAATCTTATAGTTTTATCTGCTAATTGAATGCTCATCCTAGTCTGTTTGGGTTTCCCAATACCTAATTGTTTGAACATTTTGTAGGGCATGACATTAATACTAGCCCCTAAATCAGCTAATGCAATATTAACTTCTAAACTACCAATTAAGCAAGGAATTGTAAAACTCCCTAGATCTTTTAATTTGTTGGGTAGCTTATTCTGCAGAATAACTGAGCAAACTGTGTTTAGCTCCACATGCAATGCCTCGTCCGACTTCTGCTTATTTGCTAAAAGCTCCTTTAAAAATTTCATTGCATTTTGGCATCTATGATAAAGCTTCAATAAATGGTAAGTTAATGTGTAATTTTTTAAGAGTTTAAGGAATTTACCAAATTATTCATCTGAGCGGTCTTTCCTTGTTACGTTGGGGTATGGCACACGAGGTTTATATTCAACATTCACTGATTTGTTTTTATTATGACCTACCTCACCTTGACTCTGCTCGCAACAGTTTCTTGCCTCGGTTTTGGCTTAGACTCAACAAATCCTTCTTTATCTTGAACATTAATTGCATTGAGCTGTTCCCTTAGGTTGGGTTCAGTATTACTTGGCAAGCTACCTTGTGGTCGTTCGGAGATTAGTTTGGACAGCTAGCCTATCTGAGTTTCGAGCCCTTGGATCGACGCTTGTTGATTTTTAAGTGCTATCTCGGTGTTCTGGAAATGAGTTTCTGACACTGAGATAAATTTAGATAGCATCTCTTAAAGGTTCGGTTTCTTTTCCTATTGATAGAGTGGTTGTTGAAAACTCGGAGGATTCTGTGGCCTTTGATTCTCTTGACCACACTAGGAGAAATTTGGGTGGTTCCTCCAACCTGCATTATAAGTATTGCTAGAAGGATTATTTTGAGATCGATGATTATTACCCATGTAATTTAATTATTCGTTCTACATGTTGTGGCCATAGGATTGATATTCTGAATTGCTTGATCCACCTCCACTGACTTCACAGTGCATTACTGGATGAACCTGCGAAGAACCAGAGTAAACCATCAATCTTTTTATTTAAAATTTCTACCTAGTTTGGCAGCATAGTAACCTAATCGACGTTATAAACACCTGTTATTTTAGTTGGCTTAGTCGTCATGACTTTCCATTGATAGTTATTCAGTGACATCTCTTCAATAAATTCGTAAGCCTCTTTAGGTATTTTGTTATTGATGGTTCCCCCAGTTGCTGCATCAATCATCTGTCTTGTCGAGGGGTTCACACCATTGTGGAATGTTTGAACTTGCAACCATAGAGGTAATCCATGGTGAGGACACCTTTGCAGTAGGTCCTTGCATCTCTCCCATGCATCGTAAAGAGTTTCTAAGTCCATCTGTACAAACGAAGAGATATCATTAAGTAATTTAGCCATTTCAGCTGGTGGAAAATATTTTAATAAAACATTTTCGGTCATTTGTTCCCAACTAGTAATTGACCCTCGTCGTAACGAGTTTAACCATTTTTTAGCTTTGTTCCTCAATGAAAAAGGGAATAACCGAAGACGAATGGCATCATCAGAAATGCCATTAATTTTAAATGTATCGCAGAATTCCAGGAAATTTGCCAAGTGAGTGTTTGGATCCTCATCCTGCAAACTATCAAACTGAACAAATTGCTGTATCATTTGAATAGTGTTAGGTTTTAGTTCAAAATTATTCAAAGCAATAGTAGGCCTAACTATACTTGACTCAGTTCCTGTTAAAGTAGGTTTGGCATAATCATACATAGCACGAGGAGCAAGATTCTGATTTGCTAGTTCAGCGGGTATCGCAGGAGGTAGTTGATTGCCTTGATTTTCAACCATCTCCTCGGTCATGGTTGAGATATCGTCCTCTTTCTCTTCCTCTGTGTATCTTAGGCTTCGCCTTATTTCTTTTCAGTTTTTGCGAGCTGTGCGATCGATTTCTTCGTCAAAAAGTAGTGGTCCTAACGGGTTTCTTCTAGTCATAAACTACAAAAACCTGCCAAGAGAAAGAAAAAGTAAATTAATAATTAATAATAAAAATAAAATAAAATTAACTTGCAAGAAAAATAAATGGCTAAAATAATAAAAATTGAGTGTTCCTAATATATTAGTTCCCCTGCAACGGCGCTAAAAACTTGATCGTGATTTTGTGTGATAAGTTTTATAAATTTATAATTAATCGTTCTTGAAACTAACTATTATCACGATGTAGGCAAGTGTACCTATCGAATAGTAGTATAGTTTTAGTAAGATCGGATTGTCGAACCCAAAGGAACTAAAAGTACTAGTAATGACTGTCTTTTTATTATCTAGCCTAAGAATAAGGAGGTTTTGTTTTAACTAACTAATTAACTAAACTAAGAATTCACAGAAAGTAGAATTGGGGGATTACTTTTCGAAAACGATTGAATTAAGACAATACCTAAGGAAGAATCCACTTAGACTTCACTTGTTATTCTGACTTCGAATCGGATGGTTTATTCATTTAACTTGTTCCGTAGAGATCCGTAAGTTATGTTATTATCCCTATTCAAGACTAATAACATCTAATCCCTAGATTGAATAATTGAAAATTTTCTCTAATTAACACCCTAGGGTTGCATTAACTCGATCTATGGATCCCCTTATTAGGTTTCACCCTAATATGGCAAAATCTTGTCACCTTATCTCTAGGCGCGCAATCAACTCCGCTTAATTATGACAATTGTACTCTTAGACAGGGTCTATTCCTCCTCTAAATAAGAGCTTAAGTTGAATCAATATCCTGGAATATCAAAACAAGAATTAAGAACACATAATTAAGAACAAGTCAAATATTTATCATACAATTCAGAAAATAATAACAAGATTCATCTTAGGTTTCATTACCCTTAGGTATTTAGGGGATTTAGTTCATAACTAAAAAAGGAAAACATCTCAGAAGAATAATGAATACAAAACATAAAGAAAATCCAAAAATCCTAATGGGAAATTGAGGGGAGATCTTCAGTTTTGATGATGAATCCGGCTTCTGAGATGGATCAATCGGCTTTCTTCGAGTAATTCCTTCTTTCTTCCCTATGCCTCCCTTTTCCTCTTCCTTTAGGGCGTATTTATAGGCTTTAGAATGCCTAAAAGCCCTCAAAATTATCCTTTTCCGAATTGAACTCAACTTGGGCTCGGCAGGGACACGCCCATGTGCGATTACTTCAGGCCGTGCTTGAGCCTATTAGAATGGCACGAGCATGTGTTCTACTCGTGTGAGTCGTGCTTTTATTCTTCCAAATTGACACGACCATGTGGTCTGCCCGTGTGAGGAAGTCTAGGCCGTGTTGATTTCATACATTGGCCTATTTTCTTCGTTTTTGGCCCGTTTCTTGTTCCTTTCGCTCTCCTATGCTCACCTAATATAAAACATGAAACTAAGGCATTAGGAGCATCGAATTCACCAATTCTAAGGAAAAATCATCCATAAAATGTGTTAAGCATGGGGTAAAAATATGTATAAATTACGGTTTATCATTTCTCAAGACCTAGTTGCTTAAACATTTTGTAAGACATAACATTTATACTAGCCC
Organism: Gossypium hirsutum; assembly: GCF_007990345.1. NCBI lineage: Eukaryota > Viridiplantae > Streptophyta > Magnoliopsida > Malvales > Malvaceae > Gossypium > Gossypium hirsutum. The sequence goes on from NC_053429.1 coordinate 13,829,884, forward strand.
CTAAATTAGCCAAAGCATTATTAGCATCTAGGCTACCAATTAAATAGGGAATCGTAAAACTCCCTAGATCTTTTAATTTTTTGGCCAGCTTATTCTGCAGTACACATTTAGCTCCACATGTGACGCCTCATCCAAATTCCTCTTATTTGTTAAAAGCTCCTTTAAGAATTTGACTGCGTTTGGCATCTGTGAAAGAGCTTCAATAAACGGTAAGTTAATATGTAACTTCTTTAATAATTTAAGGAATTTACCTAATTGTTCGTCTGTGCGGTCTTTCCTTGTTGCGTTGGGATATGGCACATGAGGTTTGTACTCTTTACTTACCGGTTTCTGGTCATTGTGGTCCACCTCACCTTTACCTTTACTTACCGCAGTTTATTGCCTCGATTCTGGCTCAAGTGCAGCTAACCCTTCCTCACCTTGAATGGTAATCGCATTGAGTTGCTCCCTTGTGTTAGATTCAGTGTTACTCAGCAGGCTACCTTATGGCCGTCCAGATATCAATTTAGTGAGCTGACTTATCTAAGTTTCGAGCCCTTGGATCAATGCTTGTTGATTCTTAAGTGCTGTCTCGGTATTCTAAAAATCAGTTTCTGACATTGAGATGAATATTTTTAGCATCTCCTCGAGGTACGGCTTTTTCTTTTGTTGGTAGGGTGGTTGTTGGAAACCTGGAGGTGGTGGTGGTCTCTGATTTCCTTGGCCTCCCCATGAAAAATTTGGGTGGTTCCTCCAACCTGCATTGTAAGTGTTACTATAACGATTATTTTGAGATTGAAGATTATTACCCATGTAATTTAACTGCTCGTTCTCCATGTTGTGGCCATAGGATGGGTATTCTGAGTTGCTTGATCCACCTTTACTTGCTTCGCATTGCATTATTGGGTGAACCTGTGAAGAACCAAGAAAACCATCAATTTTTCTGCTCAAAAGTTCTACCTGATTAGAGAGCATGGTAACCGAATTGACGTTAAAAACGCCGGATGTTTTCGTTGGTTTTGTCCTTATAACTTGCCACTGATAATTATTCAGTGACATCTCTTCTATAAATTCATAAGCATCCTCAGGTGTCTTATTATTGATAGTTCCACCAGCGACTGCGTAAATCATCTGTCGAGTCGAAGGATTCAGGCCATTATAAAACGTTTAAACTTGTAGCCAAAATGGTAACCCATGGTGAGGGCACCTTCTCAATAGATCCTTGTATCTCTCTCATGCATCGTATAGTGTTTCTAAATTCATCTGCACAAAAGAGGAGATATTATTACATAATTTGGTTGTTTTGGCCGACGGAAAATATTTTAATAAAAACTTTTCGGTCATTTGTTCCCAAGTAGTTATTGACCTTTGTGGTAATGAATTCAACCGTTGTTTAGCCTTATTCCTCAACAAAAAGGGAAACAACCGAAGGCAAATGGCATCATCAGAAATGCCATTAATTTTAAAAAGTGTCGCAAAACTCTAAGAAATTTGCCAAGTGAGCATTGGGATCCTCGTCCTGCAAACCATCTAACTGAACAAACTGTTGGATCATTTGAATGGTGTTAGGTTTCATTTCAAAATTATTTGCAGCAACAGCAGGCCTAACTATGCTCAATTTAGTTCCTGTTACAGAAGGTTTAGCATAATCATACATAGTTCATGGAGTAGGATTCTGATTAGCAGCAATTGTAGGAGGTAGCGGATTTTCTTGGTTTTCAGCCATCTCCTCGGTTGTGGTTGTAGTATCGTCCTCTTGCTCTTCCTCTGTGTATCATAAGCTTTGCCTTATTTCTCTTCGGTTTCTGTGAACTGTGCGATTGATCTTACTATCAAACAGTAATGGTCCCGACGGGTTTCTTCTAGTCATACACTATAAAAACCTACCAGGAACAAATAAAAGAAAAATTAGAAAAGAAAATAAAAATTTAAATTACAAATAAAGTAGAATGCTAAAGTAATAAAAATCGAGCATTCCTAATATCCTAGTTCCCCGGAAACGATGAAAAAAACTTGATACGTGATATTCGCAACAGGTTTTAAAGATTTATAATTAATCATTCTTGAAACTAACTATTATCACGATGAAGGCAAGTGTACCTATCGAACAGTAGTATAGCTTTAGCAAGACCGGATTGTCAAAGCCAAAGGAACCAAGAGTACAAGTAATTACTTTATTTTTATTATCTAACCTAAAAATTAAGGGATTTGTTTATCTAGACTAATTAACTAAACTAAGGGTGCATAGAGAGAAAATTGGGAAAAAGATTTTGGGAAAACTCGATTGATTAAGACAATACCCAAGGAAAAATCCACCTAGACTTCACTTGTTATTTGACTTTGAATCAGACGATTTATTCATTTGACTTGATCCGTAGAAATCCCTAAGTTATATTATTATCTCTCTCAAGACTAATAACGTCTGACCCTAGGTTGATTAATTGAAATCTCTTTCTAATTAACGCCCTAATGTTGTATTAACTCAATCTATGGATCCCCTTATTAGGTTTCACCCTAATCCAAAAAAATCTTATCACCCTATCTCTAGGCGTGCAATTGACTCTGCTTAATTACGACAAATTTACTCTTAGACAGGATCTATTCCTCCCGTGAATAAGAGCATTAACTTGAATCAATATCTTGGAATATTAAAACAAGAATTAAGTACACATAAATAAGAACAAGTCAAATATTTATCATACAATTCAGATAATAATAACAAGATCCATCTTAGGTTTCATTCCCCTTACGTATTTAGGGGGTTTAGTTCATAATTATACATGAAAACATCTCAGAAGAATAATGAATACGAAACGTAAAGAAAACCCAAAACCCCTGAATGGAAATTAAAGGGAGATCTTCAGTCTTGACAATGAATTTGGCTTTTAAGATGGACCAATCGGCTTCCCTTAGTAATTCATTGCCTCCTACTCCATGTATCTCCTCTAAGTGCCTCTTCCGGTGTTTAAATAGGCATTATAATGCCTAAGAGCCCTCAAAAGTGGCCTTTTCCTAATAGGACTATACTTAGGCTCAGCAAAGACACGACCGTGTGTGATTACTCCAGCCCATGGTCAAGGCTGTTGAATAGGCACGGGTGTGTAGTCTACCCGTGTAAGTCGTGCTCCGATCCTGCCAAATAGACACCGCCGTGTGCCACGCATGTGTAAGGAAGTCCAGACTGTGTTAATTTCCCACGTAGGTCCATTTTCTTCATTTTCAGCCCGTTTCTCACTCTTTTTATTCTCTTATGCTCACCTGAATATAAAACATGAAATTAAAGAATTAGGAGCATCAAATTCACTAAATCTAAGGAGAAATCATCCATAAATGTGCTAAGCATAGGATAAAAAAATGTATAAATTACGGTTTATCATATGGTTTGGCTGGTGAAACACCATGCAACCTTGGATTGCATTGCAAAGCGAATGGTGTTAAAAACGGTGGAGGATAAGGAGGTGGTGGTGATTTGTGTACACCGAAATTATCTATCGAATGTGATTTCGGCATTAAGGGCTGAGAAGTTGGTACGAAAGGGATGCGAAGCCCATTTGGGTTATATTAGCGATACGGAGGCTAAGAGCCCTACTATTAAGGAGTTGAGAACAATTAGGGAATTTCCTGATGTTTTTCCCAAGGAGCTGCCAGGGTTGCTGCCCAACAGAGAAGTGGAATTTGGAATCGAGTTGTTACATGGTACAGCTCCGGTATCCATCGCCCCTTATCGGATGGCACCAAAGGAGTTGGTAGAACTTAAGGCAGAGATTCAGGAATTGTTGGATTGAGGATTCATCCGACCAAGTGTGTCTCCATGGGGAGCACCGGTGTTATTCGTAAAGAAGAAAGATGGGACGTTACTAAGTACATCGACTACCAGTAGTTGAATAAGTTAACTATTAAAAACAAGTACCATCTGCCGAGAATCGATGATCTTTTTGATCAGTTTAGGGGAGACTCTATTTTCTCGAAGATTGATCTGCTTTCGGGGTATGACCAATTGAAGGTTAAGGAGGCGGATGTTTATAAGACAGCTTTTAGAACTCGTTATAGGCACTACGAGTTCTTGGTGATACCATTCGGGCTGACGAATGCACCTGCCGCTTTCATGGATATCATGAATCGGGTCTTCCAACTCTACCTAGATCGATTCGTGGTGGTTTTTATAGATGACATCTTGGTGTACTTAAGAAATGAGGATGAGCATGATGCACACTTAAGGATTGTGTTGCAGATTTTGAGGGAGAAGCAACTGTTTGCAAAATTCAGTAAGTGTGAATTTTGGCTAAGGGAGGTTACTTTTATAGGACATGTGGTGTCAGCTGAGGTGATTAAGGTGGATCCCTAGAAAATTGAAGCAATGTTAGACTGGAAAACACCTAAGTCAGCATCGGAAATCTGAAGTTTTTTGGGCTTAATAGGGTACTATAGGCGGTTTGTTGAGGGCTTTTCATTAATTGCTACACCTTTAACTAAGTTGTTGAGGAAGGGGGTACCATTTGATTGGACGGACAAGTAGCAAGAGAGTTTTGGAAAGCTTAAGAAGGTTTTAACTGAGGCCCCTATGTTGATTCAGCCAGAGCCTGGGAAGGAGTTTACGGTTTATAGTGACGCGTTGTATGTGGGCTTGGGCAGTGTATTGATGCAGGAAGGAAAGGTGGTTTCATATGCATGACGTCAACTTAAGACTCACGAGGTGAATTACCCAACCCATGACTTGGAACTAGTTGTGGTAGTTTTCGTGCTAAAAATATGGAGGCATTATTTATACAGAAAGAAGTGCATAATTTATTCGGACCATAAGAGTTTGAAGTACCTCCTCACCCAAAAAGAGATAAACCTTAGGCAGCGTAGGTGGATGGAATTATTGAAGGATTGTGATTGTACGATTGAATACCACCCTGGAAAAGTAAATATGGTAGCCGACACGTTGAGTCATAGGGTTAAGTTGGACTTGAGGGCTATGCTTGCCCGTTTAAGCTTGTTGGATGATGGTAGCCTGTTAGCTGAGCTTCAAGTAAAACCGGCGTGGGTCGAGCAGATAAAGAGTAAGCAGTTAGTGGATGAGACTTTGGGTGCTCGTTTTAGATAAGTAGAAAATGCGGAGACGTCAGACTTTGGAATGAATAGTGAAGGGGTGTGGTGTTTCTGTGGGAGAATGTGTATACTGAAGGACAATGATCTAAGGCAGTCTATTTTGCGAGAAGCGCATAGCAGTCTCTATGCTATACATCTTGGGGGAAACAAGATGTATCAGAATTTGCGTGAGCTTTATTGGTGGCCTGGATTTAAGCGCGAGGTTATGGAGTTCGTAGGTAAATGCTTGATTTGTCAAAAGGTGAAGTCGGAACATCAGTTGCCTTCAGGATTGCTTCAGCCAGTAAAGATTCCACTTTGGAAGTGGGAAAGGGTTACTATGGACTTTGTTAGTGGGCTACCCTTGACGCCTTCTAAGAAAGACTCAATATGGGTTATAGTGGATCGATTAACCAATCTGCCCATTTTGTACCGTTCCGCACCGATTACTCGTTACAAAAGCTGGCTAGGTTGTATGTGGCGGTGATTGTGAGATTGCATGGAGTGCCAGTTTCCATAATATCTGATAGGGACCCACATTTCACTTCACGATTTGGTAAGAAGTTGCGCGAGGCGTTAGGTACTAGGTTGAACTTCAGTATAGCATTCCACCCTCAAACTGATGGACAGTCGGAAACGGTGATCCAAGTTTTGGGAGATATGTTGAGGGGATGTGTAATTGAGTTCCAAGGTAGCTGGGAAGACTATTTGCCATTAGCCAAATTTGCGTACAATAATAGTTATCAAGCAAGTATTTGGATGGCTCCGTATGAAGCACTGTATGGGCAAAGGTGTCGAACTCCAGAATGTTGGACGAAATTGGGCGAACGAAGAGTTTTGGGTCCTGAGTTAGTAGCAGATACTAAGGGTAAGGTAAAATTGATTCAGGATCAGTTGAAGGAGGCCCGGATAGGCAGAAGTTGTATGCTAACCTTAAGAGTCGAGAGATTGAGTATTTAGTGGGGGACTTAGTTTTTCTTAAGGTCTCTCCGTGGAAGAATGTAACGCCCCTGTACCCGAGACCATCGCTGGAGTCGAGCACGAAGTGTTACTAAACTTAATTCATAAATTAAACAACTTAAACAACTTATTACCAACCATGCATGACAACCATGCATATGCACATCACCAATATCAAACATAACATAAATAACTAGATTTATAAGTCAGAATCATTAGCTCACTAAAAACCAATATATTTGGCCAAATTATAATAACACATGTTATAAAATTAGGTCCCTATACATGCCACTCACTTGATAATTCTAGCATATGTGTTTATACTGTCAAGGTGTTGGCTTGGTAGTGTGATGCTGCCTCCGACGGTCTCCAACCAAAAGAAATGGAAAGGAGGGGGTAAGCTTTATGCTTAGTAAGCTCACATGAAATAATAATAAGCAATTTACTAACATGCTTCCCACAATAAAACTAACTCATTTGTACATTTACACATGTTCTGGTTAAGCTGTTTTCTTGAGTAACAGTCACTAAATCATTTATATTTAGAGCTATGGAACTCCAAATTAATATCCGTAACTTTTACCTAAAACTAGACTCATATATATTTCCACCATAAAATTTTCATAATTTTTGGTCCAGCCAATAAGTACAGTTTATTATTCAAAGTATCCCCTGTTTCACTGTTTAACAGCTTCGACCTTTCTTCACTAAAATTTATTTATCTCATAGTACAAAACTTGGATGATGTTATCATTTGTTTTTATTAACATTAGACTCATCCAAGATTCTATGCATATAAATTATACCCCAAAATTATTTTTATATAATTTTTAACAATTTTTTCAAGTCAGAATAGGGGATCTCGAATTCATTCAAACACTGTATCACAAGAATTCAAATATCACATAATATGAAATTCTTTTGCTTCTCCTGTTTCTTTTATATGAAAATAGACTCAATAAAATTTAATTACATATTTTATTTGAAATTTAATTCAACTTCCACAATTTTTGGTAAATTTTCAAATTCATGCACTGCTACTGTCCAACACTGTTTTACTACTAAAGTTCACTTTTGCACAATTTCACTTAATTCATTCCATTTTACCGAGGTTTGCTCAAATATCGAGCATATTGCTCATAAATTTAAGTAAACATATACTTGCACTTGTTCATCACATAATCACTTTCACATTTATTTTCACTTAATCTATTTCCCATTAAACTCATCGAAATAATAACAGATACACAATTCCCTGCACATTTTCTCATTTCCACACTTGTAGCCGAAGCTATCTGGTACGCATAGTAGCCTGCACTTAGTACTACACATGCGACCAATTATCCGGTACACGTAGTAGCCTGCACTTAGTACTACACACGTGACCTAACCATCTGATACACGTAGTAGCCTGTACTTAGTACTACACACGTGATCGAAGTTATCAGGTACGCATAGTAGCCTGCACTTAGTACTACACATGCGACCAACAATCTGGTACACGTAGTAGCCTGCACTTAGTACTACACACGTGACCTCACAATAGCTCATTTGTATCGTTTCTATTCCGAAGGTTCAATCGGGAAATTCCTCACTTCTTAACATTTTATTAAATTGTCCGTAATCAATTTAAATTCATAATTTACATCAAATAACCATTTGATAGGCAGCCACATTTCATATGATATCAAAATATATTAACATAAAAAGAATCGATAGATTATTTATATACGAACTTACTCGAAGTGTCAATCTCACTATCCATAGTACCAATTGTCCATTCATAGTATAATAAGACACAACTCAAATAGCAAATCAGCTTTTAAGAATTTACATAACATAAATCACATATTTCATATATCACTTGTTATGTATCATCATTTTCTTGCATTCAATGTAACATTCTTTCATGTCATATTTCCACATCATAAACACCATTCCATCAACTTTTCCAATATATTAAATCATACAATATATGCAATAATAGTAAGAAATATAATTCAAACATAACATTGCATTATTATTATCATACGAACTTACCTCGATACAAAATATTAGCAATCGAGCCTATTCCTTGTAAACTTTGTTTTTCCCTCGATCACGACTTAAATCTCGTTTCTCTTGATCTATAAGACCAAATTAATTTATTTAATACATACATTCATCAAAACTGCCTTTAATACGAACTTTGGAAAAATTACCATTTTACTCCTAAACTTTTGCATAATTACACTTTTGCCCCTAGGCTCGGGAATTAAACTTCATCCCTTATTATTATGTTTTATGACATGCTGATCATTTTTCCCTTCTATGACAACATCAAATTCTCACTCTAACATGCACTTATGACTATTAGGTATTTTTACCGATTAAGCCCTTTTACTCTTTTTCACTTAAAACCGAGTAGCACAAGTTGTCTAACATAATTTAAAACCTCATATTCTATCATAAACACCAAAATACACAAATTTCACGTATGGGTATTTTTTCAAATACGAACCCTAGGTTGAATTATTGCTAGCATAAGCTTAATCAAGTTACCGGGATTCCAAAAACGTAAAGAACTTGAAAAACAGGGCTAGAATGGACTTACTATTGAGCTTGGAAACTTTAAAACCCTAGCCATGGCATCCCCCATGCTAATTTCGGCCTCCATATGGAGAAGATGACCATTTTGTGTTATTTTTCCCATTTTATTTCATTTAATATACAAATGACCAAAATGCCCTTACTACTTAACTTTAAAAAAATTCCATCCATGTCCAATTTTTGTCCAAAAACTTCAAAATGGTCTACTTACCATTTAAGGACCTTTTATTTAAAATCTCATAACAATTAAACACTTCTAACATGTAAAACTCAACTTTTGCACTTTTTACAATTTAGTCCTTTTGACGAAATTGAGTGCCCAAACGTCGAAATTTTTGAACGAAATTTTCATGAAATCATTCCTTAAAATCGTAGACCATAAAAAAATAATAAAAATGAAATTTTCCTCGTTGAATTTATGGTTCCAAAACCACTGTTCCGAATAAGCCCAAAATCAGGATGTTACAAAGAAGGTATTAAGGTTTGGACGGAAGGGGAAGCTAAGCCCGAGGTTCATTGGGCCATATCTGGTTGTGAGGTGGATTAGGCCAGTCGAATATCAGCTGGAATCACCTTCTAAACTAAGCAAAATCCACGACGTGTTTCATGTTTCCATGCTAAGACGGTATCGCTCGGATCCTTCATATGTCGTGTCGGTTGATGAGATCGAGGTCAGGCCAGACTTAACTTTCGAGGAAGAGCCCATACAAATAATTGGTCGTGATGTTAAGGTACTGAGAAGGAAGTCCATCCCATTAGTCAAAGTGCTTTGGCATAGTCACAAGGCTGAGGAGGTTACTTGGGAACCTGAGGAAGCAATGCGACATCAATATCCTCAACTGTTTAGATGAGGTAAAATTTCGACGATGAAATTTATTTTAGAGGGTAAAGTTGTAACGCCCTAAAAATCCCGAACTTTTTTTTGGTTTTGATAAAAGGTGTGCTTAATATTCCTAGTCAAGTGTTATTTATGTGATAATAGGTCGTGGTTAGGTTTTAAGTTCGAACTTTGGGGTGAAGGAAATTATAGTTTAATAATTAAAAGAACCTTGATGGCAAGAAGTTTGGTTTTTAAATAAATGAAGGAGGAATTGGACATAAGGAGCCTTGTGTTGGAGTTGCAAGTGGCGTCACATGTGGGGCTTAGAGGTGGCGTCACATGCATGGTAAGGAGGTTTAGGGTTCGAATCCCTCCTTGCTCAAAAGAAGGATTTATTTTTGCTCAATAAATGGCCAGTAGTGGCATCGGATGTGAACTCTGAAGGGAGTGATCAGAGGAGAAATTTAAGGAAAGGATTAAGGAGTTATTAGGGAGAAAAGTTAGGAGATGAGGGGTGTAGAGAACTGGAGCCGAATTGGGAATTTGGGGATAGGTAAATTCGACTATAGTATATATAGGTGCCGATTTTGGGGATTCTAGCCTAATGCCAAATTCTCCCTTTCTATTTTACCAAAAACACTTTTCTATCCAAATATTAAAAAACTGAAATCCCTTATTCTTTCTCTTTTATTTTGTGCCAATTTCTTCCCTTCCTTTCTCATCAAACTCTTTTCTTTCTTGCTCCAGCTACTTTCTCTAAAGCTGAATATCTTTTGGCCAAAATCCTGTTCTACTGCCACTTTTTCTTCAACGTTGGCCGATCGATTCTCATGTAAGTGCCTTACTTTCCTCCTATTACCGATGTCTTCTCTCCCTCACTTTTTCTAAATCAGTTTTGGTAGGGGACTAGTATTGAATCTCGAATTTCAAATCTCTGCCGAATTGCTCCATAGGCGTTTTGGGTTTTTGGGTAAGTATTCCTCTTTTATTGGTTAAGGTTGGACGAATGGTTATGGATGATTTAAGAGTGACTTAAGATGATTGTGAGTCACTTGTTGTTTAATTCTTAATGATTAAGATTGCTGAAGATTTAAGAAATACTAAGTGATTAGTGATTAAGAAAGGGCTGTTAAGGCTTGTCGTTCAAGGTAAGACAAAGGTGAGATTTTTGGTTTTTGGTGATCGTATTTGATAAGTGTGTGATTAATCGTTGAGTGACATCATTTGTAGGTTCGTGGCTAAAGAGATCGCGACACGTTTTAGTACCAGGTGTGTACATACACTGCACACACACATTAGACCGGCAAATCCCGAAATGCCGAAAAGGCAGAAGTTTGGCTACAATATTCTTGTGAATACGCGAACACTCGTAACGGGGGAAACCGATAGGTTATCAGAGGCCCCATGAGCGATTCCATGGACTTGGGCCGTGTATTGGCCAACCAGGCCAGAATGGGCTAAATGGGTTGATGGGCTGTAGTTCCCATAATAGGAAAAATTGGCAATTTGATACTATGTGATGAAAAATCATATTATTGCATGACTATGAATGTGATTGGGCCTGATGGGCCATATGAATGTGATTAGGGCGATGGGCCATATGAATGAGATTGGGCTTAAAGGGGCGAAATGAATAAATGTGGATCTGTTAGTGTTTAGTAAGGGGTTGTGAACCTAGTTTTTGGTAACTACTCAATCAGACATAAAAATTAAACAATTAATTAATGCGACCGTGGATGAGTCATAAGGTTAGGGTGTGGCAATGGGTATATGCATGTCTAGGATTAGATCTAGGGAGAGCTTGGTACTTGAGCGGTCTTAATGACTCACCTCCTCTTCTCTAGAGTCCTACCTGGTGCATAGTATCTGTTCACTTTAGCCAACGAGGACTTGTTAATGGGCCAAGGTAGGTAATAAACCAATAATAAAGAGAAATTACCGAAATGCCCCTAAGGGAGAAAATGACTAAAGTACCCCTACGTGTGGAATGTAAGATTTATAGATGTTACATGTATTCTTGCTACATTCATAGGACAGTCTGATTAGGTTGCATATGGGTTGGGATTTATGGAACGGAGGAAGAATATGAGGATTGCAAGGTTGTTTGACGACCGTGGATCCACCGGTGGCTTTTTAAGCCCAATATATGAGTAGCAGTGATAAACCGTAATTTATACATATTTTTACCCCATGCTTAACATATTTTATGGATGATTTTTCCTTAGAATTGGTGAATTCGATGCTTCTAATGCCTTAATTTCATGTTTTATACTTAGGAGAGCGAAGGAAAAAAGAAACGGGCCAAAAATGGAGAAAATGGGCCAAAGTACGAAATCAACACGGCTTGGACTTCCTCACACGAGCAGACCACAAGGCTATGTAAATTTGGCAGATTCGAAGCACGATTCACACGGGCATGTCCCTGTCGAGCCCAAGTTGAGTCCAATTCAGAAAAGGCTAATTTTGAGGGTTCTTAGACATTCCAAACCTATAAATACACACTAGAGGAGGAAGAAAAACGAAGGCATAGAGAGGAAGGAAGGAATTACTTGCAAAAATCTGATTGTTCCATCTCTGAAGCCGGATTCATCATCAAGACTGAAGATCTCCCCTCAATTTTCCTTCAGGAGTTTTGGGTTTTCTTTATGTATTGTATTCGTTATTCTTCTGAGATGTTTTCCTTTTTAGTTATGAACTAAATCCCCTAAATACCTAAGGGGAATGAGACCTAAGAAGAATCTTGTGATTATTTTCTGAAAATTATGATAAATATTTAACTTGTTCTTAATTATGTGTTCTTAATTCTTGTTTTGATATCCCAGGATACTGATTCAAGATAAGCTCTTATTTAGAGGAGGAATAGACCTTGTCTAAGAGTACATTTGTCATAATTAAGCAGAGTTGATTGCGCGCCTAGAGATAGGGTGACAAGATTTTACGGGATCAGGGTGAAACCTAATAAGGGGATCCATAGATCGAGTTAATGCAATCTTAGGGTGTTAATTAGAGAAAAGTCTCAATTATTCAATCTAGGGATTAGACGTTATTAATCTTGAATAGGGATAATAACATAACTTATAGATCTCTACGGAACAAGTTAAATGAATAAATCGTCCGATTCGGAGCCAGAATAACAAGTAAAGTCTAGGTGGATTTTTCCTTAGGTATTGTCTTAATTCAATCGTTTTCCAATAGTAACTCCCCAATTCTACTTTCTGTGAATTTTTAGTTTAGATAATTAGTTAGTTAAAACAAAACCCCCTTATTATTAGGCTAGATAATAAAAAGACAATTATTACTAGTACTTTTAGTTCCTTTGGGTTCGACAATCCGGTCTTGCTAAAATTATACTACTGTTCGATAGGTACACTTGCCTACATCATGATAATAGTTAGTTTCAAGAATGATTCTTTATAAATATTTAAAACCTATCACACGAAAATTGCGATCAAGCAGCTTGCTGCAACGTTAGGTACTACTGCAACCTGGCTACCATTGGAGTGTATCGGATGGGTGGGTCAGTATTTATATCCCTTGTGTATCGGGGGATGGAGATGGTGTGTTGCAGTTGGATGGGTAGGATTCATGCATATTTGATTGCTTTACATCTGTGCTGATATTGAATAGGGCTCATGCCCAAAAAGACTTGCTATTGCATCTTTACTTTTTGCTAAAGGTTGTACACACTGAGTTTTCAAAAACTCAGCCCCCCTTTTTTATTTTTCTCAAGTGATGCTCAGTAGGTGGTTTGATGGTTGGAGGGACTCCAAGGTGCCCAGCTAGCAAGACGACTTGAACCTGTTTTCTTAAGCATATAATTTCTAGTATTTTAAGTTATTTCAATCCGGATTGTAATAAGGCCTATTTGTTAGATATTATTTCATTGTCATTACTACGCTTTGAAACTAAATACAAACTGAATGCTACTTAAATTCTCTCTTTTGAAGGGTTTTCAATGAAAACAAGGTTTTCGATAAAACACTTCAATGTGACACGTTGGATCAGGCCATAACGTCTGGGCGGGGTTTGGGGTGTTACATGAACACAACCTTTGGCACATCTGAATCTTTAACTTGCAACTGATAATAACCAGAACTCAGATCCATCTTTGAAAATATGGTTTCTCCTTTCAATGGATCAAACAAATCATCAATTCTTGGCAAAGGATATTTATTCTTATTTTTAACCTTGTTGAGCTGACGATAATCAATACACAATCTCATCGACCAATATTTCTTCTTTACAAATAACACTGGTGCACCCAAAGGCGAAAAACTAGGTCGCGTAAAACCTCTATCTGTTAACTCTTGCAATTGAGATTTCAACTCTTTCAATTCTGTCGAAGCCATTCTGTACGAAGCTATCAATATCAATGATGTTCCCGGTAATAATTCAATAGTAAACTCAACTTCTCTGATCGGTGGCAATCCAGAAAATTCTTTTGGAAACACATCCAGATATTCACAAACTATTGGTATTGATTCAGTCTTTGATTCAAACACTTTTGTATCCAGTACATACGTAAGGTAAGCATCACAACCTTTTCTCACATATTCATGAGCTAACATCGATGATATCACAACAGGTAATCTATTCGACTCATCTGATTCAATTCGAAGGATTTCACTATTCTGGCATTTCAATTCAATAGTCTTTCGTCTACAATTCACAACAGCATCATGCAGAGTCAACCAATCCATACCTAGAATCATGTCGAATTCATTAAATGGTAAAAGCATCAAATTAGCTGGAAAATAGTAACCCTGAATCATAAAAGAAAAATTCTTGCAAACTTTATCAACTAGGACATATTTTCCTATGGGGTTCAATACTTTAATCACAAATTTAGTAGACTCAACAAGAAAATTCTTAATAGACACTAAATTCATAAGAACATATGAATGAGTAGATAGAGGATCAATCAAGGCAATTACATTAGTGTCATAGAGAGAAAATGTACCGGTGATAACATCTGGTGATGACACATCTTCACAAGCACGAATAGCGTAAGCTCTGGCTGGTGCTCTAGGCTCGTATCTCATAGCAGAGTCCTTTGTCGTTCCTTTGCTACTAGTCACATTTCTCGTATATCTAGGTGGTCTCCCACTAGCAGTTGTGTTACTCAGTCTTGCATTCTTATATATATCTTTCTTAGGTAACTCAGGACAATCTTGAATGAAATAATCTTGCTAGCCACATTTAAAACAACCTTTATTATTTATCCAATAGTCTTTAAAATGTCGCCTTCCACACTGTTGACACTTGGGTATATTATTTCTCACACTACCCATATTTGATACTAAAGTAGCTGGGGCTTTAGGACTCGTGTATTACTTTCGACAATATCTATTAGATCACCCCATTGAAGCTATTGAACGATTATACGAATCCTGTGATTTCTTTGACAAGGATTGATAGGGTTTATTCATCAATCTCTTTCTCGAATCTCTAGCTTCGAAATCAGCTTTTCTTTTTTCTTTGCCCAGTTTCTTGGCTTTGCATGCTTTGTCGACTAACACAACAAATTCTTTCAACTCCAGAATCCCGACTAGCAATCTGATGTCTTCATTTAACCTGTCTTCAAATCGTTTACACATAATTTCCTTAATGGAAACACATTCTCGAGCACACTTACTGAGTCTCACAAACTCTCTCTAATGCTCGGTCATATACATTCGACCTTGTTTCGACTCCAGAAAATCTTTTCGTTTTTGATCGATAAACTGCTAGTTGATGTATTTCTTTCTAATCCCATATTTAAAGAATTCCCATATAACCCATTCTCTCGGCACCACAGATATCAAAGTATTCCACCACTAATATGCAGTGTCTCTCAAAAGTGATACGGCACATTTAACACATTCAGCAGGTGAGCAAGATAGTTCATCAAATACTCTGATTGTATTCTCAAGCCAAAACTCAGCTCTCTCAAGATCGTCATCAATTGTAGCTTTGAACTCTTTAGCCCTAAATTTTTAGATTTTATCAACAGGCGGCTTATTCAATCATAAATGTTCCACACCTTGAGGAGCTACGGGAACCGGCTGGGGAATAGGTGAGGGTGGAGTTTGCTGAGCAGTTGGATTTGTTCAAAAAAACTCAGTGAACCTCTCGTTCATCATTTGCAAGAAGGCTTCCTTGGCCTCTTCTCCCTGACTATCGATACGGGTCTCAACTCAGATTGCGCTACTCTGTGAACAGAGGCTGGCGTATTACTCTCAACATCATCAGCCACAGATCGATTGGGATCCATTTACTATACGAAAACACGATTTCAACTGTCAAGAGATATCACACTATTACAGGTTATATATGGCATGTATAGCTAGAATTTCACATACGCTACGTTAGTCCTAGAATCGACTAAACCGTAGCTCTAATACTGATAAACCGTAATTTATACATATTTCTATCCCATGCTTAGCACATTTTATGGATGATTTTTCCTTAAAATTGGTGAATTCGATGCTTCTAATTCTTTAATTTCATATTTTATACTTAGGTGAGCATAGGAGAGTGAAAAAAACGAGAAACGGGCTAAAAACAGAGAAAATTGGCCAACGTATGAAATCAACATGGCCTGGACCTCCTTACACGGGTAGACCACACGGCCGTGTCAATTTTGAAGAATCAAAGAAGGACTCACACAGGTGGACCACACGCCCGTGCCTATTTAACAAGCTTGACCACGGCTTGAAGTAATCGCACACGGGCGTGTCCCTATCGAGCCCAAATTGAGTCTAATTCAGAAAAGGTCAATTTTGAGGGTTCTTAGGCATTCTAAAGCCTATAAATACACCCTAGAGGAGGGGGAAAAGAGGGCCACAGAGAAAGAAGTAGGGAACTGCTCAAGGAAAGCCGATTGATCCATCTCAAAAGCCGGATTCATCATTAAGACTGAAGATCTCCCCTCAATTTCCCTTATGGAGTTTTGGGTTTTTCTTTATGTTTTGTATTCATTATTCTTCTAAGATTTTTACCTTTTTAGTTTTGAACTAAAACCCTTAATACCTAAGGGGGATGTGTAACACCCCTTACCCGTGCCCGACGCTGGGATAAGGTACAAGGCGTTACCGGACAAACATACAAATATTAAACTAAAATGCGGGCCATAAAATTTCATTCATATTTCAAAGCGTTCATTCACTTACACATAGTCCCTTATTTGAGTTTACGGAGCCCAAAACATACTTTAGAAAGGGTTCGGGACTAAACCGAGAACTTACAAAAATCTTGGAAATTTCATGCTTTAAGACTCCACATGCCCGTGTCCCAAAGTCGTGTTCCATACACGGCTGAGACACATGGTCGTGTCTCTACCTGTGTGGAATATACCTAGGCTATTTTCCAAGCTTTGGTCAACCTTGATCTCTTACACACTTATACAAAATCAAAAGCATATAACATGTATTCATTTAATGATTAAACATCCTCAATTAAACCACAAACATAGCATTTGTATGTCATCATACATGTGTCTCTCATACTCATTTTACCTTGCTTATTATAGTACCACTTATACATATATACCAAGATTATCATCTTATCAAATATCTTCAGCTTAATCATCAAGCATTCATATTTAAAGCTAGATCATATCTTTATAAAATACCACAATTCAGATGCGCAGAATAACATGTTTGCCTGAAACATTTCAATTCAATTCCATACCCAACAAGCATTACATTGAGACTAGTCATATATATATATATACATGTCATGATACATAACATTCTCTTTCTGTTTTCTTATAAACACATATCATTTATTTCATTATATCAATATTTCATATACCATAGTTTCCATGTATTCCACATATATTTATTTTTCCTCCTCCTCCTCTCCATTCCACATCCTTAATGTATATAGCATTCTTGTAAGTACGATTTCACAATTTACTAATAAATTCTCACATCAAATTGTCCACACAAGTCATAGTCACTAAATTATTTATAATTCGATCTACAGAGCTCCAAATCAAGATCCGTAAATTTCCACTGAAACTAGACTCATATATCTTTCAACCACAAAATTTTCATAATTTTTGGTTAAGCCAATTAGTACAGTGTATTCATTAAAATTTCCCTTGTTTCACTTTCTGACAGTTCTGACCTCTCTTCATTAAAAATTAATTATATCACAGTACAGAACTCGGATAATGTTCTTATTGATTTATATTGAAAATAGACTCATTAGGGATTTTAAAAATATAATTTTGAGCCTTTAATTATTGTTTTCCAAATTTTTGTGATTTTCCAAAGTCAGAACAGGGGATCACGTAATCATTCTGAACCAGTCTCACGAAAACATAAATATCTCAAAATATAGGACTTCTTTGCTTGCTATGTTTCTTTTATATGAAAATAGACTCATTAAGATTTAATTTGATATCTCATTCAGTCTCTGATTCAATTTCTAATATTTTTGATGATTTTTCAAAATAACATCACTATTACTGTCCAAAACAGTTTTATTGCTAATTCACTCTTTCACACTTTCTTTGTATTAACCTCATTTTAACATACATATCACAAATTATTTTCATTGCATTTCATACATCACAAGTATAGGCCAATGATCTCAAGGTCACCATAAAATAATTCTCATGTATAACTTACTTGTTTATAACCTTACCACATCCTGGTCACTTAATGAACACATCATTCACATAACCAAGTTCCTGCACTTATTCATCACAAAACTCACAAAGCAATACGTAGAGAGTCTCCCGTTGAACACTTCGGATCAATCCTCGATACTTGGTGGTTTCAGCACATAGCTCCACCCATCATATAGTTCGGCTCTCTTGTACACATGGTGAACACTTAGTACCACCCATGTGACCTAGCCAGTTTATCTCGTAGCTCTCTTATCTACATGGTGTCCTTCACTTGGAACCATGCATGCGACCTAGCTACATATATCCCGTAGCTCTCTTGTCTACATGGTGTACACATAGTATAACCCACGCGACCTAGCTACATCATAATGTCTCGTAGCTCTCTTGTACACATGATGTGCACTCAGCACCATACATGTGACCTGGCTACATACCATCTGTATCATCCAATCTTTCCGAAGGTTCAACCGGGATTTCTCTCTCTTTTCCAACAATTTCACCAATCAAGTAATTATCCACAAACATATTTCCAATATTATTATAAAATATCATAATACAAGTAATAGTGATGTATTACTTACATATAAACTTACATCTCATTTAATATCAAGGCAATAACATTAAATTACACATTACCTTATTAAAAATCATATGAACTTACAATTTCTCATAATATTTGTAATCATAGAAATTACATTTATGTATGATAATTCAATGCACTTCATGTACCATAGACATATTTTTAAATCAATTCATAAACTGGGCACCATAAACATTTAATTTAACATAATTCAATTAATCCACTAAATTTAACTTTCAAATATAAATTACAGCATTATTGCTGTATTATTATCATACCAACTTACATACTCTCAACACCTCAGAAATCATAGTAAATATATCAATTTTACATTGAAAAATGCATAAATTAATGCTTATTATACATATGAACTTACCTCGATACTGAAACGGCCATTTTACCAACTTTCCCAATTTTCGATTTTTCTTTCATTCTAGGTTCAAATCTCATTTTCCAGGATCTAAAACATCATATTTTACTTAGTTAATTAATGTACTATTCAAAACAGTCCTTAACTCAAACTTTGGAAAAATTACAATTTTGCCCCTAAACTTTTGCATATTTACACTTTTGCCCCTAGGCTCGGGAATTAAACTTCATCCCTTATTCTTATGTTTTATGACATGCTGATCATTTTTCCCTTCTATGGCAACATCAAATTCTCACTCTAACATATACTTATGACATTAGGTATTTTTACCGATTAAGCCCTTTTGCTCGTTTTCACTTAAAACCGAGCAGCACAAGTTGTATAACATAATTTAAAACCTCATATTGTATCATAAAACACCAGAATAAACAAATTTCACCTATGGGTATTTTTTCAAATATAAACCCTAGGTTGAATTATTGCTAGCATAAGCTAAATCAAGTTACCGGGACTTCAAAAACGTAAAGAACTTGAAAAACGGGGTTAGAACGGACTTACTATTGAGCTTGGAAAGCTTGAAAACCCTAGCCATGGAGTCTCCCTTGGTATACACATCCAAGGTGAAGAAGATGAGCAAAAATGGCTTTTAATTTTGTATTTTAATTCATTTTACCCCTAAATGACCAAAATGCCCTTCCTAATACACTTTCCAAAAATTCCATCCATGTCCAACTTTTGTGCATAACTCAGAAATTGGTCAAATTTCTATTTAAGACCTCCTAATTAATATTTCAAAGCAATTTCATACTAGAAACTTCTAGAATGCAAGTTTTGCAACTTATTCAATTTAGTCCCTAACTTCAAATTAAGCACTTTACGCATAGAATTTCTTCACGAAATTTTCACATAATCATGAAATCATATCATAGACCTCAAAATAATCATAAAATAATTATTTATATCTTGGATTTTGTGGTCCCGAAACCTCTGTTCCAACTAGAGCCAATTTTAGGCTATTACAACTCTCCCCCCTTAGAGATTTTCGTCCTCGAAAATCTTACCGGAGTGAGGTTTAGTATATTTCTCATAATTTCCAGCATTACTAACTAATTGTTTTCAAGATGATACTTTCAGAAACACTGTGTCATCAATTTGAATCCCAAGATAATTTAGTCAACTCTGATATTTCTCTAACTTTGTCCTTCACTTGTCAACCATTCTCAGTCTCTGGTCATATCTATAATTATTTTATCACTAAACTCTTTGATTCCACACTTAGGAACTTAGTCAACATGATTCTCATGAATTTCCGTTATATACACCTCACCGGTAAGGGGGTGAGGTCGTACAGTCTCTAACTCGATTCTGACATATATCTATATGACATATTTTTTTTTCATTATCCACATATGTCATTATAATCATACTATCCACTTCAAACAGTTTATTATTCATATTTGTCTTCCATAAAATTTCCAATTATCTCATTTCAAACAAGTGCACTGACTTATACATTCTATGACTTTTGAATAACTTTAGTCATCACATTTACAAATTAATTTAGTCAAGCATGCAACAGCATATGAAGGCCAAACAAATATGAATAAATATATCACTATATAAACTTTCATCTTACATATTATCACATATACATATATCACGAATTCTTATTCATACCTTCTCGAGTTTAACACATCATAGCTACACTTTATTCAAATACTTTAATATCGCTATCAAATGGTCAAATGTAGCTCGGTTGAAGAATACTTCATTTTAAACAAAATGGTCCTCATTAGTGTCGGGAGACATCACACTATCACATATTTGTGGCATGGATAACTAAACTCTCACAGTTGTTATGTTAGTCCGAGAATCGACTAAACCTGCTCTGATACCACTAAATGTAACACCCCTTACCCGTACCCGATGCTGGGATAAGGTACGAGGCGTTACCGGACAAGCATACAAACATTAAACTAAAATACGGGCCATAAAATTTAATTCATATTTCAAAGCGTTCATTCACTTACACATAGTCCCTTATTTGAGTTTACGGAGCCCAAAACATACTTTAGAAAGGGTTCGGGACTAAACCGAGAACTTATAAAAATCTTGGAAATTTCATGCTTTAAGACTCCACACGCCCGTGTCCCAAAGTCGTGTTCCATACACGGCTGAGACACATGGTCGTGTCTCTGCCTGTGTGGAATATACCTAGGCTATTTTCCAAGCTTTGGTCAACCTTGATCTCTTACACACTTATACAAAATCAAAAGCATATAACATGGTATTCATGTAACACCCCTATCCCGTAACCGTCGCCAGAATAGGTAAGGGGCATTACCAGACTTGTAACTCATGTCGGAACAGTAAAATTTTGAACTTTTTCTTGAAATAAAGATCGTTCGTTTAAATAAGTACTAAGCACAACCAGAGGTAAAATTTAAACTTCACTAAGTAAACATTCAAAAGATGCCATTTTCGCATGGCTTATATATATTAACCAAAAATATTCTTCCGCCACTAGTCTATTCTATACATGCCATAAGATAATCCAAAACGTAGCAGTACCAAACAATGGATAGTGATAGTGTGACTAGTTGCTGATGATCCCCGAGCCTGTAGCTTCCAAATGAGATCTATAAAACAGAGGAAACAGAGTAAACAGAGTAAGCATTACAATGCTTAGTAAGTTTTAAGCAGTGTCAACAGATAACAATCTAATTATAACATAGTTGGTCGTATATTTTATTTCACTCTTCCTTCGGGCATACCATCCCTTTTCCGAATATGCACATCTCATCATATATAATAGGCAGATAAACTTTCACATAAAAGTGAGCTCATGTGACATAGATATATCGTATGATTTCACATAACCTCTCACACTGATCCGATGTCACATAATCATAGGAATAGTCTCATAGATTGCTCTCGTATGCATCACATAACTACCTTATGATTTAGTGCAAATCAAGCTCACATATAAACTTAGAGTACATACCTGTTTAACCTTTCGAATTGAATATATTTAAGAAATTCTTATTACGAAGTCTTATAGCTTTAACCTCTACTCGGATTATCGGTGAGACCTTTAGCTCGGACGAAATCTCCACACGAAGTTATCGGGTCTTACCCGGATAAAATCTCCACACGTAGTCATCGGGTCTTACCCGGGCAAAATCTCCACACGTAGTCATCGGGTCTTTAGAGCCCGGATATAGTACGAGCACGAAGCTTACGGACATTAATCAGTGATAATATTCTTGCATAAAGCCTGCGGGGTTTTAACCCGGATATAGTACTGACACAAATGCCCTTCGGGACTTATCACATTTATACACTTTCACATCCATCACGTTGGCCACTCGGCCCTATCACATATATACACTTTCACATTCATCACATCGGCCATTAGGCCTTACCACATATATACACTTTCACATTCATCACATCGGCCATTAGGCCTTATCACATATATACACTTTCACATTCATCACATCGGCATTAGGCCTTATCACATATATACACTTTCACATTCATCACATCGGCCATTAGGCCTTATCACATATATACACTTTCACATTCATCACATCGGCCATTAGGCCTTATCACATATATACACTTTCACATTCATCACATCGGCCATTAGGCCTTATCACATATATACACTTTCACATTCATCACATCGGCTATTAGGCCTTATCACATATATACACTTTCACATTCATCACATTGGCCATCGGCCTTATCACATGTATACACTTTCACATTCATCACATCGGCCATTAGGCCTTATCACATATATATACACTTTCACATTCATCACATTGGCCATTCGACCTTATCACATGTATACACTTTCACATTCATCTCATCGGCCATTAGGCCTTATCACATATATATACACTTTCACATTCATCACATTGGCCATTCGGCCTTATCACATGTATTCACTTTCACATTCATCACATCGGCCATTAGGCCTTATCACATATATATATACGCTTTCACATTCATCACATTGGCCATTCGGCCTTATCACATGTATACACTTTCACATTCATCACATCGACCATTAGGCCTTATCACATATATATACACTTTCACATTCATCACATTGGCCATTCGGCCTTATCACATATATATATACGCTTTCACATTCATCACATTGGCCATTCGGCCTTATCACATGTATACACTTTCACATTCATCAAATCGGCCATTAGGCCTTATCACATATATATACGCTTTCACATTCATTCAAATATACTTCACATACCACATATACTATCATGTACAGACTTGGCCTTGGCCGAATCTACATCCATCACTTTCCAATGAATAATTCAATTTTACGCCGTACTATCATTTCATATTCGAATACTCATAAGCTTACAATATCACGATTTAGAATTCAAGTATGGGTTTAATCAATAGCTTATGAGCAACTAAAACAATTTTATCAAGGTTTACAACACAATCTCAAATTTAGCACAAGCTGTTTTTCCTGAGCAATAGTCACTAAATTATTTATAACTGGAGCTACAAAACTCCAAATCACTTTCCGTTAATTTTTACTGAATATAGAGTCGTATATCTTCCATCCATTAAATTTCCAGAATTTTAGGTTTGACCAATCAATACCAGATTTTTCTTAAAGTTTCCCCTGTTTCACTGTTTGATTAATCTGACCACTCTTCACTACGAATCAAATTTCTCATTTTACAAAATTCAAAATGTGTTGTATTTGATTTCATTTGAAACTAGACTCATTAATGAGTCTAAGCATATAAATTTTATCTTATAACATTTTTGTACAATTTATAATGATTTTCCAAAAACAGAATAGGGGATTTCAGAGTCATTCTGACACTGTCCCACACAACCTTAAATATCTCTTTATAGGAGATTTCTTTGCTTCCACGGTCTCTTTTATAAGAAACTAGACTAAATAAGCTTTGATTACATATTTTATTCATCCTTTAACTCAACTCCCACAATTTATGGTAATTTTTCCAAAACACGCTACTCTTGCTGTCCCTTGCAAATTTATACAATTTACTCTGTAAAGTTCTCATTCACATATTTAAAACATAATATCATATATGCCGTTTTCCATATCATTCTTCATTATAACTAAACTTATATGCTAGAAACTTACCTTAAAAGTTGTCGACGACTATAATTCTACGGCTATTCGCTTAGTTTTGTCGTCCCTTTTTCCGACTTTTGTCCTTGATGCTCTTGAGCTAATGATTAACAAATTTACAAATTAAAAAAATTCTACCATGACGATTATAGCCGAATAACATAGACTAAGAAATTAATGTACATATAAAACGTATACATATATAATTAGCTCAACCTTCAATAATTCAATTTGCTAATTAAAACATAGAAATTTATAACCAATTCAAAATTCCTTAACAATGGCCGAATATCAAAAGGGCTATCAAAGGACATCATCAACTAACTAACAAGCATCAATTGTAATTCAAAACTTAGGTTCACATTTGGCCCAAGCAAACTTCATTTCAATTATGCCACTCTTAAACTTATCCATAATACCCTAAGTTCATTTAGTAGCTAGGCAACAATTATACAAAAACAACAAGCATTTAGCAACAATGTACTTAACCAATTCCTTAAGCATACATTCGGCAATATACATATATATTAATGACTAAAACACTTAGGCCAATTCTAAATCATCCACAAATCTTCATGCTTACATGCCATAACCGTATGGTTCTTATCACACTTGGACCACAAAATGCATAAATTTCACAAATTCTAATTAATATCATAGGCTCAATTTCGGCTAACACTCATTTAAATACTTACAATTTAGCACTAATTTAGCATTTCAACATAGCCGATTGTCATTAAGCAATTTAGCCACAAACATTTAATTTTACCAGGCTCAACTCATCTATAATCAACCCTCAATACCCTAAAGCATCAAAAACAACATCAAAGAAATACAAACATCCATGACCGAATGTCATCTTCATAACTTTACAAAAACATTTGCCATGAGCTAGCTTCTATACTTGATGGCCAATCCAAATATACAAAGATTTTCAATGATAGGGCATTAACATACCTTAATCCACTTAAAGGTGACCAAATGCCTTAACTTCAATTTCTTCTTTTCTTTCTTTAGGTACGGCAATGGAGGAAGAAAAAGATGAACCAACTTTGTTTTTATCACCCATTTCTTTTAATATAAGTTCATATTTCATATTATTTATTCATTTAACATTTAATTTATTAATATAAAAGGCATATATTTTGTATCCCATACTCCTTATTTTATTTTTCCTAACATAAATCACTAACATAACATGTTTATGACATGTTTTGCCCATAACATTTTGTCCTCCTTCCTTGTCATGGCCGGCCACTACTAAATTAAGGGGGAAATTGACATGCAAGTCCACCCTTTTATTACATGCACTAATAGATCCTATAGATTAACCTATCACATTTCAAAAGTGTCACACATAAGTCCTATTAGCTGAATTCACATGCAGTCGACTAAATCGAAGCTTAAAACTTTCACACATTCATATTCACATATTTTAGACAATAAATATCATATTCAAATAATTTGGTGACTCG
Source organism: Gossypium hirsutum (assembly GCF_007990345.1). Classification (NCBI taxonomy): domain Eukaryota; kingdom Viridiplantae; phylum Streptophyta; class Magnoliopsida; order Malvales; family Malvaceae; genus Gossypium; species Gossypium hirsutum. Next base: position 13,855,502 of record NC_053429.1, read on the forward strand.
GTTTAGCGGTCCCGAAACCGCTTTTCGAGTAGGGTCACTTTAGGGGTGTCACAACTCTTTCCCCCTTTAGGGATTTTCGTCCCCGAAAATTTCTACCGATGCATAGTTTAGGATAACGTCCTCTTATTGAATTATATCCATATAAACATTAGCTCATCGATAGCAATTGTAATTCATTACTGATTTCGCATCGATCCATAAAATCATCTTCTTATCTTAAAACAAATACATAAACATTTCTACAAGTATGCACATATATCTCATTTTCGTGATTTCATAAGCAATAATCACTTAATTTAATTCACAAATGCATTTCAAACACATATTAAGCACACATTAACATGTATAATTCACATCATCAACCCACATATTTGTAACCCACATTTTCATTCATGTATAAGTTGTAATCTGACCGAAAGTACACATATACTCAAACATCCCAATAAATATCCTTTATAACTCCATCATATCTCACTATTCAACTTAACCTATTTCCAATAGGAAATCAACTTCCACATACCTGAACATTGAGTTCATTTAGCACATTCAATCACCGTTAACGATACCCGTGTACAATCGATTTGGCATCAAGCCTCATATTGTATACCGGCATGGGATTTATTTTAGCACATAACCCATATATCCAAAATTATCAACATTCATCACAAATTCTTACAGACTTTCAAACGTCAAACTTAATCGAAATAATTTCTTGAATATGATTAACAAAAAAAATAGGGGTCATTTAGCAATAGCACATATGACTTCATATACCAAGCATTCCATAGACTAAATTCATAACACATTTACAACATAAATTCATTTCTTAACAACATATCCACCATCTTTTTACTTTCATCTGATTTTCTCATACCTTCCGTACATACCTGTATCACTTATTCTGATCTTACTTAATTCATCATCTTAAATATACCTGTTGAATCATTCGAAATCATTACGGATACTCATTAAGCACATATAGCTCTTACAATGCCATATCCTAGATATGGTCTTACATATTTTCAAATATCGAGCCGATGCCATGTCCCAGACATGGTCTTACACACTATCTCAAATCAATGCCTTCGTCCCAGACGAGGTCTTACATGAATTCCACTTCACACACTTAGTGCCCACTGACCGATCTCGCACTCATAGTGCTCGGTTAAAGGAATTCGCACACACACAGTGCCTCTAATCATTCACACACATAGTGCTCTTATTAATTCGTTATTACACATTGAAATGACTTAACCAAGTCTATAAACATCATGTATGTACACTTGTAAACATATCATCTCATTTAAATTTGAATTCGTATACTAATGAACACTTAAACTTTGCTCAAATTACCGGCACGAAGCCTACTAGGCACGAAGGCCGAATACACGTCACCAGCATGATTGCTCTTCGGGACCTAGCCCGGATATATCACTAGCACGAATGCTCTTCGGAACTTAGCCCGGATACATCACTAGCATGAATGCTCTTCGGGACTTAGCCCGGATACATCACTAGCACGAATGCTCTTCTGGACTTAGCCCGGATATATCACTAGCACGAATGCTCTTCGGAACTTAGCCCGGATACATCACTAGCATGAATGCTCTTCGGAACTTAGTCCGGATATATCACTAGCACGAATGCTCTTCGGGACTTAGCTCGGATATATCACTAGCATGAATGCTCTTCGGGACTTAGCCCGGATATATCACTCTCAATTCTCATGTACATATACACATATAGCAATACACATTAGCATATCATTTACATTACTTGAATACAAACACAACATGCTTATCGACCATTCAACTTCCAGTTCCATAGCCACATACAAAAATCACATTTATAGTCATAACACTCTTTCAAAATTGCATCACTTATACCCTTATAATTCAATCCACATCGAAATTCAAATACGAGTACATGATACGTACCTGATCAACTTAATAATTTAGGCATATCTAAGTGAAGTTATATCGCAAATTCTCATAGTCAGAAGCTCGCTACAGCTCGATCGGGATCAAGATTCATTACAATACAGCAAACACATTTTAATAGCCAAAAAATCATCACACTATCATTTTATCACTTTATGGCATGTATAAATAGACTCACGCGCGCTACGTTAGTCCTAGAATCGACTAAACAGTAGCTCTGATACCAATAAAATGTAACACCCCTATCCCGTAACCGTCGCCAGAATAGGTAAGGGGCATTACCGGACTTGTAACTCATTTCAGAACAGTAAAATTTTGAACTTTTTCTTGAAATAAAGATCGTTCGTTTAAATAAGTACTAAGCACAACCAGAGGTAAAATTTAAACTTCACTAAGTAAACATTCAAAAGATGCCATTTTCGCATGGCTTATATACATTAACCAAAAATATTCTTCCGCCACTAGTCTATTCTATACATGCCATAAGATAATCCAAAACGTAGCAGTACCAAACAATGGATAGTGATAGTGTGACTAGTTGTTGATGATCCCCGAGCCTATAGCTTCCAAATGAGATCTATAAAACAGAGGAAACAGAGTAAACGGAGTAAGCATTACAATGCTTAGTAAGTTTTAAGCAGTGTCAACAGATAACAATCTAATTATAACATAGTTGGTCGTATATTTTATTTCACTCTTCCTTCGGGCATACCATCCCTTTTCCGAATATGCACATCTCATCATATACAATAGGCAGATAAACTTTCACATAAAAGTCAGCTCATGTGACATAGATATATCGTATGATTTCACATAACCTCTCACACTGATCCGATGTCACATAATCATAGGAATAGTCTCATAGATTGCTCTCGTATGCATCACATAACTACCTTATGATTTAGTGCAAATCAAGCTCACACATAAACTTGGAGTACATACATGTTTAACCTTTCGCATTGAATATATTTAAGCAATTCTTATTACGAAGTCTTATAGCGTTAACCTCTACTCGGATTATCGGCGAGACCTTTAGCTCGGATGAAATCTCCACACGAAGTTATCGGGTCTTACCCTGACAAAATCTCCACACGTAGTCATCGGGTCTTACCCGGGCAAAATCTCCACACGTAGTCATCGGGTCTTTAGAGCCCGGATATAGTACGAGCACGAAGCTTACGGACATTAATCAGTGATAATATTCTCGCATAAAGCCTGCGGGGTTTTAACGCGGATATAGTACTGACACAAATGCCCTTCGGGACTTATCACATTTATACACTTTCACATCCATCACGTTGGCCACTCGGCCCTATCACATATATACACTTTCACATTCATCACATCGGCCATTAGGCCTTACCACATATATACACTTTCACATTCATCACATCGGCCATTAGGCCTTATCACATATATACACTTTCACATTCATCACATCGGCCATTAGGCCTTATCACATATATACACTTTCACATTCATCACATCGGCCATTGGGCCTTATCACATATATACACTTTCACATTCATCACATCGGCCATTAGGCCTTATCACATATATACACTTTCACATTCATCACATTGGCCATTAGGCCTTATCACATATATACACTTTCACATTCATCACATCGGCTATTAGGCCTGATCACATATATACACTTTCACATTCATCACATCGGCTACTAGCCCTTATCACATATATACACTTTCACATTCATCACATTGGCCATTCGGCCTTATCACATGTATACACTTTCACATTCATCACATCGACCATTAGGCCTTATCACATATATATACACTTTCACATTCATCACATTGGCCATTCGGCCTTATCACATATATATATACGCTTTCACATTCATCACATTGGCCATTCGGCCTTATCACATGTATACACTTTCACATTCATCACATCGGGCATTAGGCCTTATCACATATATATACGCTTTCACATTCATTCAAATATACTTCACATACCACATATACTATCATGTACAGACTTGGTCTTGGCCGAATCTACATCCATCACTTTCCAATGAATAATTCAATTTTACGCCATACTATCATTTCATATTCGAATACTCATAAGCTTACAATATCACGATTTAGAATTCAAGTATGGGTTTAATCAATAGCTTATGAGCAACTAAAACAAGTTTATCAAGGTTTACAACACAATCTCAAATTCAGCACAAGCTGTTTTTCCTGAGCAATAGTCACTAAATTATTTATAACTGGAGCTACAAAACTCCAAATCACTTTCCGTTAATTTTTCCTGAATATAGACTCGTATATATTCCATCCTTAAAATTTCCAGAATTTTAGGTTTGGCCAATCAATACCAGATTTTTCTTAAAGTTTCCCCTGTTTCACTGTTTGACTAATCTGACCACTCTTCACTACGAATCAAATTTCTCATTTTACAGAATTCAAAATGTGCTGTATTTGATTTCATTTGAAACTAGACTTATTAAGGAGTCTAAGCATAAAAATTTTATCTTATAACCATTTTTTTACAATTTATAATGATTTTCCAAAAACAGAATAGGGGATTTCAGAGTCATTCTGACACTGTCCCACACAACTTTAAATATCTCTTTATAGGAGATTTCTTTGCTTCCACGGTCTCTTTTATAAGAAACTAGACTAAATAAGCTTTGAGTACATATTTTATTCAGCCTTTAACTCAACTCCCACAATTTATGGTAATTTTTCCAAAACACGCTACTGCTGCTGTCCCTTGCAGATTTATACAATTTACTCTGTAAAGTTCTCATTCACATATTTAAAACATAATATCATATATGCCGTTTTCCATATCATTCTTCATTATAACTAAACTTATATGCTAGAAACTTACCTTAAAAGTTGTCGACGACTATAATTCTACGGCTATTCGCTTAGTTTTGTCGTCCCTTTTTCCGACTTTTGTCCTTGATGCTCTTGAGCTAATGATTAACAAATTTACAAATTAAAAAAAATTCTACCATGACGATTATAGCCGAATAACATAGACTAAGAAATTAATGTACATATAAAACGTATACATATATAATTAGCTCAACCTTCAATAATTCAATTTGCTAATTAAAACATAGAAATTTATAACCAATTCAAAATTCCTTAACAATGGCCGAATATCAAAAGGGCTATCAAAGGACATCATCAACTAACTAACAAGCATCAATTGTAATTCAAAACTTAGATTCACATTTGGCCCAAGCAAACTTCATTTCAATTATGCCACTCTTAAACTTATCCATAATACCCTAAATTCATTTAGTAGCTAGGCAACAATTATACAAAAACAACAAGCATTTAGCAACAATGTACTTAACCAATTCCTTAAGCATACATTCGGCAATATACATATATATTAATGACTAAAACACTTAGGCCAATTCTAAATCATCCACAAATCTTCATGCTTACATGCCATAACCGTATGGTTCTTATCACACTTGGACCACAAAATGCATAAATTTCACAAATTCTAATTAATATCATAGGCTCAATTTCGGCTAACACTCATTTAAATACTTACAATTTAGCACTAATTTAGCATTTCAACATAGCCGATTGTCATTAAGCAATTTAGCCACAAACATTTAATTTTACCAAGCTCAACTCATCTATAATCAACCCTCAATACCCTAAAGCATCAAAAACGACATCAAAGAAATACAAACATCCATGACCGAATGTCATCTTCATAACTTTACAAAAACATTTGCCATGAGCTAGCTTCTATACTTGATGGCCACTCCAAATATACAAAGATTTTCAATGATAGAGCATTAACATACCTTAATCCACTTAAAGGTGACCAAATGCCTTAACTTCAATTTCTTCTTTTCTTTCTTTAGGTACGGCAATGGAGGAAGAAAAAGATGAACCAACTTTGTTTTTATCACCCATTTCTTTTAATATAAGTTCATATTTCATATTATTTATTCATTTAACATTTAATTTATTAATATAAAAGGCATATATTTTGTATCCCATACTCCTTATTTTATTTTTCCTAACATAAATAACTAACATAACATGTTTATGACATGTTTTGCCCATAACATTTTGTCCTCCTTCCTTGTCATGGCCGGCCACTACTAAATTAAGGGGGAAATTGACATGCAAGTCCACCCTTTTATTACATGCACTAATAGATCCTATAGATTAACCTATCACATTTCAAAAGTGTCACACATAAGTCCTATTAGCTGAATTCACATGCAGTCGACTAAATCGAAGCTTAAAACTTTCACACATTCATATTCACATATTTTAGACAATAAATATCATATTCAAATAATTTGGTGACTCGGTTTAGCGGTCCCGAAACCGCTTTCCGACTAGGGTCACTTTAGGGGTGTCACAATTCATTTAATGATTAAACATCCTCAATTAAACCACAAACATAGCATTTGTATGCCATCATACATGTGTCTCTCATACTCATTTTACCTTGTTTATTATAGTACCACTTATACATTTATACCAAGATTATCATCTTATCAAATATCTTCAGCCTAATCATCAAGCATTCATATTTAAAGCTAGATCATATCTTTATAAAATACCACAATTCAGATACGCAGAATAACATGTTTGCCTGAAACATTTCAATTCAATTCCATACCCAACAAGCATTACATTGAGACTAGTCATATATATACATGTCATGATACATAACATTCTCTTTCTGTTTTCTAATAAACACATATCATTTATTTCATTATATCAACATTTCATATACCATAGTTTCCATGTATTCCACAAATATTTCCTCCTCCTACTCTCCATTCCACATCCTTCATGTATATAGCATTCTTGTAAGTACGATTTCACAATTTACTAATAAATTCTCACATCAAATTGTCTACACGAGCCATAGTCACTTAATTATTTATAGTTCGAGGTACAGAGCTCCAAATTAAGATCCGTAAATTTCTACTGAAACTAGACTCATATATCTTTCCATCATAAAATTTTCATAATTTTTGGTTTAGCCAATTAGTACAGTTTATTCATTAAAATTTCCCTTCTTTCACTTTCTGACAGTTCTGACCTCTCTTCACTAAAAATTAATTATATCACAATACAGAACTCGGATAATGTTCTTGTTGATTTATATTGCAAATAGACTCATTAGGGATTTTAAAAATATAAGTTTGAGCCTCTAATTATTTTTCTCCAAATTTTTGTGATTTTCCAAAGTTGGAACAGGGGATCACGTAATCATTCTGAACCAGTCTCGCGAAAACATAAATATCTCAAAATATAGGACTTCTTTGCTTTCTCTGTTTCTTTTATATGAAATAGGCTCATTAAGCTTTAATTTTATATCTCATTCAGTCTCTGATTCAATTTCTAATATTTTTAGTGATTTTTCAAAGTCACATCACTATTACTGTCCAAAACAGTTTTATTGCTAATTCACTCTTTCACACTTTTTTTGTATTCACCTCATTTTAACATACATATCACAAATCATTTTCACCGCATTTCATACATCACAAGTATAGGCCCATGGTCACAAGGTCACCATAAAATCATTCTCATGTATAACTTACTTGTTTATAACCTTACCACATCCTGGTCACTTTATGAACACATCATTCACATAACCAAGTTCCTGCACTTATTCATCACAAAACTCACAAAGCAATACATAGAGAGTCTCCCGTTGAACACTTCGGATCAATCCTCAATACTTGGTGGTTTCAGCACATAGCTCCACCAATCATATAGTTCGGCTCTCTTGTACACATGGTGAACACTTAGTACCACCCATGTGACCTAGCCAGTTTATCTCGTAGCTCTCTTGTCTACATGGTGTCCTTCACTTGGAACCACGCATGCGACCTAGCTACATATATCCCGTAGCTCTCTTGTCTACATGGTGTACACATAGTATCACCCATGCGACCTAGCTACATCATAATGTCTCGTAGCTCTCTTGTACACATGATGTGCACTCAGCACCATACATGTGACCTAGCTACATACCATCTGTATCATCCAATCTTTCCGAAGGTTCAACCGGGATTTCTATCTCTTTTCCAACAATTTCACCAATCAAGTAATTATCCACAAACATATTTCCAATATTATTATAAAATATCACAATACAAGTAATAGTGATGTATTACTTACATATAAACTTACATCTCATTTAATATCAAGGCAATAACATTAAATTACACATTACCTTATTAAAAATCCTATGAACTTATAATTTCTCATAATATCCGTAATCATAGAAATCACATTTATGTATGATAATTCAATGCAGTTTATGTACCATAGAAATATTTTTAAATCAATTCATAAACTGGGCACTGTAAACATTTAATTTAACATAATTCAATTAATTCACTAAATTTAACTTTCAAATATAAATTACAGCATTATTGCTTTATTATTATCATACCAACTTACATACTTTCAACACCTTGGAAATCATAGTAAATATATCAATTTTACATTGAAAAATGCATAAATTAATGCTTATTATACATATGAACTTACCTCGATACTGAAACGGCCATTTTACCAACTTTCCCAATTTTCGATTTTTCTTTCATTTTAGGTTCAAATCTCATTTTCCAGGATCTAAAACATCATATTTTACTTATTTAATTAATGTACTATTCAAAACAGTCCTTAACTCAAACTTTGGAAAAATTACAATTTTGCCCCTAAACTTTTGCATATTTACACTTTTGCCCCTAGGCTCGGGAATTAAACTTCATCCCTTATTCTTATGTTTTATGACATGCTGATCATTTTTCCCTTCTATGGCAACATCAAATTCTCACTCTAACATATACTTATGACTATTAGGTATTTTTACCGATTAAGCCCTTTTGCTTGTTTTCACTTAAAACCGAGTAGCACAAGTTGTATAACATAATTTAAAACCTCATATTGTATCATAAAACACCAGAATAAACAAATTTCACCTATGGGTATTTTTTCAAATATGAACCTTAGGTTGAATTATTGCTAGCATAAGCTAAATCAAGTTACCGGGACTCCAAAAACGTAAAGAACTTGAAAAACGGGGTTAGAACATACTTACTATTGAGCTTGGAAAGCTTGAAAACCCTAGCCATGGAGTCTCCCTTGGTATACACGTCCATGCTGAAGAAGATGAGCAAAATTGGCTTTTAATTTTGTATTTTAATTCATTTTACCCCTAAATAACCAAAATGCCCTTACTACTAAACTTTCCAAAAATTCCATCCATGTCCATTTTTTTCCCATAACTCAGAAATTGGTCAAATTTATATTTAAGACCTCCTAATTAATATTTCAAAGCAATTTCATACTAGAAACTTCTAGAATGCAAGTTTTGCAACTTATTCAATTTAGTCCCTAACTTCAAATTAAGCACTTTATGCATAGAATTTCTTCACGAATTTTTCACATAATCAAGCAATCATATCATAGACCTCAAAATAATCATAAAATAATTATTTATATCTCGGATTTTGTGGTCCCAAAACCTCTGTTCCAACTAGACCCAATTTTGGGCTATTACAGGATGAAACCTAAGACGGATCCTATTATTATTATCTAAATTGTATGATAAATATTTGACTTGTTCTTAATTATGTGTTCTTAATTCTTGTCTTGATATTCTAGGATATTGATTCAAGTTAAGCTCTTATTTGGAGGAGGAATAGACCCTATCTAAGAGTACATTTGTCATAATTAAACGGAGTTGATTGCACGCCTAGAGATAGGGTGACAAGATTTTTCCGGATTAGGGTGAAACCTAATAAGGGGATCCATAGATCGACTCAATGTAACCCTAGGGAGTTAATTAGAAAGAGATTTCAATTATTCAACCTAAGGTTAGACATTGTTAGTCTTGAGCGGGATAATAATATAACTTAGGAATTTCTACGGATCAAGTCAAATGAATAAATCATCTGATTCAGAATCAAATAACAAGTGAAGTCTAGGTGAATTTTTCCTTAGGTATTGTCTTAATTCAATCATTTTTCCAAAAGTAATTCCCCAATTATATTTTCTGTGATTTCTTAGTTTAGTTAATTAGTTAGATAAACAAAACCCTTTTATTTTATAGGCTAGATAATAAAAAGAAAGTTAATACTAGTACTTTTAGTTCCTTTGGGTTCGATAATTCGGTCTTGCTAAAGCTATACTATTGTTCGATAGGTACACTTGCCTTTATCGTGATAATAGTTAGTTTCAAGAACGATTCATTATAAATATTTAAAACCTATCACGAATATCACATATCAAGTTTTTGGCGCCGTTGCCAGGGAACTAAGATATTAGGAACACTCGATTTTTATTAATTTAGCCCTTTACTTTTACTGCAATTTCAATTTTATTCTAATTTTTATTACTAATTCTTCTTTTTCCCTTTTTTCTGGCAGGTTCTTATAGTTTTTGACTAGAAGAAACCCGTCAGGACCATTACTTTTTGATAGTGAGATCGATCGCACAGTTCGTAGAAACCAATGAAAAATAAGGCGAAGCCTAAGATACACAGAGGACGAGCAAGAGGACGATACTTCAACCACAACCGAGGAGATGGCTGAAAACCAAGAAAATCTGTTACCTCTTGCGATTGCTGCTGATCCAGAAAATCAGAATCCTGCTCCACACACTATGTACGATTATGATAAACCTAATTTAACAGGAACTGAGTCAAGTACAGTTAAACCTGCTATTGCTACAAATAATTTTGAACTGAAACCTAACACAATTCAAATGATACAACAATTTGTTCAGTTTGATGGTTTGTAGGACGAGGATCCTAACACTCACTTGGCAAATTTCCTAGAATTTTGCGATACCTTTAAAATTAATGGCGTTTCTGATGACGCCATTCGCCTTCGGTTGTTTTCCTTTATGTTAAGGAATAAGGCTAAACAATGGTTGAACTCGTTACCACGAGGGTCAATCACTACTTGGGAACGAATGATCGAAAAGTTTTTATTAAAATATTTTCCACCAACTAAAACAGCCAAATTACGTAATGATATCTCTTCTTTTGTGCAGATGGATTTAGAAACACTCTACGATGCATGAGAGAGATATAAGGACCTTTTGCGAAGATGCCCTCACCATGGGTTACCACTCTGGCTACAGGTTTAAACTTTTCATAATGGCCTGAATCCTTCGACTCGATAAATGGTTCACACAGCAGCTGGAGGAACCACCAATAATAAAACAACTGAATATGCCTATGAATTTATAGAGGAGATGTTACTAAATAACTATCGTGGCAATTCATGAGGACAAAGCCAATTCAAACAACCGGTGTTTATAACGTCAATTCGGTCACCATGCTCTCTAATCAGGTAGAACTCTTGAATAAGAGAATTGATGGTTTTTTTAGTTTTTCACAGGTTCACCCATTAATGCAGTGCGAAGTAAATAGAGGTGGATCGAGCAATTCAGAATACCCATCTTATGGCCACAACATGGAGAACGAGCAGTTAAATTACATGGGTAATAATCCTCAATATCAAAACAATCCTTATAACAATACTTACAATGCAGGTTGGAGGAATCACCCAAATTTTTCATGGGGAGGCCAAGGAAATCAGAAACCACCACCCCCTCTAGGCTTTCAGCAACCACCATACCAGCAGGAGAAAAAACCGAACCTTGAGAAGATTCTAACCAAATTCATCTTGGTGTCAGAGACTCGTTTTTAGAATACCGAGACGGTACTCAAAAATCAACAAGCATCAATCCAGGGGCTTGAAACTCAGCTTGGACAGCTTGCCAAGTTGATTTTTGAATGACCACGAGGTAGCCTGCCAAGCAACACTGAATTTAACCCAAGGGAGCAACTCAACGCAATTGCCATTCATGATGAGGAAGGATTAGTGGCAAAACCAAGGCCAGAACAGGTGGTAAGTGAAGCTAAGAATGAGGTAGGCCAAAACGAACAAAAAACAGTAAGTACAGAATTTAAACCTCGTGTGCCATACCCCAATGCGACAAGGAAAGACCGTTTAGACGAACAATTTGGTAAATTCCTTAAACTTTTAAAGAAACTACATATTAACCTACCGTTTATTGAAACACTTTCGCAGATGCCGAATGCAGTCAAATTTTTAAAGGAGCTTCTAGCAAATAAACGAAATTTAGTTGAAAGGTCGCATGTGGAGCTGAACGCCGTTTGCTCAACCATTCTTCAGAATAAGCTACCCAACAAACTAAAAGATCCAGGGAGTCTTACGATTCCTTGTCTAATTGGTAGTTTAGATGTTAATAATGCATTGGCTAATCTAAGGGCTAGTATCAATGTTATGCCTTACAAATTGTTTAAGCAACTAGGTCTAGGGAAACCCAAACAAACTAGGATGAGCATTCAATTAGTAGATAAAACTATCAAATTTCCTAGGGGTATCATTGAAGACGTACTCGTTAAAATTGACAAATTTATATTCTCAGTTGATTTTGTTGTTTTAGGCATAGAAGAGGACAGTAATGTTCCTTTAATTTTGGGAAGGCCCCTTTTAGCAACTGCTAGAACAATTATTGACGTTGGCCCAAGTGGACTCACACTTCGTGTAGGAGACAAAACAATCAACCTTCAAGCTCGCAACCCGAGCAACACATCAAAAATTGAAGGTGATTGTACAAATTGTTCTACTAAGATTGATCATATGGTGCAACCTATTTTGCAGGAAATAAGTTCAAAGGATACACATGAGCCATGTTCAATCCACACCAAAGGATCTACACCTGAAGAATGAATGTTACAAATCGAGGAGTTAGATGAATGGCTTACATTTAAACCGACAAAATACGATGAACCAAAACTATGCCAGAACAAGCTCAATGCCCCACCAAATCAACTTAAGGTTGGAGATAAAGTTTCATTAGATGCCGCAGATCCTCGCATTGACACTGCCAAACCGAATGAAGAAATTCCTCTTACGGTCAGTCCAATTTTGGCACTTTTAAGGTAAACAATACCCGCCTAAAACCTTATTTTGATGAGATTCATAACAGGGATGAGGAGTATAAACTCCTCGAACCACCATGACCATTCAATGGAGAGGTAAGTCGAGCTTAGACTATAAATAAGTGCTTCTCGGAGGCAACCCAAGCACTAACTGTATTAACATTTTTAAATTTAGTGTTTAACACCTAACTTACTAATAAAGCTCTTGAATACAGGTTTACCACACAGACACGGCCAAGCACACGGGCGTGCTTAGGACTGTGTGGAAACAGGGCAAAGATTTTCCCTAGCACAGGTTACGAGAACCTGCCAAAACAACACGGGCGTACTACACGCCCGTACCTTGAAACCATTGCCAAACTTGTCAAAATAACACGGGCGTGCGACACGCCCGTGCCAAGCAACTGTGGGCAAACCTGCCAAAACAACACGGGCGTGGACCTTCATACATGGGCGTGGGAGAAGCTAATGAAGACAGACATGGCCGTGCGACACAGACGTGTGCACTAACACGGCCAAGGTACACAGGCTTGGGGAAATTGTCAGACGCATCGAAATTTGGGAAAACACAAAACACACGGGCTAAAATTGGGGAACACGGGCATGTTCCCTGGCCGTATGTCCCAAAATCTATAAATACCTTTCACTATTCATCATCTTCTTCACCCAAAATCCCTAACCCTAGCCACTGCAAGTCCACACGGCCTCCTTACCATGCCCATGCGCCGCTTCCAACCCCATTTTTTTACGTTCAATCATCTCTTTCTAGCATTTGTTTACTCTTTTCTCTTTTATTTTACTGATTTCTAATGCTATTTATCATAGTAATCTGCATTTTTTATGTTATTTTCATCTTTCTATCACTCAAATTTCGTATCTAGAGTAGTTATCATCTTTTTCATGTTGAAGTTCTTACTCATTTCATGATCTTTCTGCTCCATTTGACTAGTTTAAAGTGAATATTTATGGTTAGGATAATAGAAATACTCATACCTTTTGGGTTGACATTTTCTATCAATAAAATATGCTACATAGAATTATTTTCCATTTTTTATGAAACTCATACTATTATCACGCTAATGATACACCATAAAATTAATTATTTTTTATTAAGTTTGCTAGTAGTTGTGACAGAGATTATTAGTTTTAATTCATGACTTTAGCCTTTTTAAATTTTTTTTCGTCTTACCTTGAACATTCATCACGATGAAATAATGGTTTTGCTTGCAAGTATACCATGTCGTCTTCACGAGAAAAGAAAGCCACCGTCCCTACTTCGAAGAAAAGGAAGGGATCGTCATCTTCCTCAGGTCCTACCGTGAAAATTCATCACCCTTTCCTGCAATTCCCTATTGGGCCCCAAGAATAACTTTTCCAGATTCTACGAGCCTGACCTTTGGAAATGGGCCGATGTATAGACTAGGCCACGCTAGAACAAGTCCAACTCACGGATACAATTCTGGCCCTCCTCACCATCGATCCTTAGGGGCTTTTCTTTGAGATTGCCGAGCGACATATCTCAAACTCACGATGGAAATCTACTCAACGTTCCATCTTCAGATCATGATGGCCCACTTTGATGACCCGGGAACAATCCAATTTCGCCTCGACGGTCTAGTCCGCTAGTTGATCGTCCCAAAGTTTGGAACCGCACTGGGCCTTTACACTGAGGAGTTCATGGAGAAGAATGAACTCCACGCTCTCAATCGCCACATCCATCACTCTCCTTCACGGTGTTGGAACGCCTTCACCCCCGACGCTGCCTCCTACAATCCTAACCGCTCCAAAGCATCGGTTATCCTACCATCTTTGAGGTACTTACATGCCATTTTTGGTTCACACGTTAATAGGAAGGCGAGAGAGCACTGGAGTCGTCAACACTCAAGACGCCTACTTTCTATGGTGTATGTCGCACGGGCACGTTATAGACCTTACTTATTTCATTGCCCTCACCATTCAACATCTGACGGAACGGCATAGGAAGGGGGTCATCTCCATTAGACCCTATGTGATGCGGTTGGCTAGGAACTTCGGGCTCTTCAACACAATAGCCCAATCATCCTCCCTCACTCTGATGGGCCAAATGTCCCCACAGGGCATCTCGAGCATGCTAAGTATGAGGATGATCGAGAAACTGTTGTAATGCCGATACCCCCATGGCACAACAAAAAAAATATTCCGGCGATCCAAACCATGGATCCATGTGCGAGGAATGAATCAGGGTGAAAAACGTTTCGAAATTACCCAAACTTTGATCTGAGTAGACAATGAAGCATCGGCAATGAGGATTCTATTTTGCTTTCGAATCCAAGCTGCAATCTTTATGATCCCGACCTCTACGTAATCCACCCAGTTGACAATGAACGAAAGAAATCCCCAAAACTATTTTCAGAGATATTTTGCTTGACGGCTGCTAGACCTCGTAGCAAAACTTTGGGTTTGTATATATATTCACTTTTAGGGTTTTTCTCCTTTCTATATATAACTCCCCTTATAATTGGTATGTATATAACAAGTTCTCAATTTATTAAATTTTAATCCGAACATAATAATCATAATTAAAATAAATAAATATAATAATGTTTTAATCGAAAATTATAATTACATTAATTATAATAAAGATTTCGGTAAACTATATTTATTTAAATTTATATACGAACCAAATTCATATATTAATACAATTATGTTCTCCTTATGTGTACAACATCCTTGTACATATAATATGTTCAATATTTGATTGCCCAATTAAATTAATTCTATAATTAATTTAATTCATGTGGCAACCAAACACAATACCAACTATGTTTTATTCCATTCATTTCAACCATAAGGTGTGACCCTGTAGGTTCTTGTAACGTTAGCAGTAATACTAGAACGATTCTAATGTTACAAACAATGAGTGGCATCTAGAAATGCATCATTGCTACCTAAGTTACAAGAAGTCATGATTCGACATAACCTTTTGTGATTAACCTTTCATGCATTAATCCTTAAGTCCTTTATCTCCGAAATGGACACAAGTCATGGAATAGTCACACTTGCATAGTCCATCCCATATTTCTTGATACCTTGAGTAGATTATGATACACAAATAAGTATGACATCTCATATCAACTTATTTGAGCATGGCCATGCATTTCTAGTCTCACTCAATCAAGTGGCCTAAGATATTACTTCCATTATATAAGAGGGACTTATCATATATTGATAAACCATATCCCTCTACATAAATTGTGGTATATCCAACATTAGCCTTTATAAAACAACCAGTTACGGTGTACATTTGACTGTATCAAAATATACAGCTCACGATGTTGGGATAATGATGATATCAAGTCCGAGGATCATATACATATTAATTACTATGAGTAATGTTGTGACAATTACATAATAATCCAAGAAACATACTCATAGCGGGTCACTCCAATATGTTGTTCTTTAACACACATATTCATGCATTGATTCTAACACTCATATCAGTGACAACCCTTTATCATCAATCAACCACATGTTATTCTTAATGCATTATTGTTGTCATATTATTCTCAGGACATTATTATAAAATAGTTTATTTATACGCACAAAAAAGAAACTAAAATAATAATGGCAACGCCTTATATTAATAAACATGGTAAATCAAGTATGTTATTACAACCATCTCATGTTTGATCTTTGGGCATACTCTTACAGAAACAATGTGGCACCTTCCCTCCTCAGTACCATCTCGCCCAATCCGCCGAAGAGGAGGCCCCTGAGGACATTACTGATGATGTCCCTCCACGTCACGAGGACCCACTGTCTCAGCCACCACCTCCTTCTTGTCCAATTCATGTGGTGGCTTTATACACTGACATCTCTGAGCGCCTTACCCGATTCGAGTAGCAGTGTTTTCAGCGGTTCGATAACATTGATGCTATTCTACAGCAGATTTGTCAGCACTTCCACATCTCATCGCCACCCCACCTCTCGAACCATCTAGCGATGAAGATGTTTAAAAACTTTTATTTATTACTTATTTTTATGTTTTGACTTTTATTTTAAAACTACTTTTTATTTTTCTTTAAGCTTGTTTTGATTAGGTTTTATAATTTTTATTTAACAATTTTTACTTTCGGCTATTTCATATCGAGTAATTATGCTTCCTTATATTTCCTAAAAAGTCTCTGATTCTGTCATAGTTATAAAGAGCTCCTAAGCTCATCATCGCATAGGAACTACAAACTCCACCAGGAAAGGTTCTCCACGACTGCCATGTCCTACTTGACCACGACCATAGCTACCACCAGATATAATATTCTTTTGGCGCAGGACTTATAGACTAATGAACCTCTACCACCACCGGAACATCCTCCTCCACCCTCACGCCGATTATTCTCCAAAACTCCAGTTCAAGGAAATTCATTCATCACTCAGGAAGTTTCACTTTTCTCCCTATCTTATATTTATATTCTATTCTATATATCTATCTTTGTACATTGAGGGAAATGTACATCTTAAGTGTGTGGGGGGTATTCATTTCACTATCAAAAAAATCCCTGAATGATTGCCCTGTTCTCTTGAAAAGCTCTCATATCATGTTTAGGATAAATTTTGATTGATTTATGATTTTTATTGATATATCTTAAATTAAAACATAGGCATTCATTCATTGATTATTTAAACTTTAAGACATGATAAGTTGATTTTTAAGAATTTAAAATTTTAAGTTGTTCCCCCAAGTTTAGGTATTATCTTGAATTGAAATCCACAAGTTTAAACATCAAAAAGCCATAATTTTTTGTAAGATCTTGAGCCTTCAAGAGCATCTATTAATTCTTTCATGCTCACTTTTATTATTGCTATGAGTGCATCAGTATTGAATTGTTATTCTAGAACTTGCTTGATTATGCATGTCAAGACCACACCATTTGATTTGATATGTCAAAATGATAAAGGCACCTAGGTTTAACCCACTCACTCCATAAAAGCCTACCTTCACAATTAGCCCTTAGTGAACCCCCTTGAGCCTAACAACCCATTCATTGATTTACCCTCAATATTAACCCATAACTCATTATTGTTGAAATCCCCTAAATCAATTTGATCCCTATTTTTGTCGAGATTTGAGTTGGAATAGTTGCTTAGCTATGTTTTATTCTATTTTGTAATTTGACTTGTTCTTAAAAAAAATACATGTATACATATTAGTAGTAGTGATCTTCTGCGCTAAACAAGTTAAATTCCATATTCTGAGAAAAAGCTCTGTTGTACACAATTGATGACTAGTCATTTTTCTAGTTAGGCAATTTTTCAATTCAATCTCGATTCTAACACTTTCTTTCAGTTTGTGACCACACCCTCTAACCAAAGCCACGTTACAACCCCCTAAAGACCTTTTAATTAATGTTTCATCTCAATTTATAGTGGTGGAGATTTGATTTTCATGCAAGCCTATGGTAATGACTCTTCATTATTGACTATTGAACGATTCATTTATTGTCCTTAAACACCTCGAGTGATTTGAGTGAATCTTTAGTGAGGATGTGAAACTCTGTGATATTTTGAATCAAAGGTAATTACTTAGACGAGGGGAGACACCTATGTTTTCATGATAAAATGCTTAACTTGGAATGTTTGAAACTTTGATGTTCTTTCAGTTGAATTTTCAATGTATGATTACCTATGAAATATTTTGAGATATTATCGGTAGAAATTATAAGTTGAGAATAATTTATTTTTATTATGAGTTGAGGATTTTACTTGAGGACAAGAAAATGCTTAAGTGTGGTGGTATTTGATAAACCGTAATTTATACATATTTCTATCCCATGCTTAGCACATTTTATGGATGATTTTTCCTTGAAATTGGTGAATTCGATGCTCTTAATTCCTTCATTTCATATTTTATACTTAGGTGAGCATAGAAGAGTGAAAGGAACGAGAAACGGGCCAAAAACGGAGAAAATAGGCCAACATACGAAATCAACAAGACCTGGACCTCCTCACACGGGCAGAACACACGGTCGTGTCAATTTGGCAGAATCAAAGCATGACTCACACGGGTGGACCACACGCTCGTGCCTATTTAACAGGCTTGACCACGGCCTGAGGTATTCGCACACGGGCGTGTCCTTGTCGAGCCCAAATTGAGTCCAATTCAGAAAAGGCCAATTTTGAGGGTTCTTAGGCATCCTAAAGACTATAAATACACCCTAGAGGAGGAGGAAAAGAGGGCCACAGAGAAGGAAGTAGGGAACTGCTCAAGGAAAGCCGATTGATCCATCTCAAAAGTCGGATTCATTATCAAGACTAAAGATCTCCCCTCAATTCCCCTTCAGGAGTTTTGGGTTTTCTTTATGTTGTATTCATTATTCTTCTGAGATGTTTACCTTTTTAGTTATGAACTAAAACCCCTAAATAACTAAGGGGAATGAAACCTAAGACGGATTTTGTTATTATTATCTAAATAGTATGATAAATATTTGACTTGTTCTTAATTATGTTTTCTTAATTCTTGTCTTGATATTCTGGGATATTGATTCAAGTTAAGCTCTTATTCAAAGGAGGAATAGACTCTGTCTAAGAGTACATTTTTCATAATTAAGCGGAGTTGATTGCGCGCCTAGAGATAGGGTGACAAGATTTTGCCGGATTAGGGTGAAACCTAATAAGGGGATCCATAGATCGACTTAATGCAACCCTAGGGAGTTAATTAGAAAGAGATTTCAATTATTCAACCTACGGTTAGACGTTGTTGGTCTTGAGAGGGATAATAATATAACTTAGGGATTTCTACGGATCAAATCAAATGAATAAATTGTCCGATTCAAAGTCAAATAACAAGTGAAGTCTAGGTGGATTTTTCCTTAGGTATTGTCTTAATTCAATTGCTTTTCCAAAAGTAATTCCCCAATTCTATTTTCTGTGATTTCTTAGTTAAGTTAATTAGTTAGATAAACAAAACCCTTTTATTTTTTAGGCTAGATAATAAAAAGAAAGTTAATACTAGTACTTTTAGTTCCTTTGGGTTCGATAATTTGGTCTTGCTAAAGCTATACTACTGTTCGATAGGTACACTTGCCTTCATCGTGATAATAGTTAGTTTCAAGAACGATTCATTATAAATATTTAAAACCTGTCATAAATATCATGTATCAAGTACCAATAAATGTAACACCCCTAACCCGTATCAATTTCCAAAATAAGGTTATGGAGCATTACCGAACTTATAACGCATACATTTCACATATATTTTTCCTTTTCAAATATAAAACATTCACAATCATTCATAACGTCCCTAATACAAGCCTACGAGGCCCAAAACATGCTTTAGAAATGGTTTGGGACTAAACCGATATCTCAGGAAATTTTCAAAAAACTTAGAAATTTTTTCAAAATACAGGGGATAAAAGCCCGTGTGGCTCGGCTGTGTGTCTCACACAGCCAAAGACACGTCAATGTCATAGGCCATGTGGACATTCGAAATGGGATCACATGGCTGTGTCCCGACTCGTGTTCGACCCCTTGTAACTCTCTGACATGGTCACACAGCCAACCACAAAAACGTGTGACCAGCTAGTGTGCCCTTTGAAATTTCCTCACATACGCCGTGTGCCAGGCCGTGCGCTAGGCCGTGCCAAACTTGTAGGGTATGCTGACTTATGCTACATGGCCAAGTCACATGCTCGTGTGCTAGGCCGTGTGAAGGAAACTGACTGGATTTCTAAGTAAACACCAGGGGACACACGCCTATATCTCTACCCGTGTGGACAAAAATAGGCTATTTGCCAAGCCATTTTTCTCACCTAATCTTTCAATCACCTATACAAACAAATGGCATATAACATGGCATCAATAGGCATTCCAACTAATCTCAATGAAGTCTTATTCATGCTATTTCCATACCAAAGACTATAATGCTCATAACAACATAAATTGCTTATGCAAAACATGACAATCACATTCACAATTTAACCTAAATGTTTGACTTCATACATACACTATCTTGCCATAAAACCATAAGCATATCAACTTACAATTTCAATTCATAATGCCAATTCACAAAAAGCATATAAAATGGCAATTATCAACCACACAACAAATGGCCATTTGCACAAATATATACATCACCAAATATACCAAAACAAGCCAACTCTCATGGCTGTACGCAAAACCAAACACTTAACATTTACAAGCCAACTCAAATGCCTAAATTCATTACCAAACCATAAACCAAAATGACCATAAGTCCTATACATGCCATATAAGCAAATACATAAGCTCAAAAGTAAAAAAAGTAGAAGCTTGATAGTTTGATGCTGTAACGCCCTAAAAATCTTGAAATCTTGAACTTTCTTTGTTTTTCGGTTTCGATAAAAATTGTGCTAACATTCCTAGTCAAGTGTTAATTATGTGATAGTAGGTCTTCGTTAAGGTTTGAGTTTGAACTTAAGGGTGAAGAAAATTATGGTTTAATTATTAAAAGAACCATGTTGGCAAGTAGATTGGATTTTAAATAAATGAAGGAAGAATTGGACACAAGGAAGCCTTGTGGTGGAGTGGCAAGTGGCGTCACATGCATGACAAGGAGGTCCGGGGTTTGAATCCCTCATTGCTTAAAAGAAGGATTTATTTTTGCGTAAGGGATGGAAAATGGTGGCGTTGGATATGAACTCTGTAGGGAGTGATAAGAAGAGAAATTTGAGGAGGGGATTAGGAACTTATCAGGGAGAAAAATTAGGAGATGAGTGAAGAAGAGGTGGAGCCGAATTGGGAATTTGGGCATAGGAAATTCGGCCATAGAGGCAATTTATAGGTGCCGAATGTGAGGTTGTCAGGCTAATGTTGAATTCTCCCTCACCTTGTTGCTAAAAAGCACCTTTTTTCTCCAAAGATCTAAAAGCCGAAAATCCCTTGTTCTTCCTTCTTTTTCTTTGTGCCGATTCTTCATTCTTCCCTACTCAAAGTTTTCTTTTTGATTCACCTCCGGTTTTAAATGATTTCTACTTCTCTTTGTGCCGAATAACCTCTTTTACCATACAAGTCTCCATAGTCGAATATCCTATGTGCCGTCACTACCCTTTCCACTCGGTCAATTCTAGTGTAAGTGCTTTGTTCTCTCAATCGATTTTGCTAGTATCGATTACTCTATCCCTCACTTCTTCTAATTGGTTTTGGTAGGATTAGTATCGAATTCTAATCTTTTGGATCCCCGCCGATTTGCTCCATAGGTGTGAGATTTTGGCAAGTGTGACATATGATGGATACAAGTCACCCAATATGTTTTGAACAATAAAGGTTAATGTAGATCTGGGTAGCACTTGTGATTAGTGATCAAGGAAAAGCTATTAAGACTTGGCGTTTCAGGTAAGGTTAAGGTGAGACTTCGGCTTTTGGTAAAGTATTATATAAGTATATGTGAGTAATCATTGAGTGATACCGATTGTAGGTTCGTGGTAAGGGGGATCGCAGTACGCTTTATTACCAGGTGTGTACATACACTACACACACAGTAGATTGGCAAAAGCAGAAATACCGAAAAGTTGAAAGTTTGGCTACGGTAGTCTTGCGAGTGTGCGAACACTCGTAAGGGGGAAACTGATAGGTTATTCGAGGCCTCATAGGTGATTCCAAGAACTTGGGCCGTGTTTTGGCCATCCGGGCCAGGATGGGCTAAGTGGGCCCGATGGGCTGTTTGACCCATATAGGCAAAATTGGCAACTTGATGTTAAGTGATAGAAATTATATGAAAGCATGTATATGAATGTGATTTTGGCCTAATGGGCCGTATGAATGTAATTTGGGGCTAATGGGCCATATGAATATGATTTGGGCCTAATGGGCCATAAGAATGACATTGGGCCTAGTGGGCCATATGCATGTATGTAGACTTGTTTAGGCTCTGTAAGGGGTTTTGGGCCTAGTATCTGAGAACTATTTAATTGACATAAAACTTAAATAATTAATTAATTACGACTGTAGACGAGTCATAAGGTTAAGGTATGGCAATGGGTATATGCATGTCTAGGATTGGATCTAGAGAGAGCTTAGTATTTAAGCGGTCTTAATGACTCACCTCCTCTTCTCTGGAATCCTACTAGGTGCATAGTATCTATTTGATTTAGCCAATGGGGACTTATTAACGGGCCAAGGTAAGCAATAAACCCATAATAAGAGAAATTACCAAAATACCCCTACGGGCGAAAATGACCAAAATACCCCTATGTGTTGAATGTAAGATCTATAGATGTTACATGTATATCTGCTGCATACATACGATATTTTTTTAGGTTGCATATAGGTTGGGAATGATGGAACAGAGGAAGTATATGAGGATCGCATGGTTGCTTGACAACCATGGGTCCACCGACGACTTTTAAGCCCAATATGTGATTGGCAGCTTGCTGCAATGAAGGTAGTACCACAACCGGGCTACAATTGATGTGTATCGAATGGGTGGGTCGATATTTATATCCTTACATGATGTGTATCAGGGGACGGAGTTGATGTGTAACGGTTGGATTATTGGGATGGGTTGCACTGCACTGCATTGCATGTATGATTTTATAGTGATTGATGAATGTTTATTACTCGTCGAGGGTTGTACACACTGAGTTTTTGAAAACTCGCTCCCTCTTTTATTTTTCTCGGGTGATGCTTAGTAGAAGGTTTGATGTTTGGAGGGACTCTGAGGTGGCCAACTAGCAAGATGACTGGGACTTGTTTTTTTTTTTAAAACATATAGTTTTTAGTTTATTAAGTAATTTCAGACTGGAATGTAATCAGGCCTTTCCTTTTATTTTTATTTGGATTGTTATTTTTATGCGCTGTAATTATGAGAAGTTGAACATGGGTTTCCTAAATCATAGTTTTGTTTTTCTACGTTTTCGCAATTAAATTTTAAAATGACAGGCTTTCATAGATCATATGTTTTAAACAAGCTTTCGGGATTGAAACAGAGTTTTTATAAGTTAATTAAGGTTTCTCATTTTAAGAAGGGTTTTCAATGAAAACAAGGTTTTCATTAAAACACTTCAATGTGAAGCGCCTGATTTGACAATAACGTCCAAGCCGGGTTTGGGGTGTTACATATGCAATCTACGACGACACCCAATTCGAGCTAGCTTCGAAATTCACTATAAAACACAGAAAAGTAAACAAAGCACGCTATAAAGCTTAGGAAGCTCATATGCTAAGTAAGTAAAAGTTACCAAATAATAATTCAATAATAGAAACATCATATAATGCAATTCAAATTTGAAGCATAACTTAACACATGTATTCAGTTCAAAAATTAAACACAATTTCCATCGACTTCTTCGATTTGATGATTGTATAGTTCACGTACATACCTGTACAAGCTCGTATCAATCTCATACTCATCCATATCTTTGATACACCTGTTGAACTATTTGGAATACTATCGGATACCCCAGAATCTTACACCCTAAGTGCCAACACATAGCCGAAGCTATCTCAATCTCATATCACATATAATGCTCATTCTGGAGCTATCAATGGGTCTGCTTACACAAACTGACGATCATGATGTAGCTACACGGTGCTGCTCACATAAGCTGATGAGAATCCACAACACATACCAGATAACTCAGCCACCGGTAGGACGCACGACCAGCACCCAAATCCCATAACCTCTAATGACATGTCATTTGTATCCTAAACTATTCCTAAGGTTCAAACGGGATTTCACATTTTCCAAATCGTCGTCGAACATATTCGCAATGTTGTATTAAAAAATAATTCAATAATAAAGCATTTAAAACACAATTATATTAACATTTATTAACATACGAGCCTACCTCGAATGCAAAAATGAAGAAATGAGTCGATCAGCCCAACACTTTGTTTTTTCCCTGATATAAATCTGAACTTCGCTTTTCTTGATCTATATGTAATCAAATTTAGCTTATTTAATTATCATTCTATTCAATTTAGCCCGAAATGCATGTTATGGAAACTTTACTCTTTTGCCCCTAATATTTCAACATTTTTAGAATTTAGTCCGTATCTCATAAAAACACAATTTCATGTAATTAGGTTTCATTTATTTCACAATTTAACCATAAAATTTACACATTTCACAATTTAATCCCTAATTGGAAAATTTACTAAAAATCACTTTACAAATATTGTTTATCTAATAACAAGCATACTATAACACTCCAAAGCTGGCCTAGACGTTATGGCCGAACCTGGTGTGTTACATTGAACTGTTTTTCAAAAACCTTGTTTTCATTGAAAACCCTTCTTTGAAATAAAAACCTTGGGTAAAATCCCAGTTTGTATTTGTTGCTTTCAAAGCGAGGTGTATTTTAAAAAAAACTATTCCTTCTTGTATGATAATAACTATTTTGTAAAATCTCTTTTCAGTTGCGGAAGCTTTATTTAAAACATATGATCTATGAAAACTTGTCATTTAAAAATTAAGTTGCAAAAATGTAGTATTTAAAAAAATTAGTTATGGTTTAGGAAAAACCATGTTCTACTTCTAACAAATATAAAGCATAAAAATAATAAAATCCTAATTTGAGGTAATAACCAAAGGAAAAGCCTTATTACACCCCAAATAAAAAAAATAAAATCAAAATATTAAAAATTACATAAAAGACTAAGTCTAAACTTTTTGCTAGATGGCCACCTCCGAGTCCCTCCATCCGTCGAACCGCCTACTAAGGATCACCTGAAAAATTTAAAAGGAGGGGGTGAGTTTCGAAAACTCAGTGTGTATCACCCTCAATGAGTATAAAGCAATCATCAGTCATTTTGGGCTCGAGCCCAATTCAATAATGGTGGCCTTTGGGCATTAGCCCATATTAGCCTCAATTAGGCCGAAGCCCACATCGCAATAATATCACAATAATATCATACATGCAATGATGCGCAACCCACCCCAATAATCCAACCGTTACACACCAACTCCGTCCCCCGATACACATCATGTGGGGATATAAATATCGACCCACCCTATAACACCCCCGTATCCGAGACTGTCGCCGGAGTCAAGCACGAGATGTTAACGGACGTAATTCATTAATTAAACAGCTCAAACCATTTATTTTAGAATTTCAAGACAAGCTGGCTAACTCCGACACAGTAGCTAAAAAAATTCATATCTCGAGTTACGAAACTTGAAATCCAATTCCATAAATTTTCCTCAAAACTAGACTCATATACCTACTTACTAATAGTTTTCTAGAATTTTTGGTCAGGCCAATTAGTACAGTTTATTAGTTAAAGTCTCCCCTATTTCAAGGTTTGGCTACTCTGACCCCTGTGTATTTCGAATCAGATATCTCACTGTACAGAGTTTCAATGACTATGCCATTTGCTTCTAATTGTTTTTTTACAATTTATGGTGAATTTTTAAAGTCAGAATAGGGGATTCAGAGATTGCTCTAACCCTGTTCCACCAAAACTTAAATATCTCATAAAATATAACTCATTTACCTGTTTCGTTTCTTCCATATGAAAATAGACTCATCAAGATTAGATTCCATAACTTATTCATCATTTAATTCCATTTATAATATTTTTAATGATTTTTCAAATTCGCGTCACTGCTGCTGTTTGATTCTGTTTTGTGGCAAATTTTACCTTTCCAAGGATTTTCATGGTTTAGTTAAGACATAAAGCATACATGTTATCATATATAAACTTTATTAGTCATTCCAATAGCTAATCATTCTCAAACATTTCCATCCCATCCATGGTCATATCGTAAGATTATACACACAAAAAATGATTGGAATGTTATACATGCCATATTTCCAAAAATTTCATGTCATTATACCGCAATTGTCCAGTGATAGTGTGAGCGTGCCTCTGACCGTCCCGATCTCCAAATTGACTTGTCAAAACTACAAAGAATAAAAAGGAGGGAGTAAGCATAGATGCTTAGTCAGTCCACATGCAAATAACAAATAACTTAACAAAGCAATTATACCAACCAACATTAGCATAATATCACCAAAACATGTATCACATTTCTATTCATCATAATATCACCAAAACATGTATCACATTTCTATTCATCATTCATCATCTTACCATATTATTGTTGTCGTATCAAGTCTCAACCCGAGGGTTAAGTACATACCTGTCCAAAGTTTCCATTCCACAACACTTACCAATACGTCACTTGCATCTTGAGTATTCTTCCATTTCACTAGAATTTTACCCGTTGAACACATCGGAATATAACTCGGATACATGGAAAGTTTGCACATAAGTGCCACATATGTAGCCAAGCTACCATATAACCCACCCATAAGTGAACTCGGACTTAACTCAACGAGCTCGGGCGTTCGCATCCATAAGTGAACTCGGACTCAACTCAACGAAACGAGTTTGGATGCCTAGTAACATTTCACGAACTCAGACTCAACTCAACGAGTTCAGACGTTTGCATTCATAAGTGAAATCGGACTCAACTTAACGAGTTCGGATGTTCGCATCCATAAGTGAACTCAGACTCAACTCAACGAGTTCGGATGCCCAAATATCAGAATCTATTCCTAAGGTTCAATGGGACTTTCCTCATTCGTACTCCTTTACCATTCTCCTTGGAATACCAATGACGATACTTCGGTAGTCTTTCACATTTTTCACATAATTCATAAAATTTTTGCATGTTGTCCAACAACGACCACAAAGCATAGAATTGCATGATAACAATCATAATATCATATAAATAGCATTAAATGATTTAAAATAACGGTTATATTACAATATTTACATATGAACTTACCTTGATACAAAACGAGAATGGTCGAGCCTATTCCTTGTAAACTTTATTTTTCCCCCGATCTCGACTCGAATCTCTTTTCTGTTGATCTATAATATCAAATTAATTTATTTAATACACACATTCATCAAAACAGCCCCTAGTACAAACTTTGGCAAAATTACCATTTTGCCCCTAAAATTTCACATATTTACACTTTTGCTCCAAGGCTCGTAAATTAAACCTCATCCTATTTTCTTATGGTTTATGACATGCTGATCAATTTTCCCTTCTATAGCAACATCAAATTCACACTCTAACATGTACTTATGAATATTAGGTATTTTTACCGATTATGTCATTTTACTTATTTTTACGAAAAATCACTTAGCAAAAGTTGTTTAACACAATCTCAAACTTCATATTCTACCATAAAACATAAAAATTCATACATATCATCCATGGGTAAAATTTTAAATATAAACCCTAGCTCAAAATGTTGGTAGAAATAGGTAAACCGAGCTACGAGGATTTCAAAAATGTAAAGAACATTAAAAACGGGCATAGAAATCACTTACAATCGAGGCTTAAAAATGTTGAAACCTTAGCTATGGTGGAGAGCAAAATTTAGCAGCAACTTATGGAGAAGATGATCATTTTTGTGTTATTTTTTCCATTTTATTTCATTTAATATCCAAATGACCAAAATGCCCTTCTTTACTAAACTTTCAAAAATTCCATCCATGTCCAATTTTTGTCCATAAACTTAGAAATTGGTCAAATTTCTATTTAAGACCTCCTAATTAATATTTCAAAGCAATTTCATACTAGAAACTTCTAGAATGCATGTTTTGCATCTTATTCAATTTAGTCCCTAACTTCAAATTAAGCACTTTATGCATAAAATTTCTTCACGAAATTTTCACATAATCATGCAATCATATCATAGACCTCAAAATAATCATAAAATAATTATTTCTACCTAGGATTTTGTGGTCCCAAAACCACTATTTTGATTAGGCCCTAATTCTGGTTATCACATACCCATCCGATACACATCAATGGTAGCCCAGTTGCGGTACTACCTTCATTGCAGCAAGCTGCTAATCAAATATTGGGCTTAATAGCCATCGCTGGATCCACGATCGTCAAGCAACCATGCGATCCTCATATACTTCCTCCGTTCCATAATTCCCAACCTATATGCAACCTAAATAGAATATCATATGAATGCAGCAGGTTTACATGTAACATCCATAAATCTTACATTCAACACATAGGGATATTTTAGTCATTTTCGCCCTTAGGGGAATTTCAGTAATTTCTCTTCATTATGGGTTTATTACCTATCTCAGCCCGTTAACATGTCCTCGTTGGCTAAAGTGAACAAATACTATGCGCCAGGTAGGATTCCAGCGAAAAGGAGGTGAGTCATTAAGACCGCTTAAGTACCAAGCTCTCCCTAGATCCAATCCTAGACATGCATATACCCATTGCCACACTTTAACCTTATGACTTTTCCATAGTCACGATTAATTAATTAATTAAGTTTTATGTCTGTTTAAGAAGTTCTTAGATACTAGGCCCAAAACCCCTTACAAAGCCCAAACAAGTCTACATACATGCATATGGCCCATTAGGCCCAATGTCATTCATATGGCCCATTAGGCCCAAATCAAATTCATATGGCCCATATGGCCCGAATAAATTCCAAGCCATGTAACCAATATGACTAGTTCATCACTTATTACCAAATCAACAAATTCGCTTGTTTTGGGTCAACGGCCCGTCGGGCCCATTTAGCCCATTTTGGCCTAGATGGCCTAAGTATAGCCCAGATCCCTGAGATCGCTTATGGGGCCTCTGATAACGTATCAATTTCCCTTACAAGTGTTCGTGCACTCGCAAGACTATCATAGCCAGACTTTCAACTTTTCGGCATTTCGGCTTTTTGGCATTTCGGGATTTGCCGATCTAACATGTGTACAATGTATGTCCACACCTTTGGCTGTGTATCAAGCTATCATAGGGTAGAACCACACACCTTATCACCTGGAGTACTATGTATTCATAATTGCCTGAACCTATATTCAACATTATACTCCATTAGTCACGCCCCATTAATTCAAAATAAATCCACTACTTACCAAAGAACAACCTATACATGCCTTGACTAGATTGATTGGCTGTGATCTGCCTATGTGACTTGAAATCTAACGTAGTCCTCCTTCTGCATCCAGATGAAAAGTCCCTAATAGTTGACATCTTACGTTGCTTAAACTTGGGAGCCTCTATCCCAACCTCTCTGCTAGAACCCCCTTTTTCCATCAACTAATACTTAGCCAGCGATCACACCTTGAGTAATTACTTGCTTCCTACTCTGCGTGTCCGTTTTACGTGCCTCCTCCGATGTTTAAATAGGCTTTAGAAAGCCTAAGAGCCCTCAAAAGTGGCCTTTTTCGAGTAGGGCTATACTTGGGCTCGGGAGGGACACGCTTGTGTGTGATTACTCCAGCCCGTGATCAAGGCTGTTGAGTAGGCACGGGCGTGTAGTCTACTCGTGTAAGTCGTGTTTCGATCCTGCCAAATGGACATGGTCGTGTGACATGCCCGTGTGAGGAAGTCCAAGCCGTGTTGATTTCCCATGTGGGTCCATTTTCTCTATTTTCAGCCCGTTTCTCGCTCTTTTTACTCTCCTATGCTCACCTAAGTATAAAACATGAAATGAAAGGATTAGCAGCATCGAATTCACCAAATCTAAGGAGAAACCATCCATAAATATGCTAAGCATAGGATAAAAATATGTATAAATCACGGTTTATAAATATTTTTTTGAGGTGATTTGATATTTTGCCATGTAATTGGCTTATTTTGGCTAAAATGGTTGTAAGTCTATTTATATAAGTATATGTGCCAATGCCGTTTGTTTATGTGTTTTGTAATGGTTCACTCTATGTTTATTTATGACTATGTAGCTTTTTTGTTTAATGATTGATTTTGGGTCATTGGTATACTAGAAGATCTATATGATACAATGCATATTAATGGTAGCCATATTGAAGCTTGTAGAATGTGAGTTTGGCATGATTTGGATTGGAGAAATATGATGTTGTAAGTATGTTAGGTATTGAAATGTCATGTTTTAACCTTGGTTGTGGATGTTTTGGTTGTCTAAGTATGCTTTGATTTGTGCCATTTGATGTTATGTATGTGTGTGCAAATAAGGGTGGCAAATTGGCTTAGTAGATAGCATTTATTTTTGTCTACACGGGTAGACACACGGGCATGTGTCTAAGCCGTGTGTCACACACGGCCTGCCCCATGGGCATATGTTTCGGCCGTGTGTCCCCTGCACCCTAAATTTTGAGAAATAGAATGCTCAGAATTCAGCATACGTGTAGAGACACGGGCAAATGTCTGAACCGTGTGAGGGACACTGATCGCTTGATTTCGTGATATGTTTTAAATATTTATAATTACTCGTTCTTGAACTAACTATCATTGCGATGTAGGCAAGTGTACCTATCGAACAGTAGTATAGTTTTAGCAAGACCGAATTGTCGAACCCAAAGGAACTAAAAGTACTAGTAGTGATTGTCTTTTTATTATCTAGCCTAAGAATAAAGAGGTTTTGTTTTAATTAACTAATTATCTAAACTAAGAACTCAAAAAGAAAAGAATTGGGGAATTGCTTTTGGAGAAAATCGATTGACATAAGAAAATACCTAAGGAAAAATCCACCTAGACTTTACTTGTTATTCTGGCTCCAAATCGGACGATTTATTCATTCAACTTGTTTTGTAGAGATCCCTAAGTTATGTTATTATCCCTATTCAAGACTAATAACGTCTAATCCCTAAATTGAATAACCGAGACTTTTCTCTAATTAACACTCTAAGGTTGCATTAACTCCATCTATGGATCCCCTTATTTGGTTTCACCCTTATCCGACAAAATCTTGTCACCCTATGTCTAGGCACGCAATCAACTCCACTTAATTATGACAAATGTACTCTTAGACAGGGTCTATTTCTCCTCTGAATAAGAACTTGTCTTGAATCAATATCCTGGGATATCAAAACAAGAATTAAGAACACATAATTAAGAACAAGTTAAATATTTATCATACGATTCAGAAAATAATAACAAGATTCGTCTTAGGTTTCATTCCCTTTAGGTATTTAGGGGTTTTAGTTCATAACTAAATAAGAAAACATCTCAGAAGAACAAAGAATACAAAACATAAAGAAAACCCAAAACTCCTTAAGGAAAATTGAGGAGAGATCTTCAGTCTTGATGATGAATCTGGTCTCTGAGATGGATCAATTAGCTTCCTTAGAGTAATTCCTTACTCCCTATTCTCCGTGTCCTTTTCTTCCTTCTCTATGGTGTATTTATAGGCTTTGAAATGCCTAAAAGCCCTCAAAATTAGCCCTTTCTGAATTGGACTCAACTTGGGCTAGGCAGGGACACGCCTATGGAACACGCCCATGTTCGATTACTTCAGGCCGTGTTTGAGCCTGCCAAATTGACACGGCCGTGTGGTCTGCCTATGTGAGGAGGTCCAGGCCGTGTTGATTTTGTAATTTGGCCCATTTTCTCCATTTTTGGCTCGTTTCTCATTCTTTTCGCTCTCCAATGCTCTCCTAAGTATAAAACATGAAATTAAACCATTAGGAGCATCGAAATCACCAATTCTAATGGGAAATCATCCATAAAATGCTGTAAACATGGGGTAAAAATATGTATAATTTACGGTTTATCAAATATCCCCACACTTAAGCATTTGCTTGTCCTCAAGCAAAATTCTCAACTTATAATCAAAATAAATTATTCTCAACTTATAATTTCTATCGATAATATCTCACATTAATCCATAAGTAATCATACATTGAGAATCCAACTAAAAGAACATAAAAGTTCCAAACATTCCAAGTTGAGCATTTTATTCATGCAAACATAGGTGCCTCCCCTCATCTAAATAATTACCTTTGATTCAGAATATCACAGAGTTTTACATCCTCACTAAAAATTCACT
Organism: Gossypium hirsutum; assembly: GCF_007990345.1. Classification (NCBI taxonomy): domain Eukaryota; kingdom Viridiplantae; phylum Streptophyta; class Magnoliopsida; order Malvales; family Malvaceae; genus Gossypium; species Gossypium hirsutum. The sequence continues at coordinate 13,888,170 of NC_053429.1, forward strand.
CAAATCACTCGAGGTGTTTAAGGACAATAAATGAAGCACTCAATAGTCAATAATGAAAAATCATTACCATAGGCTTGCATGAAAATCAAATCTCCACCACTATAATTTAAGATGATACATCAATCAAAAGGTCTTTAGAGGGTTGTAATAAGGCTTGGTTAGGGGGTGTGGTCACAAGCTGAAAGAAAGGGTTAGAATTGAGGTTGAATTGAAAATTTTCCTAATTAGAAAAAGAGTTAATCTTCACTTGCGTACAATAGAGCTTCTTTCAGAATATGAAATTACTAATAAATATACATAGTTTTTTTTAAGAACAAGTTAAATAACATAGACTAACTATTAAGAACAAAACATAGCTAAGCAATCCATTCAACTCAAATCTTGACAAAACTAGGAATTAATTTAGGGGGTTTCAACAATAATGGGTTAAGGGTTAATATTAAGGGTAATAAAAAGAGTGTTTTTTAGGTTCAAGGGGGTTTACTAGGGGTTAATCGTGGAGGTAGGCTTTTCATGGCATGAGTGGGTTAATCCTAACTGCCTTAATCATTTTTGACATATCAAATCAAATGGTGTGGTCTCGACATGCATAATCAAGCAAGTTCTAGAATAACAGTTCAATATTGACGCACTCAAAGCAATAATAAAAGTGAGCATGAAAGAATTAATAGATGCTCAAAAGGCTCAAAAATCTCACAAAAATTATGGCTTTTTGATGTTAAAAACTTGTGAATTCCAATTCAAAGTAATACCTAAACTTTGGGGAAGCAGCCTAAGATTTTGAATTCTTAAAAATCAACTCATCATGCTTGATTCTCTAATGTCTTAAAGTTTAAACAATCAATGCATAATTGCCTATGTTTTAATTCAAGATATATCAATCAAAATTATAAATTACTTAAAATTTATCCTAAATATGATATGAAAGCTGTTTAGGAGAACAAGGCAATCATTCAGGGATTTTTCTGATAATGAAATAAATACCCCCTACACTTAAGATGTACATTGCCCACAATGTATGAAGATAGATATTAAAGTATAAAAAGAAGATAGGGGGAGAAGTGAAACTTTCTGTATGATGAATTCCTCGAACTGGAGTTTTTGAAGAGTAATTGGTTCGAGAGTAGAGGAGGATACTCCGGCAGTCGTAGAGGTTCATTAATTCATAAGTCTTGGGCCACAAGAATATTATATCTAGTGGTAGCTATGGTTGTGGTCGAGTAGGACATGACAGTCGTGGAGAACCTTTCCCGGTGGAGTTTTAGTTCCTATGTGATGATAAGCTTAAGAGCTCGATATAACTGTGATAAAATCAAGAACTTTTTAGAGGATATTAGGAAGAATAATTACTCATAAAAAATAACCGAAATTAATAATTAAAAAAAATTCTAAAATCTAAAAAAATTAAAAGTAGTTTTAAAAAAATTAACATAAAAACATAAAATTATAAATAAATTTTTTTAAACATCTTCATCGCTGGATGGTTCGCGAGGTGGGACTAGCGATGAAATGTGGAGGTGCCGACAAATCTGCTATAGAGTAGCATTAATATTGTCAAATCGTTGAAAACATTGTTGCTCAAATCGAGTGAGGCGCTCAGAGATGTCAGCATATGAAGCCGCCGCATGAACTGGATGATAGGGTGGTGGTGGCTGAGTCGGTGGGTCCTCGTGCTATGGGGGGACATCATCAGGAATATCCTCATAGGCCTCCTCCTTGGTAGATTGGGCGAGATGATACTGGGGAGGGTAGGTGTAACATCCTGATTTTCGGGGTTTTCGCGATTCTCGATATTTTAGTAAAGTTTTTAAAAATTTGGTATGTGGTTGTGAAATTCATAATTTGTGACAGCCCAAAGTTGACCCTAGTCGGGAAGTGGTTTCGGGACCGCTAAACCGAGTCACCAAAATGTTTGAATGTGATACTTATTGTCTAGAATATGTAATTATGAATGTGTGAAAATTTCAAGCTTCAATTTGGTTGATTTCATGTGAATTTAGTTAATAGGACTTATGTGAGAAAATTCTAAAATGTGATAGGTCAATGTGTGAGGACCTATTAGTGCATGTGGACAAAGGGGGGACTTGCATGTCAAATTTCCCCCCTAATGAGTAGTGGCCGGCCATGACAAGGAATGATGGGCAAAACATGTCATGAAACATGTTTTGTTAATGGAAGAATAAAATAAGGAGTATGGGTAATAAAGAAATGGAAACAAAAGAAAAAAAAATGTGTGGTTGCCCCCCATTGCCGTGAGCTAAAGAGAAGAAAGGAGAAAAATTTGTGTTCATCCTTTCTCACCTTCATTTAGCCTAAATTAGAAAGAAAAACAAAGAAAAAAATTTCTCATCCTTTGGTTCATCCTTGGCCAAAAATTTTAAGGAGGAAAGAAGAAGAAAGGTGAAGAGATTCGGCCATGCATGTAGCTAGGCTAAGGTATGTTTGATGATGTTCCATGAGATGCATGCATGTTTTAGTTGTTAGCTTGAGTTCTACCTAGCCCATGGTCTAAATCTTGCTATGTGATGGAAATGGCACTTGACCATGGATGCATCATTCTTGGTTGATGTTTGATGTTGTGGTGATGAGGCATGAGGATGAGTTAAGATTCGGCCTAGGTGGAGGTTGTGTTAATGCCATTGCATGCAAAATATGAAGCTTGTTAATGATGCATGTGATGATGGCTTGATGATTCTTGAACCTCCTTTTTAGCATTTTTGTGTGAGCACATATGTGCATTGGTTGCTAAATGGAGAAGAATCGGCTAGCAAGATGTGTGCTAAGGCCGAATGTAACTTTGCATGTTAATGAGCAATGCATGTGTTAAATTGATGAAAAGGGGGAGGATGCTTTACTAGTGTGTATATGTGTGTATTAAGTGTTGAAATCGACCCCAAAAATAGACATGCATATTCGGCCAAGGGGAAAGAAATTAGCTAATATGTTGTGTTGATGCATGATTTTTGCATGTATGAGACTTTAATGTCTAATGTATAAATATGGGCTAAGTGCCTTGTGTTCATCTTTTTGATGCCTAAATGATGAAATCAATTTATTTGTTTAATTAAGCTCAAGAGCAAAGGGGAAGTAAATCCGATAAAGGGAAGGAAAAAGTGGTCGAATAGCTAGCGGAATCGTTCGACAACACCCGAGGTAAGTTCTTGAGTAAGAGAGCTTAAATTACAATGAGATTAAATCATGCTCTATGTGAGGCTATTGAGCCGAATGTGCAAGGATGACATGTGCCTTGTGTTTGAGTTTCGCAAATGAAAATGAAATATGAATGTGCCATGAATTATTGTTAGATGTGCATGATTAATTGAATGCTGTCCGGGCTAAGTCCCGAAGGCTTTGTGCTAAGCGAATATATCCGGACTAAGATCCGAAGGCCTTTGTGCAAGATACTAAATCCGGGTTAAGTCCCGAAGGCATTCGTGCGAGTTATTAAATCCGGGTTAAGTCCCGAAGGCATTCGTGCGAGTTGTTAAATCCGGGTTATGTCCCGAAGGCATTGTGTGAGTTACTAAAACCGGGCTATGTCCCGAAGGCATTTGAACGAGGAGCTATATCCAGTTAAATCCCGAAGGTACGTGATTTGGTAATGAATGAGCTTGCTGTAAAATTCCAGCGAATACTCGAAAAACATCCCAAATGGGGATATGTTACGTATGTGTTGAATTTAATCGAGCCCTTACAAATAAATGTTCGCTCAGTTGATAAACGAGCTACCGGCCTTCGGCTAAGTTAGTCTATTGTGTATGTACATAAGGGTTGTTAATGTTGTGAAGCAAGTTTGATATCGGTAAATTGCGTATTATGAAATATTCCATTTAGCCAAATGTGTGTTATTCTTTGTTTATGCTGGAATTCTTTGCTCAAACTTACTAAGCATAAATTGCTTACTCGTTACACTGCTCCTCTGTTTTATAGATTTTTGGTTCTCCAGCTATCGGACTCGGGATCTTGAAGTCGAAGTCGCCCACACTATCAAAGGCTCTTTTGGGTACTATTTTGGTTGAATCTTGATATGGCATGTATAGGACTACCCATTGTTGTTTTTCGAGTACTTTATGAAATGTATAAGTGTACAGCCATGCGAAAATGGCTTGTAGAAGTGGAGTATGGCATTAGACCATTCGTGTTTATGAATGTATAGATGGTTTCATGATGTAACTATAGTTGGAATGGAAGTGTTGAGCAAATGATCAGCCACTGGAATGGCTAAGTATGATCATATGTGGGCTTATGTATGACAAGGCCCTAGTTGGTCCATGAAACCCCAAATTAGGTAAGGTTTACTTTGAAAACAGAAGCTGATAGCAGCAGTGGAGTGGATTGGAAAAATCACAAGAATTCGTAGGAGTGGAATTAAATAGTGAATAAATTATGTAATCGAACCTTGATGAATCTACTTTCATATGGAAGTAACGAAACAATCATAGGAACAGTACAGTAAGAGATATTCGGGTTCTTGTGGAACAGGGCCAGAACAGTTTCTGGATTCCCTGTTCCGCTTTTGGAAATTCACTATAAATTGACCAGAGATAGTTAGGGGTCATACCATATATGTATGGATTCCTCTCTGAGTCTAGTTTCCATAGAAACAAACGGCATCAGTATTGAAGCTCTGTGCAGAGAGATATCCAAGTTGTAATGGGAAAAGGTCAGTGTAGTCGACCCCTGTAACATGGGAGACTTTGACTAATAAACTGTACTAATTGGCCCGACCAAAAATTCTAGAAAAAAATACATAGGTGGGGACATGAGTGTAGTTTCAGGGAAAAATCACAAAAATGATTTTCGAGTTGTGAAACTCAAGATATGATTTTTGAAGCGACTAGTACTCAGACTGGGCAGTGTCTGGAAAAATTTTTTCAAAGTTTGTTAACATCTCGTGTCCGACTCCGGTGTCGGTCTCGGGTTCGGGGTGTTACATTTTATTGGTATCAGAGCTACGGTTTAGTCGATTCTAGGACTACCGTAATGTTTTGGGTCTAGCTATACATGCCATTTTATGTGATTACTTGATAGTGTGGTGATTTCTGACAATTGTAAATGTGTTTATTTATAGTAATGGATCCCGATCGTGACCGAGAGGTAGCTGATGATGTTGAGAGTGTAGCGCCTGCTCCCGCACAAGGGACAGTGCCGGCGGACTCTCAACCTAATGCTAGTAATCCGAATGATGAAGCTAGACAAGCATTCTATAGCGTGATGAATGATTGGTTTAACCAATACATTCGAACTAATATGGCTGTTCCACAACCTCCATTCCCGACAAATACTACCCCCGCACCTACAATACCACCGGTAACAGACCAAATAAGGTCAAATAAGCCCCCAGTTGACAGAATCCGAAAACATGGGGCTACTGAATTTAAGGCTATCGATAGCGATGATGCCGAGCAAGCTGAATTTTGGCTGGACAACACTATCCGGGTACTCGATGAGCTATCTTGTACGCCCGATGAATGCCTAAAGTGTGCTATCTCCTTGCTACGTGATTCTGCCTACTATTGGTGGAGTACTCTGACTTCTATTGTGCCCCGAGAGCAAGTAACTTGGGAGTTTTTCCAAACTGAGTTTCGGAAAAAGTATATCAGTCAGAGATTTGTTGATCAAAAACGGAAGGAATTTCTTGAGCTTAAGCAAGGCTCCATGTCGGTTACTGATTACGAGCGAAAATTTGTTGGACTTAGCAAATACGCTCGGGAATGTGTTTCATCCGAAGCTATTATGTGTAAACGCTTCGAGGATGGGCTGAATGAAGATATAAAAATGTTCGTTGGCGTTCTTGAAATACGAGAGTTCGTGGTACTTGTTGAACGAGCTTGTAAAGCCGAAGAGCTTAGAAAAGAAAAGCAAAGAGTTGATGAGGGAACTGGAGAGTTTCGTAAAAGATCCTCGGGGAGGTCTCTTCAACAGACATCGAAGAGATTTCGAGATGATGCGGGCCAGTTTAGAGGCACTTCGGGCCTTTTTAGACGAGATCGTGATCGACCCCCTGTGGGTACACGAGGCACTTCGGTCGCCAGTGTTGGGAATGAATGTCGAGACAGGACGAAATGCCGATATTGCGGTAAATGGCATTCGGGGAGTTGTAGATTTCCTGACCGCTCCTGTTACAAATGCGGATCAGTTGACCACTTCATTAAGGATTGCCCGAGGTTGTCGGGACAGAATGCAAATCAGAGTGGGAGACCGGGTGCTACCACTGCTCGAGGTAGACCATCTGGAAATATGGGCAATGCTAGTGGTGGTCAGAGAGGATCTAGAGATGATATAACTAGATCCGAAGCCCGTGCGCCTGCTAGAGCTTATGCTATACGTGCTCGCGAGGATGCTTCTTCGCCTGATGTTATTACCGGTACATTCACTCTCTTTGATACTAATGTAATTGCTTTGATTGACCCCGGTTCTACTCATTCTTACATATGTGAAACCTTAGCATCCAGTAAGACTTTACCTATTGAGTCTACTGAGTTCGTAATTCGGGTGTCAAATCCCTTGGGTCGTTACGTGCTTGTCGACAAAGTGTGTAAGAAATGTCCCCTGGAAATTCGAGGTTCCTGTTTTCCGGCGGACTTGATGCTTTTGCCGTTTGATGAATTTGATGTTATCCTTGGGTTGGATTGGTTGACCGCGCATGATGCGATTGTGAATTGCAAGAGCAAGACTATTGATTTGAGGTGAGCAAATAACGAAGTAGTCCGAATTGAGTCTGCGGACTTGGAGGGGATGCCAGCTGTAATATCAGCAATGTTGGCACAGAAATATGTAAGAAAAGGGTGCGAAGCATACCTTGCGTATGTACTTGGTGACAAAGAATTAGAAAAGAAACCCGAATCTGTGCCGGTGGTTTGTGAATACCCGGATGTTTTTCCGGAAGAATTACCGGGTTTACCACCTGTTCGGGAGGTAGAGTTTGGTATTGAGCTTGTACCTGGGACTACGCCAATTTCGATAGCTCCGTATCGTAAGGCACCAACCGAGTTAAAGGAGTTGAAAGCTCAGTTGCAAGAACTGACGGATAGAGGTTTCGCTCGACCAAGTTTCTCACCTTGGGGTGCACCAGTATTGTTCGTGAAAAAGAAGGACGGAACCATGAGGTTGTGCATTGACTATCGTCAGCTGAATAAAGTGACGATAAAGAACAAATATCCGTTGCCGCGCATCGATGATTTGTTCGACCAACTGAAGGGAGCCTCAGTGTTCTCAAAAATAGATTTGAGATCGGGCTATTATCAGTTGCGAATTCGAGAATCGGACATACCAAAAAACTGCCTTCAGAACGAGATATGGTCACTATGAATTCTTAGTGATGCCGTTTGGGCTCACTAATGCCCCTGCGGTATTTATGGATTTGATGAATCGGATCTTCAGACCATATTTGGATCGGTTCGTAGTTGTGTTCATTGATGACATTTTGGTCTATTCAAGAGATGAGACCGAACATGCTGAGCATCTGAGGCTAGTGCTGTAAATTTTGCGGGAGAAGCAGTTATATGCTAAGTTCAGTAAGTGTGAGTTCTGGTTAAGAGAGGTTAGCTTCTTGGGTCATGTGGTATCCGCGTCGGGTATTCGAGTTGACCCGAACAAAAATTCAGCCATACTTGACTGGAAACCTCCGAGAAATATTACTGAGGTTCGGAGCTTTTTGGTGCTCGCCAGTTATTACCGACGATTTGTCAAAGGTTTCTCGATGATAGCCACACCAATGACGAAGCTACTTCAAAAGGATGTTAAGTTCGAGTGGACGGAGAAATGTCAGAAAAATTTCGACCAACTGAAAACTCATTTGACTGAAGCTCCAATTTTGGTGCAACCCGAATCAGGTAAAGAGTTTGTCATTTATAGTGACGCATCCCTACTTGGGTTGGGTTGCGTATTGATGCAAGAAGGTCGAGTCGTGACCTATGCGTCGAGACAATTGAAGCCACACGAGAGGAATTATCCGACCCATGATCTCGAACTAGCTGCCATCGTGTTTGCTTTAAAAATATGGCGACATTATCTGTTTGGTGAGAAGTGCCATGTATTTTCGGATCACAAAAGTCTCAAATATTTGATGACTCAACGAGACTTGAATCTGCGACAAAGATGTTGGCTTGAGTTGTTGAAAGATTACGAGCTTGTCATTGATTACCACCCGGGAAAGGCTAACGTGGTTGCGGACGCCTTAAGCCGGAAGTCATTGTTTGCTTTACGAGCGATGAACGTGCATTTGTCTGTTCTACCAGACAGTGTGTTAGTAGCTGAATTAAAAGCTAAACCATTATTGACTCACCAAATTCGTGAAGCTCAGAAAGTCGATGATGAATTGGTTGCAAAACGGGCTAAGTGTTTTCCGAACGAGGAATCGGAGTTTCAAATTGATGATGATGATTGTTTGAGGTTCAGAAATCGTTTGTGTGTTCCAAGGAATTCGGAACTCATTTCGATGATTCTGAACGAAGCCCATTGTAGCCGAATGTCAATTCACCCGGGGAGTACGAAAATGTACAACGATTTGAAACGTCAATTTTGGTGGCATGGTATGAAACGGGACATCTCTGACTTTGTTTCGAGATGTTTAATATGTCAACAAGTGAAAGCGGAACATCAAGTGCCTTCAGGATTACTCCAGCCGATCATGATACCCGAGTGGAAATGGGATCGAGTCACAATGGACTTTGTGTCCGGACTGCCCTTGTCAGCAAGTAAGAAGGATGCGATATGGGTTATTGTTGATAGACTGACTAAGTCGGCTCATTTCATCGCCGTACGTACGGATTTTTCATTGGAGAAACTAGCTGAATTGTACGTTTATCAAATTGTGAGATTACACGGGGTACCTGTTTCTATCGTGTCGGATAGAGATCCGAGATTCACCTCACGATTTTGGAAGAAATTGCAAGAAGCTCTGGGTACCAAGCTGCATTTTAGCACTGCTTTTCACCCCCAAACCGATGGTCAATCCGAGCGGATAATTCAGATACTTGAGGATATGTTGAGATGTTGCATCCTCGAGTTCAGTAGTTCATGGGAACGGTATTTACCTTTGATTGAATTCGCTTACAACAATAGTTTTCAATCAAGTATTAAGATGGCACCTTACGAGGCTTTGTACGGTCGTAAATGCCGTACACCATTGTTTTGGACCGAGCTCGGTGAAAGTAAAATTTTCGGAGTTGATTTGATTAGAGATGCTGAACAGAAAGTAAAGGTAATCCGTGAAAGTCTGAAGGTAGCCACGGATCGTCAGAAATCGTACGCAGATTTGAAACGAAAAGACATCGAGTATCAGGTGGGAGACAAAGTGTTCCTTAAGGTTTCACCTTGGAAAAAGATACTCAGGTTCAGCCGTAAGGGCAAGTTGAGCCCAACATTCATTGGGCCGTACGAAATCTCCGAACGAGTTGGTCCGGTTGCGTATAGATTGATTTTACCCCCGGAGCTTGAAAAGATTCATGACGTCTTTCATGTTTCGATGCTTCGACGCTATCGATCTGATCCATCGCATATAATTAGCCCATCAGAGGTTGAAATTCAAGTCGACATGAGCTATGAAGAAGAACCGATGCGTATCCTAGCTCGTGAAGTGAAGGAGTTGCGAAACAAAAGAGTTCCGCTAGTAAAGGTGTTATGGCTCAAACACGGGATCGAGGAAGCTACTTGGGAGACCGAGAGCTCGATGAAAGAACGATACCCAAACCTATTTACCGGTAAGATTTTCGGGGACGAAAATTTCTTAAGTGGGGGAGAGTTGTGACAGCCCAAAGTTGACCCTAGTCGAGAAGTGGTTTCGGGACCGCTAAACCGAGTCACCAAAATGTTTGAATGTGATACTTATTGTCTAGAATATGTAATTATGAATGTGTGAAAATTTCAAGCTTCAATTTGGTTGATTTCATGTGAATTTAGTTAATAGGACTTATGTGAGAAAATTCTAAAATGTGATAGGTCAATGTGTGAGGACCTATTAGTGCATGTGGACAAAGGGGGGACTTGCATGTCAAATTTCCCCCCTAATGAGTAGTGGCCGGCCATGACAAGGAATGATGGGCAAAACATGTCATGAAACATGTTTTGTTAATGGAAGAATAAAATAAGGAGTATGGGTAATAAAGAAATGGAAACAAAAGAAAAAAAAATGTGTGGTTGCCCCCCATTGCCGTGAGCTAAAGAGAAGAAAGGAGAAAAATTTGTGTTCATCCTTTCTCACCTTCATTTAGCCTAAATTAGAAAGAAAAACAAAGAAAAAAATTTCTCATCCTTTGGTTCATCCTTGGCCAAAAATTTTAAGGAGGAAAGAAGAAGAAAGGTGAAGAGATTCGGCCATGCATGTAGCTAGGCTAAGGTATGTTTGATGATGTTCCATGAGATGCATGCATGTTTTAGTTGTTAGCTTGAGTTCTACCTAGCCCATGGTCTAAATCTTGCTATGTGATGGAAATGGCACTTGACCATGGATGCATCATTCTTGGTTGATGTTTGATGTTGTGGTGATGAGGCATGAGGATGAGTTAAGATTCGGCCTAGGTGGAGGTTGTGTTAATGCCATTGCATGCAAAATATGAAGCTTGTTAATGATGCATGTGATGATGGCTTGATGATTCTTGAACCTCCTTTTTAGCATTTTTGTGTGAGCACATATGTGCATTGGTTGCTAAATGGAGAAGAATCGGCTAGCAAGATGTGTGCTAAGGCCGAATGTAACTTTGCATGTTAATGAGCAATGCATGTGTTAAATTGATGAAAAGGGGGAGGATGCTTTACTAGTGTGTATATGTGTGTATTAAGTGTTGAAATCGACCCCAAAAATAGACATGCATATTCGGCCAAGGGGAAAGAAATTAGCTAATATGTTGTGTTGATGCATGATTTTTGCATGTATGAGACTTTAATGTCTAATGTATAAATATGGGCTAAGTGCCTTGTGTTCATCTTTTTGATGCCTAAATGATGAAATCAATTTATTTGTTTAATTAAGCTCAAGAGCAAAGGGGAAGTAAATCCGATAAAGGGAAGGAAAAAGTGGTCGAATAGCTAGCGGAATCGTTCGACAACACCCGAGGTAAGTTCTTGAGTAAGAGAGCTTAAATTACGATGTGATTAAATCATGCTCTATGTGAGGCTATTGAGCCGAATGTGCAAGGATGACATGTGCCTTGTGTTTGAGTTTCACAAATGAAAATGAAATATGAATGTGCCATGAATTATTGTTAGATGTGCATGATTAATTGAATGCTGTCCGGGCTAAGTCCCGAAGGCTTTGTGCTAAGCGAATATATCCGGACTAAGATCCGAAGGCCTTTGTGCAAGATACTAAATCCGGGTTAAGTCCCGAAGGCATTCGTGCGAGTTATTAAATCCGGGTTAAGTCCCGAAGGCATTCGTGCGAGTTGTTAAATCCGGGTTATGTCCCGAAGGCATTGTGTGAGTTACTAAAACCGGGCTATGTCCCGAAGGCATTTGAACGAGGAGCTATATCCGGTTAAATCCCGAAGGTACGTGATTTGGTAATGAATGAGCTTGTTGTAAAATTCCAGCGAATACTCGAAAAACATCCCAAATGGGGATATGTTACGTATGTGTTGAATTTAATCGAGCCCTTACAAATAAATGTTCGCTCAGTTGATAAACGAGCTACCGGCCTTCGGCTAAGTTAGTCTATTGTGTATGTACATAAGGGTTGTTAATGTTGTGAAGCAAGTTTGATATCGGTAAATTGCGTATTATGAAATATTCCATTTAGCCAAATGTGTGTTATTCTTTGTTTATGCTGGAATTCTTTGCTCAAACTTACTAAGCATAAATTGCTTACTCGTTACACTGCTCCTCTGTTTTATAGATTTTTGGTTCTCCAGCTATCGGACTCGGGATCTTGAAGTCGAAGTCGCCCACACTATCAAAGGCTCTTTTGGGTACTATTTTGGTTGAATCTTGATATGGCATGTATAGGACTACCCATTGTTGTTTTTCGAGTACTTTATGAAATGTATAAGTGTACAGCCATGCGAAAATGGCTTGTAGAAGTGGAGTATGGCATTAGACCATTCGTGTTTATGAATGTATAGATGGTTTCATGATGTAACTATAGTTGGAATGGAAGTGTTGAGCAAATGATCAGCCACTGGAATGGCTAAGTATGATCATATGTGGGCTTATGTATGACAAGGCCCTAGTTGGTCCATGAAACCCCAAATTAGGTAAGGTTTACTTTGAAAACAGAAGCTGATAGCAGCAGTGGAGTGGATTGGAAAAATCACAAGAATTCGTAGGAGTGGAATTAAATAGTGAATAAATTATGTAATCGAACCTTGATGAATCTACTTTCATATGGAAGTAACGAAACAATCATAGGAACAGTACAGTAAGAGATATTCGGGTTCTTGTGGAACAGGGCCAGAACAGTTTCTGGATTCCCTGTTCCGCATTTGGAAATTCACTATAAATTGACCAGAGATAGTTAGGGATCATACCATATAAGTATGGATTCCTCTCTGAGTCTAGTTTCCATAGAAACAAACGGCATCAGTATTGAAGCTCTGTGCAGAGAGATATCCAAGTTGTAATGGGAAAAGGTCAGTGTAGTCGACCCCTGTAACATGGGAGACTTTGACTAATAAACTGTACTAATTGGCCCGACCAAAAATTCTAGAAAAAAATACATAGGTGGGGACATGAGTGTAGTTTCAGGGAAAAATCACAAAAATGATTTTCGAGTTGTGAAACTCAAGATATGATTTTTGAAGCGACTAGTACTCAGACTGGCCAGTGTCTGGAAAAATTTTTTCAAAGTTTGTTAACATCTCGTGTCCGACTCCGGTGTCGGTCTCGGGTTCGGGGTGTTACATAATTCGAGTATGTAAATGGGCTTATGGAAGGCCCATGTGTTGGCCAAAACTCGGTAGAATTTTTGAATTTAGGACTTAAGAGTTAGGGGTATTGGCTAGATGACCCTATGTAAAGTTGTGGGTAAAATGTATCACAAAAAGAGCTTTGGTAAAGTGGAAAGGGTGACGCCACTAAGCTCCTAAAAAGGTGGCATGTGGAGCATAGAGGAAGACCTGGGTTGGATTCCCTGTGTTGGCAAATAAGGTTATTTATTTTAATGTGCAGGAAGGGTAGGCGTTGGAACCCAAGTGGATTCTGTTGGAGGAGTTTGAATTAATCAAGTGCATGGATTAAGGAGTGATAAGGGGAGAGATTTTAGGGATGATGGAGAGATAAGGGAGAGCATATCTAGGAAAGATTTTAGGAGATTTGAAATGGGAGAAGTAGTGGCCGGTCAAGGGGAAGGTTTAGAGCAAATTCGGATATTGGGGTTTTAGGGTGGCATTTTTCTCTTTTTTCTTTCTTTTCACTTGTGCCGATTGTTCTTAAGCAAATCCCTCACATTTCTCTTCCATTATTTCTTCTACAAACTCTTTTCCTCTCATTCTTCCTCTCTTTCATTCATAGAAAAAGCCGAACCTATCATTCTTTTCTTTGCTAACCGAATAGCAACAAGCCAAATCCTGAAGGAGTCAAGGGAAGTCGATTTATCTATAAAGGTATACACTTGTTCTTTTTATTTTTAGCCGATTCTTGTTATTTCAAAAGCCTTTCAACTCTTTTGTCAACACCCTTTTTTTTGTCCATAACCACTTTTTCTTCAGTGACCCAAAACTTGAAAGCACAGCACCATTGGGTGACTTGGTGGCCGATTCTTAGGATCCTTGTGGTGCGATTTCTGCTAGTGTTTTGGAGCTTGGACTGTGTTGAATCAGAGTTAGCACGGGATTGGAAGCATTTGGGTAGGTGAACCTTGGTAAGTGCTCGTGGCCTTAATCAATTCGGTATTATAGAGGTAAAGAAAAGTCGAAACCCCTATAGGTTAGGGAGGTGGCCGAATGTGGGTATAGGCCTTATTGGGTTCTTCTTTTAATCTTTTTATGGTTTGTATAGTGGAGGAGCTACAAGGCGTAGTGTCTACTTGGATTAGTTGGGATCATCGGAGTGACTAGATCTAGTCATCAACTTCGACAAAGGTATGGACGCTAAGGCCATGATGGATGGTGGCCGAATGTGTAAGTGTTGATAATAGATGGTTCTCATTTTGGTTTAATTATTGTGATCTGATCTATAAGTGGTTGATTATAGGAGAAATCGTATAGGAGATCTCATCGAGGAATATAGCAAAACAGGTGTGTAATGAACCCTTTTTCATAGCTTGAAACGATAAATGTCGAAAAGACGAAATGCCGAAATTCTGGCATTTCGAGGACTTGTGAGCAAGCGAACGCTCATTGGTTAGTTAGATTCGCTAGTTTGATGATCGGGAACATTGGAAAAGGTAAGGGCATGATTTTTGGCATTACGGTAAGTTGGGCCTTGAGGGGCTGAAGTGGGGCCTAATGGGCTTTCGAGCCCATTTGGGTAAAATTGGTAGAAAATGAAAACTTGTTAAATTGCACATTAAGACTGGTAATACCATTATGGAAAATAGGGTAAATGGGCCTAGATGACTAAATCGGCTATGTAGGGCCCATTAAGGGTTTCTGGCCCAATAACTCGGTATCGCGAAAAATGGGCCAGAATCACTGTTTAAAACATATGAATGGTTAGTAACTAATAATGAACATGGAAAACCCTAATATTTGGTAAAATTATGAAATTACCCTTATATTATGAAAATGACTGTTTTGCCCCTAGGTAAAAATGACCGTTATACCCCTAGGGTTTACTTATAATTTGATACATGGGATTTTGATATACATGATTGATATGATATGCACATGATATGTATGATATGCACATGATGTATTCATAAATGCATGGGGTTAGGTTTTTATATGGATGGAGGAAGTGCAAAAGGGCTTATGCCCCAGTTTATTGAAAAGGGCTTATGCCCCAGTTATTGAAAGAGGCTAGGCCTCCAGTTATATGATAAAGCAGCTAAGTTGCCAGTGGTGTGTTAGTTGGGTGGGTTGAGTCATTCCCCACATGGTGTGTTGGTTGGTATGGGTGGAGAGTAGCGGATAGTGGGTCGAGTAGTCTCCCCAAATGGGTTTGTATTCACTCTTTCATCGACATTACATGTGATATTGAAATGGGCCTATGGGCCATGCCATTTACCGTAAAGGCTTCAGGCCAGTAATATGAAATATGAAAAAGCTTCGGCCTAGTATATGTTGAGATTGGATGTGGGCTTAGGCCCAGCAGGCTGATATTGCTTTGGGCTCTAAAAGGAGCTTGTTACACATTGAGTTTCCAAACTCACCCCCTTTCCTTAACCTTGCAGGTGAGCCTTGATTTGTCGACTTGGAGCCGGAGGGGATTTAGAGTGGCCACAGTGATTGCTTTTGGGCTTTGAAATAAGTGACTGGTTTTCTTTAAGTTATCCTATTTACTATTTTATTTTCTTTGGGTTGTAATAAGGCCATTCAATCTCTCTTTTCTTTTCTTTTATTTTCTAGGATTATTTTATTTTTAATAACTCTAAATTGGTGGATATTAAATGGGCTAGACTTAGGACGTGTTTTCAAAACGACACTTGTTTTCCAAACAACACAACGTTACGATTATCTGATTTCTCAAAGATATCCACTTAAATAAATTTCAAATCGATATAACCAAGTGTGGCAATGGTTGTGGGCATGTCTAGGATTGGATCCATTCGAAGAGCTTGGTACTTAAGCAGCCTTCATGGCTCACCTCCTCTGTTACGGATTCCTACCTGGTTCCCAGCTTTCATTTACTTTGTTAGCTTAACAAAAGTCCATTTTTAACGCACTAAAACGAAACAGGGGTTTTTAACTTCAATGTGGCACGTCAGATTCGACCATAACGTCTGGGCCGAGTTTGGGGTGTTACATTTAGTGGTATCAGAGCCAGGTTGCAACAACTCGGCTATGGATCGGGTCCGAAAAACTTTTCAAAATAAATTACCAAGAAGGGTATTTTTGGAAATAGTTTTGAAAAGATCTTCTCAAACATGTTTTATAAAGGTATACATGATAAAATGGTTTTTCTGGGGTTTTTTTTAACAGGTCTAAAATGAAGAATTTCAAAACAAAGGTGTTTCTTTTTCAAATTTTAAGAAAATTTATTTTCTGTGATTAAATACATAGTTTGTGGTTTTTGGTTTGGAGAAAGAAGTGGCGCACTGAATCCCCGGCACCAAGTCTGTAAGTGTATTCTCTTTACGATATGTGATAATGATTTGATGCTATAAATAGAACTGAGACCCTACTATGATACTTTAGATAGGGTAGAACTGAAAAAAACTGTAGGAATGAAACTGTAGCTAGGCTACGACGATGCGAAAACAATCCTTGAACTCTTATATTTCCATAAGACATCTCCTAATAAACAATTGAACATTATACTAATATCATAAAATTCGTAATCAGATAAGTTGATATGAGTACAAGAGGAACTCGTGGACGAGGTCGCGGCCATGGTCGCGGAAGGGTGCAAGCGGAATCTATCCTCAGGGCATAGGCCAGCTGAGGAGGCATCTGTGCCACAGGCAACAGAGACTGGGTCTTATGATCCGGCTGCAGGGGATGATGCTTTGTCCCAAGCCAGTTTAAGGGTTTTAGAAAGAGTTGCTAGAGCTAGCACTAGGACAGTAAATAGGGGATCCATCTCCGAGCGACTTCGGGCTAACGAAGCAGAAGTTTTTAGGGGCGTATCTAGAGTAGCCCCAAATGTGGCTGAATATTGGCTAGAGGCAACAGAGCGAATCATGGACGATCTAGATTGCTCTATGGAGCAAAAGCTGAAGGGGGCTGTGTCACAACTACGTGACGAGGCATACCGATGGTGGATCACCGTGAGGGGGAGTACCCCGATTGAACGAGTAGCTTGGGAATTGTTCAAAACTGCTTTTAAGAGGAGGTATGTTGGAGCTAGTTATGTGGATGCCCGTCGGAAGGAATTTTTGAATCTGACTCAGGGTAATAAGACTATCGCGGAGTATGAGGCATAATTTTTGAGGCTGAGTCGATATGCCAGCGGGATAGTTGCAACTGAATATGAGCACAGTGTTCGATTTGAGGATGGCCTCTGCGATGAGCTTAGGATATTAATAGCTCCATAGAGCGAGCGTGATTTTTCTGCATTGGTAGAGAAGGCTAAGATAGCTGAGGAGGTAAAACAGACTGAGCGGCAGAATCGTGAGAAGGACCGACCCAGATTTAAGAGGGATTTTAGACCCTCGGGTGCTACGAATCGGAACGTTAAAAGAGCAAGGATGGAGGAACCAATTCGAGCAGTTCCAGTAAATACTTTTAGATCGCAAGCTTGCAGGGACTGTGGTAAGGTGCATATGGGGGAGTGCTGGAAACGAACTGGAGCATGTTTTCGATGTGGGTCCAAGGAGCATAAGTTCAAAGAATGTCCTCGGAGAACAGCTCAGGAACTAGCTGCGGAGCAAAGAGATGTCCAACCACAGCGAGGAGGACCACCACCACAGAGAGGTCGTCGACAAGGTAGAGGTGGCAATGGTAATGGACGAGGACGTGGGGCACCTGACAGGGGTGCTAGACATGCTGAAGCTGGACAGCCAGCATTGGTTTATGCTGCACGACGTCGTGAGGAGGGTGATGCTTGTGATGTTATAACCGATACGTTCTTCGTTCATAGTACACCTTGCATTACTTTGATTGATGTGGGTTCCACTCACTCGTATGTTGCTTGTGATGTATTAGGGGAATTGGGTGTGCTTCCTGAGGAGACTGTGAGTGGGGTATCGGTGATAAGCCCATTAGGACACTCGGTTAAGGTAGATAAACTATTTAGGGTGGTGCCTTTAGAGACACAAGGTAAGATTTTTGAAGGATTTGATGGAGCTGCCATTTGGGGATTTTGATCTTATCTTGGGAATGGACTGGCTAACTAAGCATAAGGCTACGTTGGATTGTGCTACAAAGAGAATGGTACTAAGAATTGCCAAAGATGAGGAGATAATGGTCATAGGGGAATGAAGGAATTATTTGTCCAATGTTGTTTCGGCTTTAAGGGCCGAGAAGTTGATGCGGAAAGGTTGTGAGGCGTACTTGGCTTTTGTATGTCAAACTGAACTGGAGGAGATAACGGTAGAGTCGGTTAGGACTATTAAGGAGTTGCAAGATGTATTCCCAGAGGAACTTCCTGGATTACCTCTGAACAGAGAAGTCGAGTTCGGAATCGACTTGTTACCTGGTACAGCTCCTGTGTCCATTGCGCCTTATAGGATGGCACCAAAGGAGTTGGTGGAATTGAAAGCTCAGATTCAAGAGTTGTTGGATAGGGGATTTATAAGACCAAGTGTTTCCCCGTGGGGCACACCAGTGTTGTTCGTAAAGAAGAAAGATAGGACTATGTGAATGTGTATTGATTATTGGCAGTTGAATAAACTGACCATCAAGAGCAAGTATCCATTACCAAGAATCGACGATCTGTTTGATCAACTAAGAGGAGCCTCAGTATTTTCTAAGATAGACCTTTGGTCAGGATATCATCAGTTGAGAGTTAAAGAAGTGGATATTTATAAGACGACATTTAGGACTTGATATGGTCATTACGAGTTTTTAGTAATGCCTTTTGGTTTGACTAATGCACCGGCAGCATTCATGGATTTAATGAATCAAGTGTTCCAGCCATACTTGGATCGGTTCGTAGTCGTTTTTATTGATGATATCTTGGTGTATTCAGAAACGAAAGAGAAGCATGATGAGCATCTTCGTGTTGTGCTGCAAGTACTAAGGGAAAAGCAACTCTATGCAAAGTTTAGTAAGTGCGAGTTTTGGCTGAGGGAAGTCACTTTCTTGGGGCATGTTGTGTCTGCTGAGGGGATCAAGGTGGACCCTCAAAAGATTGAGGCAATTCTGGAATGAAAGCCACCGAAGTCGGTAACAGAGATCCGAAGTTTTCTGGGGTTGGCAGGTTATTATCGGAGATTCGTGGAAGGATTTTCTGTGTTAGCAGCACCGCTAACGAAACTTATAAGGAAGGGAGCACTTTTTGTTTGGACGAATAAGCAGCAAGAGGCTTTTGAGAAACTGAAGAAGGTTTTGACAGAAGCGCTAGTGTTGATTCAGCCAGAGTCTGGTAAGGATTTCACTGTGTTCAGCGATGCGTCACATGTAGGTTGGGCTGCGTGTTGATGCAAGAGGGTAAGGTGGTCGCTTATGCTTCACGACAGCTCAAGCCTCACGAGGTGAACTATCCTACGCATGACTTGGAGTTGGCAGCGGTGATTTTCGCACTTAAGATATGGAGGCATTACTTGTATAGGGAGAGATGCATCATCTATACGGACCACAAGAGTCTTAAGTACTTACTGACTCAAAAGGAGTTGAATCTTAGACAGCGAAGGTGGATAGAGTTGTTAAAGGACTATGACTGTTCGATTGAGTACCATCCAGGTAAGGCAAATGTCGTGGCTGATGCGTTAAGTCGAAGGACTGTGGTAGAGTTGAAGGCAATGTTTGCTCGTCTAAGTTTGTATGATGATGGAAGCTTATTGGCAGAGTTACAAGTGAGACCGACTTGGGTAGAACAGATTAAGAAGCAACAGTTGGAGGATGAGTCATTGGTTTCTCGGATTCAGCAAGTTGAGAAGGGGGAGAATCCAGACTATAGGTTAAATAGCGAGGGAGTTCTTTGTTTTCGAGGAAGAATTTGTATACCGAAGGACTCTGACTTGAGGTTGATGATTTTGAAAGAGTCACATAATGGACCTTGTGCTATGCATTCAGGAGGGAGTAAGTTGTATCGAGACTTGCGAGAGCTATATTGGTTGCCTGGGCTTAAGCGAGAAGTGACCGAATTTGTGGGGAGATGTTTGACGTGTCAACAAGTGAAGGCCGAACATCAACTGCCTTTAGGATTGTTACAGCCAGTAAAGATACCACTTTGGAAGTGGGAAAGGGTAACTATGGATTTTGTAAGTGGGTTGCCATTGACACCTTCTAAGAAGGATTCGGTTTGGGTAATTGTGGATAGGCTCACGAAATCTGCCCATTTCATACCTGTCCGAACTGATTATTCACTTTAGAAGCTGGATAAGTTGTATATGGCAGAGATAGTGCGGTTGCATGGAGTGCCAGTATCGATAATTTCTGACTGAAACCCAAGGTTTACATATCGGTTTTGGTAGAAGTTGCATGAGGAATTGGGAACGCGATTGGATTTCAGTACGGCTTTTCACCCTCAGTTGGATGGGCAGTCAGAGAGGGTCATTCAGATTTTAGAAGACATGTTGAGAGGTTGTGTTATTGATTTTAGGGGCAGCTGGGAGGACCATTTGCCATTGGCGGAGTTCGTGTATAACAACAGTTACCAAGAAAGTATTCAGATGGCTCCTTACGAGGCACTATATGGGCGAAGGTGTTGATCGCCTACTTGTTGGGCAGAGTTGGGAGAAAGGCAAGTACTTGGGCCGGAATTGGTAACAGATATCGAAGACAAGATTAAAGTGATCAGGAATCGGTTAAAGGAGGCAGCGGATCGACAAAAGTCTTATGCCAATCTGAAGCGTAAGGATATTGAATATGTAGTTGGGGACATGGTCTTTTTGAAAGTTTCGCCTTGGAAGAAGATATTGAGATTTGGTAAGAAGGGCAAGTTGAGTCCACAGTTTATTGAGCCTTATCAAATTATTAAGCGGATAGGGCCGGTGGCTTACCAACTAGAGTTACCTCCAGAGCTGGATCGTATTCATGACGTTTTTCATGTGTCCATGCTAAGGTGATATCGTTTAGACCCAACTCATATCGTGCCAGTTGCAAAAATTGAAGTACAGTCGGATTTGACTTTCGAAGAGGAACCTATGCAAATACTGGATCGCGACGTCAAGGTGTTGAGAAGGAAGTCAATCCCATTAGTGAAGGTACTTTGGAGGGACCATGGCAAGGAAGAAGCTACTTGGGAGACCGAAGTGGCGATGCGTCAGTAGTACCCTCAACTATTTGGATCAGGTAAATTTCGAGGCCGAAATTTCTTTAAGGAGGGTAGAGTTGTAACATCCTGATTTTCTGGTTTTTCGCGATTCTCGATATTTTAGTAAAGTTTTTAAAAATTTGGTATGTGGTTGTGAAATTAATAATTTGTGTATGTAAATGGGCTTATGGAAGGCCCATGTGTTGGCCAAAACCCGGTAGAATTTTTGAATTTAGGACTTAAGAGTTAGGGGTACTGGCTAGATGACCTTGTGTAAAGTTATGGGTAAAATGTATCACAAAAAGAGCTTTGGTAAAGTGGCAAGGGTGACGCCACTAAGCTCCTAAAAAGGTGGCGTGTTGAGCTTAGAGGAAGACCTGGGTTCGATTCCCTGTGTTGGCAAATAAGGTTATTTATATTTATGTGCAGGAAGGGTAGGCGTTGGAACCCAAGTGGATTCTGTTGGAGGAGTTTGAATTAATCAAGTGCATGGATTAAAGAGTGATAAGGGGAGAGATTTTAGGGATGATGGAGAGATAAGGGGGAGCGTATCTAGGAGAGATTTTAGGAGATTTGAAATGGGAGAAGTGGTGGCCGGTCAAGGGGAAGGTTTAGAGTAAATTCGGCTATTGGGGTTTTAGGGTGGCATTTTTCTCTTTTTTCTTTCTTTTCACTTGTCCCGATTGTTCTTAAGCAAATCCCTCACATTTCTCTTCCATTATTTCTTCCACAAACTCTTTTCCTCTCATTCTTCCTCTCTTTCATTCATAGAAAAAGCTGAACCTATCATTCTTTTCATTGCTAACCGAATAGCAACAAGCCAAATCCCGAAGGAGTCAAGGGAAGTCGATTTATCTATAAAGGTATACACTTGTTCTTTTTCTTTTTAGCCGATTCTTGTTATTTCAAAAGCCTTTCAACTCTTTTGTCAACACCTTTTTTCTGGTCCATAACCACTTTTTCTTCAGTGACCCAAAAGCCGAAAGCACAGCACCCTTGGGTGACTTGGTGGCCGATTCTTATGATCCTTGTGGTGCAATTTCTGCTAGTGTTTTGGAGGTGGGACTGCGTTGAATCAGAGTTAGCATGGGATTCGAAGAGTTTGGCTCGTGGCCTTAATCAGTTCGGTATTATGGAGGTTAAGAAAAGCCGAAACCCCTATAGGTTAGGGAGGTGGTCGAATGTGGGTATAGGCCTTATTGGGTTCTTCTTGTAATCTTTTTATGGTTTGTATAGTGGAGGAGCTGCAAGGCGTAGTGTCGACTTGGATTAGCTGGGATCATCGGAGTGACTAGATCTAGTCATCAACTTCAGCAAAGGTATGGATGCTAAGGCCATGATGGATGGTGGCCGAATGTGTAAGTGTTGATAATAGATGGTTCTCATTTTGGTTTAATTGTTGTGAGATGATCTATAAGTGGTTGATTATAGGAGAAATCGTATAGGAGATCTCGTCGAGGAATATCGCAAAACAGGTGTGTAACGAACCCTTTTTCATAGCTTGAAACGATAAATGCTGAAAAGCCGAAATGCCAAAATTCTAGCATTTCGAGGACTTGTGAGCAAGCGAACGCTCATTGGGTAGTTATATTCGCTAGGTTGATGATTGGGAATGTTGGAAAAGGTAAGGGCATGATTTTTGGCATTACGGTAAGTTGGGCCTCGAGGGGCCAAAGTGGGGCCCAATGGGCTTTCGGGCCCATTTGGGTAAAATTGGTAGAAAATGAAAACCTGTTAAATTGCTCATTAAGACTGGTAACACCATTATGGAAAATAGGCTAAATGGGCCTAGATGACTAAATCTCCTATGTAGGGCCCATTAGGGGTTTCTGGCCCAATAACTCGGTATCGCGAAAAATGGGCCAGAATCGCTGTTTAAAACATATGAATGGTTAGTAACTAATAATGAACATGGAAAACCCTAATATTTGGTAAAATTATGAAATTACCCTTATATTATGAAAATGACTGTTTTGCCCCTAGGTAAAAATGACCGTTATACCCCTAGGGTTTACTTATAATTTGATACATGGGATTTTTATATACATGATTGATATGATATGCACATGATATGTATGATATGCACATGATGTATTCATAAATGCATTGGGCTAGGTTTTTATATGGATGGAGGAAGTGCAAAAGGGCTTATGCCCGAGTTTATTGAAAAGGGCTTATGCCCCAGTTTATTGAAAAGGGCTTATGCCCCAGAGTACCGAAAGGGCTTTTGCCCCAGTTATTGAAAGAGGCTAGGCCTCCAATTTTATGATAAAGCAGCTAAGCTGCCAGTGGTGTGTTGGTCGGGTGGGTTGAGTCATTCCCTACATGGTGTGTTGGTTGGTATGGGTGGAGAGTAGCGGATGGTGGGTCGAGTAGCCTCCCCAAATGGGTTTGCATTCACTTTTTCATCGACATTACATGTGATATTGAAATGGGCCTATGGGCCATACCGTTTATCGTAAAGGCTTCGAGCCAGTAATATGAAATATGAAAAAGCTTCGGCCCAGTATATGTTGCGATTGGATGTGGGCTTAGGCCCAGCAAGCTGATATTGCATTGGGCTCTGAAAGGGGCTTGTTAGACATTGAGTTTCCAAACTCACCCCCTTTCCTTAACCTTGCAGGTGAGCCTTGTTTTGGGGACTTGGAGCCAGAGGGGATTCAGAGTGGCCACAGTGATTGCTTTTGGGCTTTGAAACAAGTGACTGGTTTTCTTTAAGTTATCCTATTTACTATTTTATTTTCTTTGGTTTGTAATAAGGCCATTCAATCGTTCTTTTCTTTTCTTTTCTGGGATTATTTTATTTTTAATAACTCTAAACTGGTTGATATTAAATGGGCTAGACTTAGGACGCGTTTTCAAAATGACACTTGTTTTCCAAACAACACAACGTTACGATTATCTAATTTCTTAAAGATATCCACTTAAATAAATTTCAAATCGATATAACCAAGTGTGGCAATGGTTGTAGGCATGTTTAGGATTGGATCCATTCGAAGAGCTTGGTACTTAAGCAGCCTTCATGGCTCACCTCCTCTATTACGGATTCCTACCTGATGCCCAGCTTCCATTCACTTTGTTAGCTTAACAAAAGTCAGTTTTTAACGCACTAAAACGAAACAGGGGTTTTTAACTTCAATGTGGCACGTCAGATTCGGCCATAACGTCTAGGTCGGGTTTGGGGTGTTACAGTAGGTTCCTCAGTGCCTCTTGATCATCCTTATGCGAAGCATGCTCGAGATGCCTTATGGAGACATTTGGCCGAGGAGGGTGAGTGATGATTCTTAGGCCGCGGAGTTGAGGAGGCCGAAGTGTCGCTCCAGCCGAGTCACGTAGGGGCTGATGGAGATGACCTCCTTCTTATGTCGCTCCGTCTGGTGCTGAATCACGAAGGTGATGAAATAGGTAAGGTCGATGACGTGCCCATGCGACATGCACCATAAGAAGTAGGCATCGTGAGTGTTGGCGATGCCAGTGCTCTCTCGCCTCCTCATAATCGTGTGAGCTAAAATAGCGTGTAAGTACCTCAGGGATGGTGGGAGAATTGATGCCTTGGAGTGGCTAGGATTGTAGGAGGCCACGCTAGGGGCCAAAGTGTGCCAACACTTCGAGGGGGAGAAGTGTATGTGGCGGCTGAGAGTGTCTAAATCATTCTCCTTCTTGAACTCCTCTGTATATAAGCCCAGTGCAGCACCAAACTCTGGGACGCTTAGCTGGTGAAGTAATCTACCTAGGTGAAATTGAACAATGCCAGGATCATCATAGTTCGTCATTACGATCTGAAGATGGAACGTTGAGCATAGTTCCATCGTGAGCTCAAGGTATGTTGGCTCGATAATCCCAAAGAATAGCTCCCAAGGGTCAGTGGTTAGGAGGGCTCGAACCGAATCAGCCAACTAAACTTGTTCTACAGTAGCCTAGTCGATGCAGGGGGCCACAATTAAAGGTCGGGCCCGAAGTATTTGGAACAGTTCTTCCTGGGGCCCTCGGGGGAACTGTAGGAGAGGGTGACGAATTTTCACGATTGGACCCGCGGAAGAGGACGCTTCCTTCCTCTTCTTTGAAGCAGGTATGGTGGTTTTCTTTCCTTTTGAAGACGACATTGTGTACCTGCAAGTGGAAACATCAACTCGTCTTTTGATGAGTGGACAATTTATAATATATAAAAGGAATGCGGCTAAATTCGAAAAGGAAAATGCATAAATATATTCAGCCACAATTACTAAATTCAATTAAAACAATAAATTCAATGACCTATTTCTTTGTGGCATGAGCATGGTGATATAAGTAAAAATGGCAAGGAATGGAATGCAAAGTACTATATGAATGAAAAGAGATGTCAACACAATATGCATGATTATATCAACTATCCTAGCCATGAATATTCACTTATAACTAATTAAATGAAATGTAGGATTCATGTAATGAGTAAGATTTTAAACATGAGAAAGATGATAACTTGTTTGATAAATGAAATTTATGTGATTATCAATATGGAAATAACATGAAAAATATAGATTAATATGATAAATAGCATTATAAATTAGTGAAATAAAAGAAAAAGGAGTAAACAAACGCTAAGGGAAGAGATTGGGCGTCGAAAATGGAGTTGTAGGCGGCGCACGGGCGTGGTAGGGAGGCCATGTGAACTTACAGCGGCTAGGGTTAGGGTTTTTGAATAGGGAAGAAAGTGAATAGTGTAAGGAATTTATAGATTTTGAACCACACGACTATGGAAAACGCCCGTGTTCACCAATTTTTTCCTGTGTTTCCCGTTTTTCCTATTTGGGCGCGTCTAAAATTCATCCCACGACCGTGTACCTAGTGCATGTGGGTTCATACGGCCATGTCGCACGACCGTGTCTAGCTTCGTTCGCTTCTCCCACGGCCGTGTGTGTAAGCCTCACGCCCGTGTTAATTTGACAGGTTCAACCATGGGTGTTGGACACGGGCGTGTCGCACGCCCGTGCTAGTTTCTCAGTTTCAATAATGGGTCTTGCACACTGGCGTGTGGCACGCCTGTGTTGTTTTGCAAGGCTTGACCACGGCCATGCTGCACGGCCGTGGCATTATATTGTAGCCCGTGTTGGGGAAATCCTTGCCCTGTTTTCACGTGGCCATAAACACGCTCATGTTATTGGCCGTGTCTCTGTGGAAAACCTGTATTAAAGTGCTCCGTTAGTAAGTTAGATGTTGAAGACTAAATTTTGGAAGAAGTTAATACAGTTAGTGCTCGGGTTGCCTTCTGAGAAGCACTTATTTATAGTCTAAGCTCGACTTACCTCTTCGTTAAATGATCGTGGTGGTTCGAGGAGTTTATACTCCTCATTCCTACTATCAATCTTAAAATAAGGTTTTAAAGGGGTATTTTTTGCCTTAAAAGAGCCGAACTTGGGATGATTCACCTCCACCGTACCGAATGGAAAAATACTGAGTATCGTAAGAGGGATTTCCTCATTCGATGGGGTAGTGACAATGTGGGGATCTGCGACATCTAATAAGACTTTATCACCAACCTTAAGTTGATTTGGAGAGGTATCGGGCTCGTTCTGGCGTAGTTTCGGTTTATCGTGTGTTCTCAGTTTATGTGTTCACCATTCATCTAGCTCCTCTATTTGCAGCCTTCGTTCTTCATGAATAGAACCTCTACTATTGTTTGAGAATGGCTCATGTACTTCTTTCAGACTTATCTCCTGCAAAGTGGGTTGTATCATGTGGTCAGTTTGAATAGAATGGTTTAGACAATCACCTTCAATTTCTGATGTCTTGTCAGAATTGCGAGCTTGAAGGGTGAGTGTTTCGTCTCCTACGCGAAGCATGAGCTCACTTATGCCAACATCAATAATTGTTTTAGCAGTTTCAAAAAAGGGCCTTCCTAGGATTAAAGGAGTACTGTTATCCTCCTCTATGTCTAAAACAATGAAGTCAACGAGAAATATAAATTTATCGATTTTGACTAGCACATCTTCAATAATACCCCTAGGAAATCTTATAGTTTTATCTGCTAATTGAATGATCATCCTAGTCTGTTTGGGTTTCCTGAGACCTAGTTGCTTGAATATTTTAAAAGTCATGACGTTGATACTAGCCCCTAAATCAGCTAATGCATTATTAACATCTAAACTACCAATTAAGCAAAGAATCGTAAAACTCCCTGGATCTTTTAGTTTGTTCGGTTGCTTATTTTTCAAAATAGCTGAGCACACTGCGTTTAGCTCCACATGTGACGCCTCGTCCAACTTCCGCTTATTTGCTAAAAGCTCTTTTAAAAATTTCATTCTGTTTGGCATCTGCGATAGAGATTCAATAAATGGTAAGTTAATATGTAATGTTTTTAAGACTTTAAGGAATTTACCAAATTGTTCATCTGAGCGGTCTTTCCTTGTTGCGTTGGGGTATGGTACACGAGGTTTATATTCGACATTCACTGATTTTTTTGTATTTTGATCTACCTCACCTTGACTTTTGCTTTCCACAATTTCTTGCCACGGTTCTGGTTCAGGCTCCACAAATCCTTCTTCATCTTAAACATTAATTGCGTTGAGCTGTTCCCTTGGGTTGGGTTCAGTATTACTTGGCAAACTACCTTGTGGTCGTTTGGAGATTAGTTTGGAAAGCTGGCCTATCTGAGTTTCGGGCCCTTGAATTGACGCTTGTTGATTCTAAAGTGCTATCTCTGTGTTCTGGAAACAAGTTTCTGACACCGATATAAACTTTGAAAGTATCTCTTCAAGGTTTAGCTTCTTTTCCTGTTGGTAGGGTGGTTGTTGAAAACCCGGAGGATGTTGTGGTCTTTGATTTCCTTGGCCTCCCCACGAAAAATTGGGATGGTTCCTCCAACCTGCATTGTAAGTGTTACTAAATGGATTGTTTTGAGGTCGAGGATTATTACCCATGTACTTTACTTGCTTGTTATCCATGTTATGGCCATAAGGTTGGTATCTCGAATGGCTTGTTCCACCGCTACTTGCTTAGCACTACATTACTAGGTGAACCTGTGAAGAACTAAGAAAACCATCAATCTTTTTATTCAAGAGTTCTACCTAATTTGATAGCATGGTGACCGAATTGACATTATAAACACTGACTATTTTCGTTGGCTTTGTCCTCATGACTTGCCACTTATAGTTATTCAGTGACATATCCTCATTAAACTCATAGGCATCTTCAGGTGTTTTATTATTGATGGTTCCGCCAACAACTGCGTCAACCATTTGTCGAGTCGAAGGATTCAGACCATTGTGGAATGTTTGAACTTGGAGCCAAAGCGGTAACCCATGGTGAGGGAACCTTCTCAGTAAGTCCTTGTATCTCTCCCATGCATCGTAGAGGGTTTCTAAATCCATTTACACAAAAGAAGAGATATCATTACGTAATTTAGCTATTTTAGTCGACGAAAAATATTTTAGTAAGATTTTTTCGGTTATTTGTTCCCAAGTAGTAATTGACCCTTGTGGTAATGAGTTCAACCACTTTTTAGCTTTGTTCCTTAATGAAAAAGGGAATAACCAAAGAGGAATGGCATCATCAGAAATGCCATTGATTTTAAATGTATCTCAAAATTCCAGAAAGTTTGCTAAGTGAGTTTTGGGATCTTTATCCTGCAAACCATCAAACTGAACAAATTGTTGTATCATCTAAATAGTGTTAGGTTTTAATTCAAAAGTATTTACAGCTACAGCAGGTCTAACTATGCTAGATTCAGTTCTTGTTAAAGAAGGTTGAGCATAATCATACATAGTGCGTGGAGTAGGATTTTGATTAGCCGCAATTGCAGGAGATAGCTGATTGTCTTGGTTTTTAGCCATCTCTTCCATTGGGGGTTGAGTATCGTCTTCTTGCTCATTCTCTGTGTATCGTAAGCTTCGCCTTATTTCTCTTTGATTTCTGCAAACTGTACGATCGATTTCTTCGTCAAAAAGTAATGGTCCTGATGGGTTTCTTCTAGTCATAAACTATAAAAACCTGCCAAGAGAAAGAAAAAGTAAGTTAGTAAATAATAACAGTAATTAAATTAAATTAAATTGCAATAAAAATAAATAGCTAAAGTAATAAAAATTGAACGTTCCTAATATCTTAGCTCCATGGCAACGGCGCCAAAAACTTGATCGCGTGATTTTGTGATAGGTTTTAAATATTTATAATTACTCATTCTTGAACTAACTATTATTGTGATGTAGGCAAGTGTACCTATCAAACAGTAGTATAGTTTTAGCAAAACCGGATTGTCGAACCTAAAGGAACTAAAAGTACTAGTAATGACTATATTTTTATTATCTACCCTAAGAATAAAGAGGTTTGTTTTAATTAACTAATTATCTAAACTAAGAACTCACAAAGAAAAGAATTGGGGAATTACTTTTGGGGAAAATCGATTGACTTAAGACAATACCTAAGGAAAAATCCACCTAGACTTTACTTGTTATTCTGGCTCCGAATTGGACAATTTATTCATTCAACTTGTTCCGTAGAGATCCCTAAGTTATGTTATTATCCCTATCAAGACTAATAACGTCTAATCCCTAAATTGAATAATCGAGACTTTTCTCTAATTAACATTCTAGGGTTGTATTAACTCGATCTATGGATCCCCTTCTTAGGTTTCACCCTAATCCAGCAAAATCTTGTCACCCTATGTCTATGCGCGTAATCAACTCTGCTTAATTATGACAAATGTACTATTAGACAGGGTCTATTCCTCCTCTGAATAAGAGCTTGTCTTGAATCAGTATCCTGGGATATCAAAACAAGAATTAAGAACACATAATTAAGAAAAAGTTAAATATTTATCATATGATTCAGAAAATAATAACAAGATTCATCTTAGGTTTCATTCCCCTTAGGTATTTAGGGGTTTTAGTTCATAACTAAATCAGAAAACATCTCAGAAGAACAAATAATAGAAAACATAAAGAAAACCCAAAACTCCTGAAGGGAAATTGAGGAGAGATCTTCAGTCTTGATGATGAATTTGGCTTTTGAGATGGATCAATCCGCTTCCTTGTAGTAATTCCTTACTCCCTATTCTCCATGTCCTTTTCTTCCTTCTCTAGGGTGTATTTATAGGCTTTGAACTGCCTAAAAGCCCTCAAAATTAGCCTTTTCTGAATTGGACTCAACTTGGGCATAGCAGGGACACGCCCGTGGAACACGCCCGTGTTCGATTACATCAGGCCATGTTCGAGCCTGCCAAATTTACACGACCGTGTGGTCTACCTGTGTGAGGACGTCCAGGCCATGTTGATTTCGTACTTTGGCCCATTTTCTCTATTTTAGGCCCGTTTCCCATTCCCTTCGCTTTTCTACGCTCTCCTAAGTATAAAACATGAAATTAAAGCATTAGGAGCATCAAATTCACCAATTCAATAGGAAATCATCCATAAAATGCATTAAACATGGGGTAAAAATATGTATAATTTACGGTTTATCAGACACGACCCCAAACATGGGCATCTGTCCTGGCCAGTGATGTTTGCACCTATTTTATGAAAATTAATTAATCACACGGTCTAGCACGCGGGCATGTGGCTTGGCTATGTGACTTCAATTTGTTCCTGCCTTGTAAAATAGAGAGTTACATGGATTAAGGACATGGGCATGTGTGACCACACGGGCTGCCCACACGGGCGTGTCCCAAATCACACGGGCGTATGACCCTTGTACATGGAAAAAATCTTCTAAGTTTTGTAAAAATTTCCCAAGTTTTCGATTTATTCCCAAACCACTTCGAATGTATGATTTGGGCCTCGTAGGTTCGTATTAGGGACTTTATGACTGAACGCAAATGTATTTAAATTTGGTTGAAATTTATGACTAGAAATTGTATGAGTGTTTGAGATGTAAGTCTGATAACACCTCGTAACCCTGTTCTGCCGTCAGATATGGGTGAGGGGTGTTACATTTAGTGGTATCAGAGCTATGGTTTAGTTGATTCTCGGACTAATGTAACGTGTGTGTGAGTCTAGCTATACATGCCATATATAATTGATGATAGTGTGACGACTTTTGACAATCTAAATTGTATTTTTATATAGTAAATGAATCCCGACTGAGATGTAGCTTGTAACACCCTTAACCCGTATCCATTGTCAAACTAGGGTTAAAAGGCATTACTGCACAAAATCAGAACATTAACATTCATTTCATAAGCATCGAAGCATTAAAGATCAACCATCAATATAGAGTCCCTTATACAGGTCATTAAGACCTCAAACATGTATTAGAAAGGGGTCGGGACTAAACCAAACAAATACAAAATTTTCCCAAAACATAAACATTTTTCCAACAAGTACAGGTCACACGCCCGTGTGAACAAGCCGTGTGCCTCACATGGCTTTAAACACGCCCGTGTGTCTAGACCGTGTCAAAACAGGGCATACAAGGTATACATACTGACTTGTTCACACGGCCACAAGACACGCCCGTATGCTTTGGCCGTGGTCGAATCTGACTTGGGCAACACCGCTAGCCACACGTCTGTGTGCCTTGGTCCTACTCTAGCCAAAATCAAAACATAAACACAACAATATCAAACCATATCACATGGCTAAATATAAACATTACAAAAACCTATCCAAAGTACTTCTAGCCTATACTTGTCATACGTTACTAGATACATTTTCAAAAGGTACCAAAATGAGATTCGATAGTGTGGTGACAATCCTCAACAATCCCCGAGCTTGTATTAGCTTTGATATCTATAAGAACGATGCAAATATACACAAAGTAAGCTTTCAAAAGCTTAGTAAGTTTGTATCAAAATCATTAACAGTATATAAAATATGAAACCATAACACATAAGTGCTTATAAATTCTCAATTCATCTATCATTTTATGCCAACACCGACCTCATGTTTATACCGACTCAATGAACTTTATATACATAATACCATCTACTACATAGGTATTATACATAACTAAATCTTCCCGTATTCATTCATTTTTATTCTCACCTCTCGTTAGGATATTTTAAACCTTCCAAAGATTACCAAAGCTTTAAACATCCGCACACATAGTGCTTTAAATATTAGCTGAAGCTATAATAATTCCGCACACTTAGTGCTTTCTCAATTAACCGAAGCTATCTTTGTATCACACACTTAGTGCCTCATATAGACGAAACTAGTTTAAATCGCACACTTAGTGCCATATACAATTGATTTATCGTCGTATTCATCCTACCAAATATGTATATATTCCATGTATAATCAAAACATCAAAATATACTTATAACATCATGTTTTACGTACGAACTTACCTCGTTCTTGTAATTATCAACTCAGACTGTTTACTCTATAATCTTCAACTTCCCTCGGTCTAAGTCTGAATTCCTCTGTTCTTGATCTATATGTAATCAAAAATTAATCCTTTTACTCACTAAATCATTCAAACCAATCCATATACACAAAAATTGGGTATTTTGCAAACTAATCATCACATTTTCACATTTCGACACTTTAGTCCCTAAATCACAAAATAACAAAATACACATAATTTGCTTGTACACAAGCTTAGCCGAATTAATTCTTCTAGTATTCATACTAGTCCACACATTTCATTTATTTCAAATTTTAGTCCTTCAATTTACAAATTTCACAATTTAGCCCATTTTATATATTTTTACTCCAAATCACTTTACAAAACATGTATATCAAGCACTAAGCTTTCATAATTCATCATTTAATATCACAAAACTCATGACTTCATCAATGGCATCTCATCAAATCATCAACAATTTCATGAATTTAAGCATGGGCTAGCTAGAACACATAACAACGATCACAAAAACGTAGAAATCATCAAAAACCGAGTAACACTAATACCTTAATCAAGTTCTTCAATGGCTGAATGTTAAAACACAAAAGCTAGTTTTTCTTTCTTCAATTTTGGCATGAACAAGATGATAATGGCCATTTTCATACTTTTTTTTAATTAAACAAACATTAATTAGCCATTTTCAAATTTAACCTTTTATTAAACCATTAAAAATTCACATATATTAAGGCTATAAATGTCCATTATACATGTAAATGGCATAATAACCACATAAGGACCTCTCAATTATAAAGCCAAGTCAAATAGGCACTTTTAACAACTAGTACACAACTATTACATTTTACGCGATTAGGTCCTTTTTATTAAATTAAGCATACAAACATTCAAATTTTCATACGAGACTTTCACACATGCTAATTCACACATCATAAAAACACAGGAAATAATATTTAAACATTTATCTGACGTGGATTTGTGGTCCTGAAACCACTATCATGACTACTAAACCGGACTATTACATAGCTGATGATGTTGAAAGTAATGTGCCGGCTCCCGCCCAAGGGACAGCGCCATCTGAAAGTAGACCAGTAATGGTTAGTTAGGGAGGAAAGGCTAGGGAAGCCTTCTTCCAAAGGATGAATGAGTGGTTTTCCAAGTTTGTTTAAAAAAAACTGGCTGCTCAACATCCTCCATCCCTACCTAACCCCCAACCGGTTCCCATTGCTCCTCAGGCTGTGGAATTGTTAAGACTGATCAAGCCTTAAGTTGATAAGATTAGAAAACAAGGGGTTGAAGAATTTAGAGCTAATATGGACGATGATCCCGAGAGAGCGGAGTTTTGACTTAAGAACTCTATCCCAATCTCTCTGTTAGAACCCCCTTTTTCCATCAACTAAAACTTAGCCAGCGATCACACTCTTGAATGAGAGGGAGAAAGAGAAATAAATAGGGAAACCATAGGTTAACGAAAGTAATGGTATTAGAAACGATAAAGAAAAATTTACTTTTAAGAGTGTAGAAATGAAAGAATTTAGAAATATTTAACAAAAGCCGAAGAAGATCTAATTCACTTACCGATCGCGAGATCGCTTGCCAACAAGAAATCAACCCCCAAAGTGTATGAATCGGCTTTTAAATGAACAAGGAAGAAACCGGCTAAGTTAAAGAGGGAAGAGGTTGATTCGATTAAAATAGGGAAGAAAAGATCAAGAGTTTGGCTTAAAAAAAAAAGAGGAGATGAAGGGTTTTAGATTACTCAGGTATTTGCAAAACAAAATAAACAAGAGGTTGGAAGAAATTTCCCCCAATAATATGCGACTGAAGCACACAAAAACAACAAAGGCCCTTACTTGCCCATACGACACACTTATATATACTAAAAAAAATACAAACCTACACTCCTTAATCGACTTAAACACGTCAAGTTAAATTCCTTTCAATTTCTCCAATTTTATCACTATCATATCTACACTTAATCATTATCCTTATCTCCACCGTAACCTTGATTTTTGCCAACAATTACATTCAAATTGCTTCCACTGAATGGCAATCCTTTCTTGCATTGCACAGCAAAATTGAATTCCCTTTTGTGCATGAAACCACTCGAACTCCAGCCCTCCAACTTCCCAACATGTTGTTAGCCACTACACCGCCACCTATCTTATGCTTCCATTCGATCACAATTACCTATAAGGCTTATATGCCTAAGTCTCAGTTTCCTTAAAGAATAAACTTTGCCAGGCTTGGGATTCGAACCTGCAACCTCTCAGATCCATAGCATGCTTCTCGCCATTTCCCCCCAAGTGCTCTTGTGCCATATTTTCACCAAACATATTTGTAAGGCTTAAATGCTAGCTTCCCTAGTAATCATATGCGCAATAAAAATTTTCGCCAAGGCCAGGACTTGAACCCTGGATTTCCTGCTTGCTATCAACGCCTTTTTCCACTAGGCCAAGCGTTTCCTTGTGTCAGATTTTACCAGGCCTTATTAATAAGCCTTCCACCTAATGGTCAGGGTCTTTTAGAAAAAAATGCAAAATTCTGCTAAAGCCCTAGATCGAACCCAGGCCTCTTTCCACACTACCAACCCTTCCTAAATCACTTAACAATTAAACTAAACATGCAATTATAAAATATTTAAACACACTTAAGTTATTTAAGCCGGCTTCTAACCAATCCCAAACTCAAGGCCCATTACTTCTAGGCCCAAAATTCAGGGTGTTACAATTCACCCTACCTAAAAAAAATTTCGTCCTCGAAATTTCTAAATAACAGGGTAGTCGTGTATCAACTATCCCACTACACTACCGCTGTGCACTCTGATCCTAATAATTTTAATATATATCCAGAACATCCACCTATCACAAACATTCTCAAACACACACAAAATAAGTATCAAATTCAGATTCAAGTGTTTTAATACAATCTGATATTTAGGGAAATCCTATTGAATATAAAAAATTAATAGCTTAAGACATATTGTAGTATAACAGTTCAACATAATTCAGTAGTAAGAGAACTTACTTGGCTCGACGTGGGAGACCCGATGTGCCACACAATAGGATCTTTCAAAACCACCTTAATATCATTTGTAAACAATTTTTAAATCACAAAAACAAAGCCTATTTCATAGCCCGAGTTTTGAACTTGGATCTGATACCACTAAATGTAACACCCCAAAGCTGGCCTAGATGTTATGGCCGAACCTGGTGTGTCACATTGAAGTATTTTTTGAAAACTTTGTTTTCATTGAAAACCCTTCTTTAAAATAAAAACCTTGAGTAAAATCCCTGTTTGTGTTTGTTGCTTTCAAAGCGAGGTGTATTTTAAAATAAAATATTCCTTCTTGTATGATAATAATTACTTTGTAAAATCTCTTTTCAGTTGCAGAAGCTTTATTTAAAACAGATGATCTATGAAAACTTGTCATTTAAAAATTAAGTTGCAGAAACATAATATTTAAAAAAAACAGTTATGGTTTAGGAAAAACCATGTTCTACTTCTAACAAATATAAAGCATAAAAATAATAATAATCCTAATTTGAAGTAATAACCAGAGGAAAGGCCTTATTACACCCCAAATAAAAAAAATCCTCATATACTTCCTCCGTTCCATAATTCCCAACCCATATGCAACCTAAATAGAATATCATATGAATGTAGCAGGTTTACATGTAACATCCATAAATCTTACATTCAATACATAGGGGTATTTTAGTCATTTTAACCTTTAGGGGCATTTCGATAATTTCTCTTTGCTATGGGTTTATTACCTATCTCGGCCCGTTAACAAGTCCCCG
Organism: Gossypium hirsutum; assembly: GCF_007990345.1. NCBI lineage: Eukaryota > Viridiplantae > Streptophyta > Magnoliopsida > Malvales > Malvaceae > Gossypium > Gossypium hirsutum. Next base: position 13,924,139 of record NC_053429.1, read on the forward strand.
TTGGCTAAAGTGAACAGATACTATGCGCCAGCTAGGATTCCAGCGAAGAGGAGGTGAGTAATTAAGACCGCTTAAGTACCAAGCTCTCCCTAGGTCTAATTCTAGACAAGCATATACCCATTGCCACATTTTAACCCTATGACTTGTCCACAGTCACGATTAATTAATTAATTAAGTTTTATGTCTGGTTAAGAAGTTATCAGATACTAGGCCCAAAACCCCTTACAAAGCCCAAACAAGTCTACATACATGCATATGGCCCACTAGGCCCAATCTCATTCATATGGCCCATTAGGCCCAAATCACATTCATATGGCTCATCCAGCCCGAATCAATTCCAAGCCATGTAACCAACATGACTAGTTCATCAATTATTACCAAATCAACAAATTCGCTTATTTTGGGCCAACGGCCAGTCAAGCCCATTTAGCCCATTTTGGCCCAGATTACCTAAGTATGGCCCAGATCCATGAGGTCGATTATTGGGCCTCTGATAACGTATCGATTTCCCCCTTACGAGTGTTAGTGCACTCGCAATACTATCATAGCCAAACTTTCGTCTTTTCGGCATTTCGACATTTCGGGATTTGCCGATATGACGTGTGTGCAGTGTATGTACACACGTTCGAATTTATATCAACCTATCATAGGGTAGATGTACACACCTTATCACCTGGAGTACTAAGTATTCATAATCGCTCAAACTTATATTCAGCATTATAGTCCATTAGTCACATCCCATTAATTCAAAATAAATCCACTACTTACGAAGAACAACCTATACTTGCCTTGACTAGATTGATCAGCTCCGATCTGCCTATGTAACTCAAAATTTGACGTAGTCCCCCTTTCGCATTTAGGCGGAAAGTCCCTAACGGCTGAAACCTTACTTTGCTTAAACTTGGGAGCCTCTATCCTAACCTCTCTGCTAGAACCCCCTTTTTCCATCAACTAATACTTAGCCAGCGATCACACCTTGAGTAATTCCTTGCTTCCTACTCCGCGTGTCCATTCTAAGTGCCTTCTTCGGTTTTTAAATAGGCTTTAGAATGCCTAAGAGTCCTCAAATGTGGCCTTTTCTAAGTAGAGCTATACTTGGGCTCGATAGGGACACGCCTGTGTGATACGCCCGTGTGCGATTACTCCAGCCCATGGTCAAGGCTGTTGAATAGGCACGAGAGTGTAGTCTACCAGTGTAAGTCGTGCTTTGATCCTGCCAAATGGACACGGCCGTGTGACACGCTCGTGTGAGGAAGTCCAAGCCGTGTTCATTTCCCATATGGGTCCATTTTCTCCGTTTTTAGCCCGTTTCCTGATCTTTTTACTCTCCTATGCTCACCTAAGTATAAAACATGAAATTAAAGGATTAGGAGCATCGAATTCACCAAATCTAAGGAGAAACTATCCATAAATGTGCTAAGCATGGGATAAAAATATGTATAAATCATGGTTTATCAAATACCCTACACTTAAGCGTTTGCTTGTCCTCAAGCAAAATCCTTAACTCACAATCAAAATAAATTCTTCTCAATTTATAATCCCTATCAATAATATCTCAACTTAATCCATAAGTAATCATACTTTGAAAATTCAACGAAAAGTACATCAAAGTTTCAAACATTCCAAGTTGAGCATTTTATCATGAAAACATTGGTGTCCCCCCCTCTTCTAAGTAATCACCTTTGATCAAAATATCACAGAGTTTAACATCCTTACTAAAGATTCACTCAAATCACTCGAGGTGTTTAAGGACATCAAATAAAGCACTCATTAGTCAATATGAAAAGTTATTACCATATGCTTGCATGAAAATCAAATCTCCACCACTATATATTGAGATGATACATCAATCAGAAAGGTCTTTAGAGGGTTGTAACGTGGCTTTGGTTAGGGGGTGTGGTCAAAAGATGAAGGAAAAGGTTAGAATCGAGATTGAATTGAAGAAATCACCTAACTAGGAAAATAACCAATTATCAATTGAATACAAGTGAGCTTCTTCTCAGAATATAGAATTAACACTCAAGCTCAAAAAATGACGAATTACTACTAATATGTGTGTAAGGATTTTTATTTTTCAGAATAAGTCAAATAACATAGAACTTAATTATTGCAATGAAGAATAAAACATAGCTAAGAAATTAGTTCAAATCAAATCTCGACAAAAATAGGGATCAAATTAGGCGATTTTAACAATAATGGGTTATGGGTTAATATTGAGGGTAAATCAATTAATGGCTTTTTAGGCTCAAAGGGAATCATTAAGGGTTAATTATGAAGGTGGGCTTTTGTGGAGTGAGTAGGTTAAACCTAAGTGCCTTTATCATCTCGACATATCAAACCAAATAGTATGGTCTTGACATGCATAATCAAGCAAGTTCTAGAATAACAAATCAATACTGACGCACTCATAATAAAAGTGAGCATGAAAGAAATAAAATATGCTCTATAGGCTCAAGATCTCACAAAAATTATGGCTTTTTTATGTTTAAACTTGTGAATTTCAACTAAAGATAATACCTAAACTTAGGGAAGCAGCCTAAAAGTTTTTTTTTTTTAAAAATCAACTTATCATGCTTGATTCCTTAATGTCTTAAATTTTAAACAATCAATGCATAAATGCCTATGTTTTAATTCAAGACATATCAATAAAAATCATAAATTAATTAAAATTCATTTTAATAGTTATATGAATGATTCACGTGAGAATAAGACAAAATTTAGGGATTTTTGATAATGATATAAAAGACCCCCCACACTTAAGATGTATATTGCCCTCAATGTACAAAGATAGATATATTGAAAAATATAGACATATAATCATAAGATAGGGAGAGAAGTGAAACTTGCTGAATGATGAATGAACTCCTTGAATTGGAGTTATGGAAAATAATCGGTCAAGGCAATGATGAGGGTGGAGGAGGATACTCTGGTGGTGGTCGGGCAAGACTTGGCAGCCGTGGAGAACCTTTTCCAATGGAGTTGCAAGTTCCTAAGTAATAGTGAGCTTTAGAGCTCCTTATAACTGTGATAGAATCAGGAACTTCTTAGGAAATGTAAAGAAGCATAATTACTCACAAAGAAATAGCTGAATAAAAATTATAAAATCTCAAGATAAAATAGTATCAAAAGGAAATAAAAAGTAATTTCAAAATATAAAGATAAAGATAAAAATAAAATAAATAATAGGTGTGCGCTTCATGGTTTTCGAAATTGGGCACATTGGTGTACACGGTCATGTTGCACGGCCGTGTCAATCTTCGTTCGCTTCTCCCATGCCCGTGTATGCAGATGCACACCCGTGTTATTTTGACAGGCTCGACCACGGTGAGCGGGCACCATCGTGTCGCACGCCAGTGTTAATTTGGCAGGATTGCCCACAACCATGTCGCATGGCCGTGGCAACTTATCGGATCTCGTGTTGGAGAAACATTTTTGCTTTGTTTCACACGGCCGTATCGTACGACTGTGTTGCCTCCCGTGGTATGTACACGACCTACGGCACGCCCATGTGTCTGGCAGTGTGGTTTTGGAAATCCTGTATTCAGTGACTCAATAAGTGAATTAAATGTTAAAGACTAAAATTTAAAGAAGTTAACACCATTAGTGCTCGAGTTGCCTCCCGAGAAGTGCTTGTTTATAGTCTAAGCTCGACTTACCTTTTTGGTGCATGGTCATAGTGGTGCGAGGAGTTTACACTCCTTATCCCTACTATCAATTTTATCAACATAAAGTTTAATACGAGTACTGTTTACCTTAAAAGTGCCGAATTTAGGATGAATTACCTCGATTGTACCATATACAAAAATACTGAGTACCGTAAGAGGGATTGCTCCGTTAGGTTCAGAAGTGGTAATGCGAGGGTTTGCTGCATCTAGTAGTACTTTGTCTCCAACCTTAAGTTGATTTGGTGCGACATTGAGATCGTCATGGTATGGTTTTGGTTTATCGGGTGTCCTCGATAATGTGTCCGCCATTCATCTAGTTTCTCGATTTGTAGCCTTTGTTCTTCATAGATAGGACTTTTGTTGTTGCTTGAACATGGCTCATGTAGGTTCTTCGAACGTATTTCCTGCAAAGTAGGTTGCACCACATGGTCAGTTTTAGTAGAATGATTTATACAACCACCTTCAAATTTTGATGTGTTACTCGTATTACGAGCTTGAAAGGTGATTGTTTCGTCTCCCACACGAAGTATGAGTTCACCTGTGCCAACATCAATTATTGTTTTAGTGGTTGCTAAAAAGGGCCTCCCTAAAATTAAAGGAACGTTACTATCCTCCTCTATGTCTAGAACAACGAAATCAACTGGGAATATAAATTTGTCAATTTTAACTAGTATATCTTCAATAACGCCCTAAGAAATCTGATTGTTTTATTGGCTAATTGAATACTCATCCTAGTTTGTTTGGGTTTCCCAAGACCTAGTTGCTTAAAAATTTTGTAAGGCATAACATTGATACTAGCCCCTAAATCAGCCAAAGCATTATTAGCATCTAGGCTACCAATTAAATAGGGAATCGTAAGACTCCCTGGATCTTTTAATTTGTTGGCCAGCTTATTTTGCAGTATGGCTAAGCAAACCGTATTTAGCTCCATATGCGACATCTCATCCAACTTCCGCTTATTTGTTAAAAGTTCCTTTAGCAATTTGACTGCGTTTGGCATCTGCGAAAGAGCTTCAATAAACGGTAAGTTAATATGTAAATTCGTTAATAATTTAAGGATTTTACTGAATTGTTCGTCTGTACGGTCTTTCCTTGTCGCATTGGGATATGGCACACGAGGTTTGTACTCTTTACTTACCGGTTTCTGGTCATTGTGGTCCACCTCACCTTTACCTTTACTTACCACAGTTTCTTGCCTTGGTTCTGGTTCAGGTGCAAATAACCCTTCTTCATCTTGAATGGTAATTGCATTGAGTTGCTCCCTTGGGTTAGATTTAGTGTTACTCGACAGGCTACCTTGTGGTCGTTCAGATATCAATTTAGTGAGCTGAGCTATCTGAGTTTCGAGCCTTCGGATCGATGCTTGTTGATTCTTAAGTGCTGTCTCGGTATTCTAAAAACGAATTTCTGACACCAAGATGAATTTTGTTAGCATCTTCTCAAGGTTCAGCTTTTTCTCTTGTTGGTAGGGTGGTTGTCGGAAGCCTGGAGGTGGTGGTCTCTGATTCCCTTGGCCTCTCCATGAGAAATTTGGGTGGTTCCTCCAACCTACATTGTAAGTATTACTATAAGGATTATTTTGAGATCGAGGATTATTACCCATGTAATTTAACTGCTCGTTCTCCATGTTGTGGCCATAGGATGGGTATTCTGAATTGCTTGATCCACCTCCACTTGCTTCGCACTGCATTACTGGGTGAACCCATGAAGAACCAAGAAAACCGTCAATTTTTCTATTCAACAGTTCTACCTGATTAGAAAGCATAATGACCAAATCGACATTAAAAATGCCGACTGTTTTCGTTGGCTTTGTCCTGATGACTTGCCGCTGATAATTATTTAGTGACATCTTTTCTATAAATTCATAAGCATTACCAGGTGTCTTACTATTGATAGTTCTGCCAGTGGTTGTGTCAATCATCTGCTGAGTCAAAGGATTCAGGCCATTGTGAAACGTTTAAACCTGTAGCCAGAGTGGTAACCCATGGTGAGGGCACCTTCTCAACAGATCCTTGTATCTCTCCTATGCATAGTAGAGCGTTTCTAGATCCATCTGCACAAAAGAGGACATATCAGATATCATTACGTAATTTGGCCATTTTGGCCGGCGAAAAATATTTTAATAAAAATTTGTCGGTTATTTGTTCCCAAATAGTGACCTCGTGGTAACGAGTTCAACCATTGTTTAGCCTTATTCCTCAACGAAAATGGCATCATCAGAAAAGCCATTAATTTTAAAGGTGTCGAAAAACTTTAATAAATTTGCTAAGTGAGCGTTGGGATCCTCGTCCTGCAAACCATCAAACTTAACAAATTGTTGTATCATTTGAATTGTGTTAGGTTTTAGTTCAAAATTATTTGCAGCAATAGCATGCCTAACTATGCTTGACTCAGTTCCTGTTGAAGAATGTTTAGCATAATCATACATAGTACATGAAGATTTTCCTGGTTTTTAGCCATCTCCCCGATTGTGGTTGAAGTATCATCTCTTGCTCTTCCTCTGTGTATCATAAGCTTTGCCTTTTTTCTCTTCGGTTTCTGCGAACTGTGTGATCGATCTCACTATCAAATAGTAATGGTCCCGACAGGTTTCTTCTAGTTATACACTATAAAAACCAACCAAGAACGAATAAAATAAAAATTAGAAAAGAAAATAAAAATAAAAATTAAAAACAAAGTAGAATGGCTAAAGTAATAAAAATCGAGTGTTCCTAATATCCTAGTTCCCCAACAACGGAGCCAAAAACTTGATACATGATATTTGTGACAGGTTTTAAAAATTTACAATTAATCGTTCTTGAAACCAACTATTATCACGATGAAGGCAAGTGTACCTATCAAACAGTAGTATAGCTTTAGCAAGACCGGATTGTCGAACCCAAAGGAACCAATAGTACTAGTAATTACTTCCTTTTTATTATCTAGCCTAAAATTAAAGGGTTTTTTTATCTAAACTAATTAACTAAACTAAGGATGCACAGAGAAAAAATTGGGAAAAGCTTTTGGGAGAACTCTATTGATTAAGACAATACCCAATGAAAAATCCACCTAGACTTCACTTTTTATTTGACTCTGAATTAGATGATTTATTCATTTGACTTGATTCGTAGAAATCCCTAAGTTATATTATTATCTCTCTCGAGACTAATAACGTCTAACCCTAGGTTGATTAATTGAAATCTCTTTCTAATTAAGGCCCTAGTGTTGCATTAACTCGATCTATGGATCCCCTTATTAGGTTTCACCTTAATCCGAAAAAATCTTATCACCCTATATCTAGGCGTGCAATCAACTCCACTTAATTATGACAAATTTATTCTTAAACAGGGTCTTCCTCCTCTGAACAAGAGCATTAACTTGAATTAGTATCCTGGAATATTAAAACAAGAATTAAGAACACATAATTAAGAACAAGTCAAATATTTATCACACAATTCAGATAATAATAACAAGATCTATCTTAGGTTTCATTCCCCTTAGGTATTTAGGGGGTTTAGTTCATAACTAAGAAAGAAAAGATCTCAAAAGAATAAAGATAACAAAACATAAGAAAAACCCAAAACCCCTGAATGGAAATTGAAGGGAGATCTTCAGTCTTGACGATGAATCCGGCTTCTAAGATGGACCAATCGGCTTCCCTTGAGTGATTCCTTACTTCCTACTCCGCATTTTCATTCTATGTGTCTCCTCCAATGTTTAAATAGGCTTTAGAATACCTAAGAGCCCTCAAAAGTGGCCTTTTCCGAGTAAGGCTATACTTGGGCTCGGTAGGGACACGCCCGTGTGACACGCCCGTGTTCGATTACTCCAGCCCGTGGTCAAGGCTATTGAATAGGCACGGGCGTGTAGTGTACCCGTGTAAGTCATGCTTCGATCCTGCCGAATGCACACGGCTGTGTGACACACCCATGTGAGGAAGTCCAGGCCGTGTTGATTTCCCATGTGGGTTTATTTTCTCCATTTTTGGCCCATTTCTCGCTCGTTTTACTCTCCTATGCTATCCCAAGTATAAAACATGAATTAAAGGATTAGGAGCATTGAATTCACCAAATCTAAGGAGAAACCATCCATAAATATGCTAAGCATGGGATAAAAATATTTATAAATCACGGTTTATCAATTTTTTTTGAGGTGATTTGATATTTAGCCATGTAATTGGCTTATTTTGGCTAAAATGGTTGTAAGCCTATTTATATAAATATATGTGCCAATGCCTTTTGTTTATGTGTTTTGTAATGGTTCGCTATATGTTTATTTATGGCTATGTAGCTTTGTTGTTTAATGATTGATTTTGGTTCATTGGTATGCTAGAAGATCTATATGATACAATGCATATTAATGGTAGCTATATTGAAGCTTGTAGAATGTGAGTTTGGTATGATTTGGTTTGGTGAAATATGATGTTGTAAGTATGTTAGATATTGAAATTCATGTTTTAGCCTTGATTGTGGATGCTTTGGTTGTCTAAGTATGTTATGATTTGTGCCATTTGATGTTATGTATGTGTGTACACATAGGGGTTGCAAATTGGCTTGGTAGATAGCATTTATTTTTGTCCACTCGAGTAGACACACAGCCTGCCCCATGGGCATATGTTTCGGCCGTGTGTCCCCTGCACGCTAAATTATGAGAAACAGAATGCTCAGAATTGAGCATACGTGTAGAGACAGAAGCATACGTCTGAACTGTGTGAGGGACACGACCCCAAACATGGGCATGTGTCCTGGCCGACTGAAGTCTGCACCTATTTTATGAAAATTAATTAATCACACGGCCCAGCACACGGGCAAGTGGCTTGGCTGTGTGACTTCAATTTCTTCCTGCCTTGCAAAACAGAGAGTTACATGAATTAAGGACACGGCCGTGTGTGACCACACGGCCTGCCCACACGGGCGTGTGACCCTTGTACATGGAAAAAATCTTCTATGTTTTGTAAAAATTTCTTAAATTTTCGGTTTATTCCCAAACCACTTCAAGTGCATGATTTGGGCCTCGTAGGTTCGTATTAGGGACTTTATGACTAAATGCAAATGGATTTAAATTTGGTTGAAATTTATGACTTGAAATTGTTTGAGATGTAAGTCTGATAACGCCTCGTAACCCTGTTATGTCGTCAGATATGGGTGAGGGGTGTTACATTTAGTGGTATCAGAGCTATGCTTTAGTTGATTCTCAGACTAATGTAGCGTGTGTGAGAGTCTAGCTATACATGCCATATATAATTGATGATAGTGTGAGGACTCCTGACAATTTAAATTGTATTTTCATACAGTAAATGAATCCCGACTGAGATGTAGCTTGTAACACCCTTAACCCGTATCCGTTGCCGAACTAGGGTTAAAGGCATTACTGGGAAAAAATCAGAACATTAACATTCATTTCATAAGCATCGAAGCATTAAAAGATCAACCATCAATATAGAGTCCCTTATATAGGTCATTGAGACCTTAAACATTTATTAGATAGGGGTCGGGACTAAACCGAACACATACAAAATTTTCCCAAAACTTAAACATTTTTCCAACAAGTACAGGTCACACGCCCGTGTGAACAAGCAGTATGCCGCATACAGCTTTAGACACGCCTGTGTGTCTAGACCATGTCAAAACAGGGCATACATACTGACTTGTTCACACGGCCACAAGACACGCCCATGTGCTTTGGCCGTGGTCGAATCTGACTTGGGCCACATGGCTAGCCACACGTCTGTGTGCCTTGGTCGTGCTCAAGCCTGACTTACAATTGTAGGGTACCATAGGGGACACACAGCCGTGCAACATAACCGTGTGTCACATACAGCTGAGGCACAGGCCCGTGTCTCTGCTCGTGTTGACAAAAATAAGCCATTTGAATAGCCAATTTGCCACCCCAATTGGGTCAAACCTATAAGTACCAAACCAAGCATATTTTCACAACAATTTTAGCAAATTTCTATACCAAACCATACAACATTCATGACATAACATTATCAACCATTTACATGCTTATAAACTCAACTCAATTGTGCCAAAACATAAGACCAAATCATATCAAAACTCTCATAATCTCCAAACTCATGACCAAATCTCATACCAAAACATCCCAAACTTACCATTTCTCTTAGCCATTCATGAACACATCAAACAGATCATTTTGCATTACATTTCATATACCAAAATCAAAACATAAACACAACCATATCAAACCATATCACATGGCTAAATATAAATTACAAAAACCTATCCAAAGTACTTCTAGCCTATACATGCCATACTTTACTAGATACATTTTCAAAAGGTACCAAAATGAGATTCGATAGTGTGGTGATGATCCTCGACGATCCCCGAGCTTGTAGTAGCTTTGATATCTATAAGAACGATGCAAACATACATAGAGTAAGCTTACAAAATCTTAGTAAGTTCGTATCAAAATCATTAACAGTATATAAAATATGAAACAACAACACATAAGTCCTTATAAATTCACAATTCATCTATCATTTTATGCCAACACCGTCGTCATGTTTATACCAACTCAATGAACTTTATATGCATAATACCATCTACCACATAGGTATTATACATACCTAAACCTTCCCGTATTCATTCATTTTTATTCTCACCTCTCGTTAGGATATTTTAAACCTTCCAAAGATTACCAAAGCTTTAAACATCCGCACACTTAGTGCTTTAAAGATTAGCCGAAACTACAATAATTTTGCACACTTAGTGCTTTCTCAATTAACCGAAGCTATCTTGGTATTGCACACTTAGTGCCTCATATAGACGAAACTAGTTTAAATCGCACACTTGGTGCCATATACAATTGATTTATCATCGTATTTATCCTACCAAATATGTATATAATCCATGCATAATCAAAACATCAAATATACTTATATCATCATGTTTTATGTACGAACTTACCTCGTACTCGTAATTATCGATTCGGACTATTTACTCTATAATCTTCAACTTCCCTCGGTCTAAGTCCAAAATCCTCTTTTCTTGATCTATATGTATTCAAAAATTAATCATTTTATTCACTAAATCATTCAAACCAATCCATACACACAAAATTAGGGCATTTTGCAAACTAATCATCACATTTTCACTTTTTGACACTTTAGTCCCTAAATTACAAAATCACAAAATACACATAATTTGCTTGTACACAAGCTTAGCCGAATTCTTCTAGTATTCATGCTAGTCCACACATTTCATTTATTTCACATTTTAGTCCATCAATTTATAAATTTCACAATTTAGCCTATTTTATATATTTTTACTCCAAATCACTTTACAAAACATGTATATCAAGCACTAAGCTTTCATAATTCATCATTTCATATCACAAAAATCAGGAATTCATCAATGGAATCTCATCAAATCATCAACAATTTCATGAATTTAAGCATGGGATAGCTAGAACACTTAACAATGATCACAAAAACGTAGAAATCATCAAAAATCGAGTAAAACTCATACTTTAATTAAGTTCTTCAATGGAAGAATGTTAAAACACAAAAGCTAGTTTTTATTTCTTCAATTTCGGCGTGAACAAGATGATAATGGCCATTTTCATACTTTTGTTTTAATTAAACAAACATTAATTAGCCATTTACAATTTTAACCTTTTATTAAACCATTAAAATTTGACATATATTAAGGCTATAAATGTCCATTATACATGTTAATGGCATAATAACCACATAAAGACTTCTCAATTATAAAGCCAAGTCAAATGGGCACTTTTAACAACTAGTACACAACTTTTACATTTTACACAATTAGGTCCATTTTATTAAATTAAGCACACAAACATTCAAATTTTCATACGAGACTTTCACACATGCTAATTTACACATCATAAACACAGGAAATAATATTTAAACATTTCTCTGACGTGGATTTGTGGTCTTGAAACCACTATTCTGACTAGGGTCTAAACCAGACTGTTACATAGCTGATGATGTTGAAAGTAATGTGCCGGCTCCCGCCCAAAGGACAGTGCTATCTGAAAGTAGACCAATAACGGTTAGTCAGGGAGGAAAGGCTAGGGAAGCCTTTTTCCAAAGGATGAATGAGTGGTTTTCCAAGTTTGTTTAAAAAAAATCTGGCTGCTCAACATCCTCCGCCCCTACCTAACCCCCAATCGGTTCCCATAGCTCCTCAGGCTTTGGAATTGTTAAGACTGATCAAGCCTTCAGTTGATAAGATTAGAAATTAAAGGGTTGAAGAATTTAGAGCTAATATGGATGATGATCCTAAGAGAGCGGAGTTTTGGCTTGAGAACTCTATCAGGGTATTTGATGAGCTTTCTTGCACACTGGATGAGTGATTGAAATGTGCTATATCACTTCTAAGGGACTTGGCATATCAGTGGTGGAATACTTTTGTATCCATGGTACCGAGAGAAAGAGTTACTTGGGAATTCTTTCAAGATGAGTTCAGAAAGAAATATATTAGTCAATGGTTCATTGATCAGAAATGCAAAGAGTTTTTAGAGTTGAAATAGGGCCGTATGTCTGTAACTGAATATAAGTGAGAGTATGTTAGGCTTAGTAAGTATGTTCGGGAATGTGTTTCCACTGGGGCCATCATGTGTAAAAGATTCAAAGATGGGTTAAATGAGGATTTCAGGCTATTAGTTGGGATTTTCAAGTTGAAAGAATTTGTTGTGCCAGTTGACTGAGCTTGCAAAGCTGAAGAGTTGAGCAAAGAAAAGAGAAAAGCTGAGTTTGAGACTAGAAATTTGAGAAAAAGGCCACTGAATAAGTTATTTCAATCTTTGTCAAAGCAATTGAGGGATTTGAATGCTCGTTCAAATATTTTAGCTGGGTGTCCCAATAGAGATCGTAGGAAGCTATATTTGGGTTCTAAGGCCCAAACTACATCAATAGCGAGCACTGGTAATGCTAGGTCTAATAGAACTGAATGTCAACATTGAGGTAGATGACATCCTAGTGAATGCAAAATGAATAGCTGAGGTTGCTTTAAATGTAGTTGCCCAGATCACTTCATTCAAGATTGCCCTGAAATGGCTGAGAAAGGAAATTTTCAGAATGTAAGACCGAGCAACACTGCCACTAGAGGGAGACCACCGAGAAATACGGGAAATGGGAACAATAGTAGAGGTGTAACGAAAGATTTAACTACGAGATCAGAGGTCAGAGCACCTACTAGAACCTACGCTTTTCGTACTTGCGAAGTGTAACATCCCAAACCTGGCCTAGACATTTTGGCCAAATCTGGCGATATCAAATTGGAGTGTTTTCCGTAAAGAATGATATCTTTTGCAAAGCCCAATATTTATTAAGCCTCTTTGTATGATCTAAAAGATGATTTTAAAACTTACATCACTATCAAAAGTATTTACATTAAAACGTTATTAATTTCAAAATCTCGTTTGCAGCGAAAGCTTTTAAAACAGTTGCGTTCTAGCGTTTACTTGAAAACATTGTTTTCTTATGGTAGCTCTTAAAACCGTTTACGTACTCATGGTATTTTTGAAAAACATTTATCAATTGAAAACCCGTTTCATACTGCTAGCAGTTATAAATCAATATAAATAAAACCCCAAATTACACGTTAAAATTTTAAACAGGCTTTATTACAAAAAATACCCAAATTAAAGATCTTATAGTTTAAAAGTCAAAAATAGAAGCATGCGCTATTGTGCGGCCACCTTCGAGTCCCATGCAGCACTGACCAGCCTAATGATTACCTACACATATAAAAAGTAGGGTGAGTTTACGAAAACTCTGTGTGTAATCCCTTAATAAACAGACAGTCAAACCTGCAGTGAGCAAATACAGTCTGGGCATAAGCCCTTTTTAGTAACAGTGGCAATATAAACTTGGGCTTTAGCTATCTCAATACAGAAACAATCATATTTTTGAGCATTTGCCCTTTACAGTAACAGTAAATAGTACAAATATGCAATCAGAAATTCTACCCAACTAGCCTCTACACACCACTCTGTCAAGCCCTACACACCATGTGGCGATAAAATCAACCCACCCATCCTTACACACCCCAAATAGCACCGGTTGCGGCACTAAATAGAAATTGTAATAGAGCTGCTAGTACAGTACACTTCCTCCAATCATAACAACCCATCCTCATGAAACATATCATAATATCATGCATGTATGCGACATATATAGAAGGGCATGCTCAATATAGTTATACATCTCATAAGGGTATAATAGTTATTTTACCTGATAGGAGCATAACAGACATCTATAAATTTTAGGGTCGATGTATGCTTACCGACCCAACAGTAGGTCCACAGTCATCTCGGATGACTCGTGCAACCTTAACAGTCAAACAGTGAAAATAGGCCTACGGCCCATATTACAGCCCATATGGGCCCACACGCCCGTGTGGCCTACATAGCCCAGAAATGGCATTGGTCGTGTGAACTGCACAACCTGGTCAAATGTTCTCTACACTTCCGTGTGGGTTACCCGTGTGGGGCCCACACAGCCCATTTAGGCCCAACATGCCCCAAATCGACCTCAGGCCATGAAATCGCTCACGGCCAGCCTTAATGATCTTACATCTATGTTTAGGCATTCGTATTACCACACGAGTGAGCACATGCTCGTGTTGCATCGACAGTCACTTATTTTGACTATTGTCGTTTTACGAGTAGGGTAGTGTTTTTACACACCTGATGTGATTCGAAGATAACCGCGTTCCAAATATTCTTATACTTGAATTTAGTCAAAAAGACATTTACTCAGTTGCATATTCCATAGAACAAATGAAACATAACAGAGTTCCTAAGAGATCCAAATAGTTACTTCTCCTTATTGAAAGCGAATCAAAGTCGCACCCTTGATTCCTAGAAGGCACACAAATGAACTTGATCTACACCTACACGAAGGTCATAACCCCTTTATTAAACCTGTACCTGGATAAAAACAATCTTAACTAATCCTTACTTACCAAATAACAATAGTATAGAGTATGATTCAGTGATGTAGTGAACTAAGACTGAAGAGAAGGATTGAACTAACAAAATAAATAGAAGGGGTAACGGTAATAAGAGAAAGAGACGGGGAAAGCCAAAAAAGGGGGAGAAATAGAGCAAAGAATTACCTAACCTCGTTCGGCCAACGTAAGCCTACTAGAGGAAAATTAAGAAAAATTAAGGATAGAAAATCGACAGAACAACAAGCGAAGTGGGAAGAGGAGTTACCCAAAGTTGAAAGACAAGAAAGGGGAGAAAAGAAATATTCGGCCAACATACAAGGGGTATTCAGTCAAACAAAGATGAGATAAAGAGAGGGGCAATAGAGTGGAAAGAACAATTGCAAAAGGAGTAAGGAAGAAGAGGAAAATCGAAATAGGCCTAAAATGCAAGATACCCGAGAGGTCAGCAGCAGTATTTGGCTATCAAAACAAAGGGTAAAAAGAACATGAAGGCAATCGTCAGAAATCAAAAATGAGAATAGCAATCCAGCCAAGGCTGAATTTTGAATGACAGAGTTCAAATTCGACACCTAACAACCAAAATTCATTAATAATATCCTAAAATTCAGCCACAACTCCCCAAACTCTTAAAACACACAAGTTTCAGTCAAACTAGAACTCTACTATGGCCAACAGCAAAATAAAACACCTCTACTGAACTCACAAGGATTCGAACCTCAGTCCTCTAGCACAGGTAACACGCCACTTATCCCTTAGACCAACAGGCCCTTTCTGTCATGAAATACACATATTTATTTAAGAAACCTACTGACTAGAGACAAGGTTTATTCAAGAAAAAATAAAAGTTTTCACAAGCCAAGGCTTGAACCCAAAACTTCTCAGACTCTTCCCAGAACACTTAACCACTAAAGTAGATACACAGATGTATGTCACTTCTTGAACATCTAATCATTTATGTGCTACCTCTTAACTGCTCCCATGCTCAAGACCTAATACTTTTGGGCCCAAAATTTAGGGCATTACAATTCATCCCTCCTTAAAGAAATTTCGTCCCTGAAATTTCCAGCTACCAGAACAGTCGCATATCACAGACCACCCCACTACGCTCCTGCTGCGCACTCTAGTTCCAAAACTCTACCACATTAACTTGAGTGTTTCCAGTACAGTCTATGGATGGACTGGGACAGTGCATCAATACAATACTCGGCCCGTTAGGGGCGACACTAGTAATACCCCTAAAAAGCTCAGCTCTATTGGACTGGACACTTTTCAACCGACCTTTGGCCCCTAGATTTAGTATTGGGACAGCGTGTCAGGCCCAACCGTATGATCATGCAACCCAATCTCAGTCTTAGGTGAAACTAGCACCTCCCTAGCTTTAATATTAAGCATGTGGCCAGATGACGAAGACCCAGCTCGAAAACCTCCATGACCTTCGCCACGGCCTCTTGTACCCCTTCCGCGAGCACCTCTGGTACTCATAATCGAATTGCATTTTATCTTATAAATTGTTTTATGCATCAGTTTACAGTTCCAATGTTTATTAATAGATGTTTTATGGAGACAGTATCAAAAGTATAGAGTTTTATTGCCGCACAACGCAGTGTCTATCGGTGTCTACCACTTTTACTACAGTTTCAGTATACACTACTAAAGAGTTTACTGTGTGGTACACTGCCAACAGTAGTCTCAGTAATCCTAACTATGGCAGTTTCAGTCAAAACCAAAATACTGTTTTAGAGAGAACTTACAGAATTGACGCGGAGACTCAGTGTACCACACATTCAGTAAAACCATCCAAAAATACTTCAAATCATTTAAAACAGTTCTTCCAAAATTCCAAGTTTTAAAAGAAACCCAAATCCACAGTCGAGTTTTGTAACTTCACTCTGATACCACTAAATGTAACACCTAAACCCGGCCTAGACATTATGGTCAAATCTGGCGATGTCACATTGGAGTGTTTTCTGTAAAGCTTGATATCGTTTGCAAAGCCCAATCTTTGTTAAGCCTCTTTGTGTGATCTAAAAAATGATTTTAAAACTTGCGTCGCTATCAAAATTATTTACTTTAAAATGTTATTAATTTCAAAATCTCGTTTGCAGCGGAAGCTTTTTAAAACAGTTGCGTTCTAGCGTTTACTTGAAAAACGTTGTTTGCTTGTGGTAGCTCTTAAAACTGTTTACGTACTTGTGGTATTTTAAAAAACATTTATCATTTGAAAACCAGTGTCCTACTACTAGTAGTTATAAATTAATATAAATAAAATCCCAAATTAAACGTTAAAAGTTTAAAGATGCCTTATTACAAAAAAATACCCAAATTAAAATTTTTATAATTTAAAAGTCAAAAATAGAAGCATGCACAGTTGTGTGGCCACCTTCGAGTCCCTCGCAGCACTGATCCGCCTAATGATTACCTGCGCAGATAAAAAGAAGGGTGAGTTTACAAAAACTCAGTGTGTAATCCCTTAATAAACAGACAACCAAAGATACAGTGCGCGAATACAGTCTGGGCCTAAGCCTCTTTTAGTAACAGTGGTAATATCAGTTTGTGCTTTAGCCCATCTCAATACAGAAACAATCATATGTTTGGGCCTTGGCCCTTTGCAGTAATAGTAAACAGTACAAATATGAAATCAGAAATCCTACCCAACCAGCCTCTACACACCACTCCGTCCTGCCCTACACATCATGTGGGGATAAAATCAACCCACCCATCCCTACACACCAAAAATAGCACTGATTGCGGTACAAAACAGAAATTGTAGCAGAGCTTCCAATACAGTACACTTCCTCCAATAATAACAACCCATCCCCATGAAACATATCATAATATCATGCATGTATGCAACATATATAAAAGGGCATGCTCAATATAGTCATACATCTCATTAAGGCATAATAGTCATTTTACCTGATAAGGGGATAACAGACATTCATAAATCTTAGGGTCGAGGTATGCTTACCAACCCAACAGTAGGTCCACAGTCGTCTCAGGCGACGTGTGCAACCTTAACATTCAAATAGTAAAAATAGGCCCACGATCTATGTGGGCCCACACGCCCGTATGGCCTACATAGACCAGAAATGGCCTTGGTTGTGTGAACTACATAGCATAGCCCAATGTTCTCCACACTTTCGTGTGGTTTACCCGTGTGGGACCCACATACTCGTGGGCCCACACGGTCCATTTTGGCCCAACATGGCCCAAATCAACCTCAGGCCATGAAACCGCTCACGGTTGGTCTTAATAATCTTACATCCATGTTTAGGCGTTCGTATTACCACACAAGCAAGCGCACGCTCGTGTTGCGTCGACAACCACTTATTTCGGCTTTTGTCATTTTACGAGTAGGGTAGTGTTTTTACACACTATATGTGATTCGAAGATAACCGCGTTCCAAATATTCTTATACCTGAATTGTAACGCCCCCCGCCCGAGACCGTCATTGGAGTCGAGCTTGAGGTGTTACCGAACATAATTTATCAAATTAAGAACTTCGAATCATTTGTTTTTACATTCACAACTTTCTAGTTACCTGCGTCATAGTTACAAGAAAAATCATATCTTGAGTTACGAAACTCAAAATCAAGATCCGTAAATTTTCCCTAAATCTAGACTCATATATCTATTTACTAAATTTTTCTAGAATTTTTGGTTGGGCCAATTAGTACAGTCTATTAGTTAACTTTACCCCTGTTTCAGGACTTGTTTGGACTGACCTCTGTTTACTACAAACCATATATCTCTCTGTGCAAAATTTATATGATGTGCCATTTGTTTATCCTGAAATTAAAATCAATAAGGATTCCAAGAATATAAAATAAAACACGTAATTATTTTTTTACAATTTATGGTGAATTCCTAAAGTTGGAACAGGGGATCCAGAAATCACTCTGGCCCTGCTTCACAAAAATTCAAATATCTTTAACATATAATTCCTTTACCTGTTTCGTTTGTTTATGTGAAAATAGACATATTGGGATTCAATTTCATATTTAATCCATCACCAAATTCGATTTCTATGATTTTTAGTAAATTTTCAAACTCACGTCAGTGTTGCTGCAATGTTCTGTTTATGGCAAATTTCATCTTTTCATGAGTTTTTATGGACTAGATAACCTATTAACTTTTCGTGACATCAAACATGGTATAAATTAGTCATTTCCATGACCTATCATTATCAAGCATTTTCTCAACCAAATCACCGCCATATCACAAAATTATTTACACGAAATAGGTATATTGCTATTCATGCCATACTTAAGTTTTACAAGCCATTTACCAAAAAATGTCCTTCGGATAGTGTGATCAAACCTTCGACCTGTCCCAATTCCCGAGTCGGCTTGTTCAAAACTACAGTGAATAAAAAGGAGGGAGTAAGCATAAATGCTTAGTAAGTTCATATGCAAATAACAAGTAACATAACAATAAAATTATACCAAACAACCTTAGCATAGTATCACCAAAACATATATCACATTTCTAAACATCATTCATCATCTTACCACCTTATCATTGTTGTATCTATTTTCAACCCGAGGGTTAAGTACATTCCTGTCCAAAGTATCCATTTCACAACACTTACCAAAACATCACTTGCATCTTAAGTGTTCTTCCATTTCACTAGAAATTTTATCCGTTGAACACATCGGAATATAACTTGGATACATGGATAATTTGCACATAAGTGCCACATATGTAATCAAGAAATCATGTAACCCGCCCCTAAGTGAACTCGGACTCAACTCAACGAGCTCGGGCGTTCGCATCCATAAGTGAACTCGGACTCAGCTCAACTAGTACGGATGCCTAGTTACATCTCACGAACTCGGACTCAACTCAACGAGTTCGAACATTCGCATCCGTAAGTGAACTTGGACTCAACTCAACGAGTTCGGATGCTCAACCATCCTAGTGACATGTCACTTGTATCCTAATTTATTCCTAAGGTTCAAACGGGATTTTCATCGAACCCATATCCTTGCCATCTTTTGTAAAATACCGAAACCAATACTGGGTAGCACTTTATATTTAACAAATAATACACATAATTTGCATTTTATTCGAAAATAAGCACAGCATATATTTCATGATAAAAATCAGCATATCATATAATTAACATCAATAACTTATAAATAACAATTATGCTACATTATTCACACATGAACTTACCATGGTACCAAAATATAATGATTTTGCAATTTAGTCCACAATCTTTTCTTTTCCTAGATTGGGGTCGATTCCACGTATTTCTTGATTATGAAGCTTGAAAGTTGAAGAAACCCTAGCTATGGAGAGAGGGAGCATTCGACAGCAACTAAGGAAGATGATAACTAATTTTGTGTTAGTTTTCCCTTTTTATTTCGTTTACTATCCAAATGACCAAAATGCCCCTCCTTACTAAACTTTCAAAAAAATTCCTTCCATGTCCTAATTTTGTCCATGAACTTAAAATTGGTCAAAGTACCATTTAAGACCTCCTAATTAATATTTCAAAGCAATTCCATACTAAAAAATTCTAGAATGCAAGTTTTGCAACTTATTCGATTTAGTCCCTAACTTTAAATTAAACTCGTTATGCAAAAAAATTCTTCACGAAATTTTCACACAATTATGCAACCATATCATAAACCTCAAAATAATTATTAAATAATTATTTCTATCTCAGATTTGTGGTCATAAAAACCACTATTTCGATTAGGCCTTAATTCGGGATATTACAACTCTCCCCCTTTAAAGATTTTCGTCCTCGAAAATCTTACCGGTAAATAAATGTGGGTATTGATTCTTCATAGTTTCTTTGGGTTCCCATGTAGCTTCTTCTATTCCATGCTTTTGCCACAACACTTTCACAAGTGCAATACTTTTGTTCCTTAGCTGTTTAACCTCTCGAGCTAAAATCTTAATCGGTTCTTCTTCATAGGTCATGTCTGGTTGTAGTTCAATTTCTGTCGGTGAAACCACATGTGAAGGATCCGAACGATACCGATGTAACATAGACACATGGAATACATTATGAATCTTCTTCAATTGAGATGGCAATGCTAACCGATAGGCTACCAGTCCAACTCTTTCAATTATTTCATACGGCCCAGTAAAACGCGGACTTAATTTGCCCTTCCGTCCAAATCTGAGAACTTTCTTGCACGGAGACACTTTTAAAAATACTTTATCACCAACTTGAAATTCAATGTCTTTTCATTTTAAATCTGCATAAGATTTCTGTCTATCTGAAGTAGCTTTCAAACAATCTCGAATTATCTTCACTTTTTCTTCGGTTTCTTTTATTAGATCAACTCCATAGATCAAATTTTCCTTGAGTTCAGTCCAATACAAAGGCGTTCGACACCTACGACCATACAATCTTCATAAGGTGCCATCTTCAAACTCGTCTGATAACTATTATTGTAAGCAAATTCTACCAACGGTAAATATCTTTCCCAACTTCCTTGAAATTCCAATACACAACATCTAAGCATATCTTCAATAATCTAAATTACTCTCTCTGATTGCCCATCAGTTTGTGGATGGAAAGCAGTACTAAAATTTAACTTCGTGCCTAACGCGTCTTGCAACTTTTGCCAAAACCGCGAGGTAAACCTTGGATCTCTATCCGAAATGATCGACAATGGTATTCCGTGTAGTCTAAAAATTTCTCTAACATACACTTCAGCTAACTTATTAAGAGAATAATCCATACGTACCGGGATAAAATGAGCCGACTTAGTTAATCTGTCAACTATTACCCAGATTGTATCTTTCTTTCCTGGAGTCAATGGCAACCCTGAAACAAAATCCATAGTAATCCGATCCCATTTC
The DNA here is from genome assembly GCF_007990345.1 of Gossypium hirsutum. Taxonomy (NCBI): domain Eukaryota; kingdom Viridiplantae; phylum Streptophyta; class Magnoliopsida; order Malvales; family Malvaceae; genus Gossypium; species Gossypium hirsutum. Next base: position 13,945,551 of record NC_053429.1, read on the forward strand.
CATTCAGGAACCATAATAGGTTGATGTAATCCCAAAGGCACTTGGTGTTCAGCTTTCACCTGTTGACAAATTAAGCATTTTGATACAAACTCAGAAATATCTCTTTTCATTCCATTTCACCAGTACATTTTCTTCAAGTCATTATACATTTTCGTACTGCCCGGATGAACTGCCAAACAGCCATTATGTGCTTCAAGCAAAATATTTTGAATCAATTCATCATTTTTTGGTACACAAATCTGATTTTTAAACATCAAGTAACCATCAGAACCGATTCTGAAATCTGATCCTGTATCAGCTTCACACTGCTTTCTCTTGGCTTGCAAATCTTGATCATTTTTCTGAGCTTCAAAAATCTCTTGTAAAAACATCGGTCTTGCTCTTAACTCTGCTAGAATCAAACCATCATATGACATTTTCAACTGAGTGTTCATAGCTCTCAAAGCAAACAACAACTTTTTGCTTAAAGCATCGGCAACCACATTCACTTTTCCCGAATGATAATCAATAACAAGCTCATAATCTTTCAATAACTCCAACCATCTTCACTGTTTCAAATTCAAGTCTTTTTGTGACAGCAAGTACTTAAGAATTTTGTGGTCGGTATATACCCGACACTTTTCACCATAGAAATAATGTCACCAAATTTTCAAAGCAAACACCACCGCAGCCAATTCCAAATCGTGAGTAGGATAATTCCTTTCATGAGGTTTTAACTGCCTCGAAGCATAAACCACCACTTTTCCTTCTTGCATAAGTACACACCCCAAACCATTTAGAGAAGCATCACTATACACCACAAATTCTTTACCTGATTCGGGTTGTACTAACACTGGTGCCTCTGTTAATAACTTTTTCAATTCTTCAAAACTCTGTTGGCATTCTTCCGTCCATTCAAATTTAACATTCTTTCGGAGTAGTCTAGTCATAGGAGCAGCAATTATAGAAAATCCATTTACAAACCGCCGATAATACCAGCTAGCCCTAAGAAACTTCTAACTTCGGTTACATTTTTCGGTGGTTTCCAATCAACAATGGCTGAAATTTTACTAGGATCAACCCATATACCATCACCTGAAACAATATGACCCAAAAATCCAACTTTCCGGAGCCAAAATTCACTTTTACTAAATTTAGCATACAGCTGCTTATTTCTCAAAGTTTGCAAAACTATCCTCAAATGCTCAGCATGCTCTGTCTCATCTTTTGAATAAATTAAAATATCATCTATAAACACCACAACAAATTTGTCCAAGTATGGCCGAAATATGCGATTCATTAAATCTATAAACGCAGTAGGAGCATTTGTCAACCCGAATGGCATAACTAAAAATTCATAATGACCGTACCTTGTTCTAAAAGCAGTTTTAGGTACATCCGACTCTTTTACTCATAGCTGATAATACCCAGATCTCAAGTCAATCTTTGAAAACCATGTCGCTCCTTTTAGCTAATCAAACAAATCATCAATTCTTGGCAACGGATACTTGTTTTTGATTTTCACCTTATTTAACTCCCGATAATCAACACACAACCTCATAGAACCATCCTTCTTTTTCACAAGTAACACGGAAGCACCCCAAGGTGAAAAACTCGGTCTCACAAAGCCTGTGACTTTAACTCTTTTAACTCTATTGGTGCCATTCTATATGGAGCAATCGAGATCGGAGTTGTTCCCGGTATCAAATCAATACCAAATTCTACTTCCCTGATTAGAGGCAAACCCAACAATTCTTCTTGAAATACATCTGCAAATTCACACACAACCGGCACTAATTCAACTTTCTTTTCAACTTCTTTTGTATTAATTACATATGCCAAATAAGCTTCATAACCCTTTCTCAAATATCTTTGAGCCGAAATTGAAGAAATCACACTAGACAATGCCTCTAATTTATCTGATTCAACCCGCAGAGTTTCACCATTTTCACACTTTAGTTCTATAACCTTTTCTTTGCAATTTATTATAGCATCATGCAACGTCAACCAATCCATACCCAAAATAACATCAAACTCATCAAACGACAACAACATCAAGTCGGCCGGAAAGTAATGACCCCGAATCATTAAAGGACATTTCTTGCAACTTTATCAACTATCACACATTTGCCTAACGAATTCGACACTCTAATCATAAATTCTGTGTTCTCAACAGGTATATTCATGCTAGACACCAGTTTCATACATACATATGAATGAGTAGAACCGGGATCAATCAAAGCAATAACATTAACATCATAAAGAGAAAATATACCGGTAATCACATCGGGTGAGGAAGCATCTTCACGCGCTTTAATAGCATAAGTTCTAGCCGGAGCCCTTCCTTCACGTCTAACTGCTGCATCTCTAGCTACATTCTTACTGCTTGCTTCACTCCCAACTTTTCTTGGATACCTTCCCCTCGAATCCGCACCACTTGCTTTTGTATACTGAAATTTTTCTTTCTCGGCTCTCTCTGGATAGTCTCTAATAAAATGATGCAGAGAACCACATCAAAAACATTCATTTGCTCTGCACGAACCAAAATGATTTCTATCGCACCTCTGACACTCGGGTTTAACAAATCACGAGTTCCCTACACTGGCTGCCGAAGTAGTCTGGGACTTAGGACCCATATTTTTCTTCTTAAAATTCTCATATGATTGCCCAGCTTAAACTTGAGGATGAGGATTCATATTTCTTGACTTTTCGGGTTACCGTGAGGGTGCATTACTCATTGATCTTTTCTTCCAATTTCGTGTCTCAGATTCTACCTTTTTCTTTTCCTTAAGTAGTTCTTCAGCCTTGCAAGCTCGATTGACAAGTACCACCATTTCTTTTAGTTCAAGGATCCCAACAAATACCTTGATGTCTTCGTTGAGCCCGTCTTCAAATCGTCGGCACATCTTGGCCTCCGTAGGAACATATTCTCTGGCATACTTACTCAATCGAACGAACTCTCTTTCATATTCTGTGACTGTCATATTACCTTGCTTCAGCTCAAGAAACTCTTTACGTTTCTGATCAATAAGTCTTTCACTAATATATTTCTTCCGGAACTCTTCTTGAAAGAATTCCCAGGTTACCCTTTCTTTCGGTACCACCGAAATCAAAGTCTTCCACCAATTATAGGCTGAATCTCTCAACAAAGATACAACACATTTCAAACATTCTTCAGGTGTACAAGATAATTCATCAAATACCCGGATAGAATTTTCAAGCCAGAACTCTGCTTTCTCGGCATCATCATCAATATTTGCCCTAAATTCTTCGGCCCATTGTTTACAAATTCTGTCAACTAGAGTTCTGTGAAATTTTATCATATCCACACCCTGAGGCATCGAGGGTATAGGTTGAGGAATTGGGGGAGGTGGGGGAGGTTGTACATTTGGGTTCGTACGAACGAACTCAGTATACCATGCACTCATCATTTGGAGAAAGACTTCCCAATCCCTTTCTCCTCCTCCCTGACCAACAGTAAGGGGTGGATTTTCATTCGGCGCTACCCCTTCAGCCGGAGGTGGCGCATTACTCTCTACTTCATCTGCCACAGCTAGATTGGGATCCATTTAGTATATAAAAAAATCATTAAAAAAGGTCAGAAGTCGTCACACTATCACAATTTATACATATGGCATGTATACAAAATCCGTACATACAACACATCCGAGAAATGACTAAACCTGCTCTGATACCACTAAATGTAATGCCTCCACGCCTAAGACCGTCACCGGAGTCGAGCTTGAGATGTTACCGAACATAATTTATCAAATTAAGAACTTCGAATCATTTGTTTCTACATTCACAGCTTTCTAGTTACCTGCGTCACAGTTACAAGAAAAATCATATATCAGGTTACGAAACTCAAAATCAAGATCCGTAAATTTTCCCTAAATCTAGACTCATATATCTATTTACTAAATGTTTTCTAGAATTTTTGGTTGTACCAATTAGTACAGCTTATTAGTTAAAGTTACCCCTGTTTCAGGACTTTGCTGGACTGACCTCTATTTACTAGGAACCATATATCTCTCCGTGAAAAATTTATATGACTGTTCCGTTTGTTTATCCTGAAACTCGACTCAATAAGGGTTCCAAGAATATAAAATAAAGCACCTAATTATTTTTTTACAATTTATGGTGAATTCCTAAATTTGGAAAAGGGGATCCAGAAATCACTCTGGCCCTATTTCACAAAAATTCAAATATGTTCTAACATATAATTTCTTTACCTGTTGTGTTTGTTTTATGTGAAAATAGACATATTGGGCTTCAATTGCATATTTAATCCATCACCAAATTCGATTTATATGATTTTTAGTAAATTTTCAAACTCACATTAGTGTTGCTGCAATGTTCTGTTTATGGCAAATTTCATCTTTTCATGAGTTTTTATGGACTAGATAACCTATTAACTTTTCATGACATCAAACATGGTCTAAATTAGTCATTTCTATGACCTATCATTATCAAGCATTTTCTCAACCAAATCACCGCCATATCACAAAATTATTTACATGAAATAGGTATATTGCTATACATGCCATACTTAAGTTTTACAAGCCATTTACCAAAAAAATGTCTTTCGGATAGTGTGATCGAACCTTCGACCTGTACCGATTCTCGAGTCGGCTTGTTCAAAACTACAGTGAATAAAAAGGAGGGAGTAAGCATAAATGCTTAGTAAGTTTATATGCAAATAACAAGTAACATAACAATACAATTATACCAAAAAACCTTAGCATAGTATCACCAAAACATATATCACATTTCTAAACCTCATTCATCATCTTACCAGCTTATCATTGTTGTATCTATTTTCAACCAGAGGGTTAAGTACATACCTGTCCAAAGTGTCCATTTCACAACACTTACCAAAACGTCACTTGCATCTTAAGTGTTCTTCCATTTCACTAGAAATTTTACCCGTTGAACACATCGGAATATAACTCGGATACATGGATAATTTGCACATAAATGCCACATATGTAATCAAGAAATGATGTAAGCCGCCCCTAAGTGAACTCGGACTCAACTCAACGAGCTCGAGCGTTCGGATCCATAAGTGAACTCGGACTCAAGTCAACGAGTTCGAACATTCGCATCCGTAAGTGAACTCGGACTCAACTCAACGAGTTCGGATGCTCAACCATCCTAGTGACATGTCACTTGTATCCTAATCTATTCCTAAGGTTCAAATGGGATTTTCATCGAACACATATCCTTGCCATCTTCCATAAAATACGAAAACCAATACTCGGTAGCACTTTATATTTAACAAATAATACACATAATTTGCATTTTATTCGAAAATAACCACAAAGCATATATTTCATGATAAAAATCAGCATATCATATAATTAACATCAATAACTTATAAATAACAATTATGCTACATTATTCACACATGAACTTACCTTGGTACCAAAATATAATGATTTTGTAATTTAGTCCACAATCTTTTCTTTTCCTCGATTGGGGTCGATTCCACGTCTTTCTTGATTATGAAGCTTGAAAGTTGAAGAAACCCTAGCTATGGAGAGAGGGAGCATTCAGCAGCAACTAAGGAAGATGAAAACCAATTTTGTGTTATTTTTTCCTTTTTATTTCATTTAATATCCCAATGACCAAAATGCCCCTCCTTACTAAACTTTCAAAAAAATTCCTTCCATGTCCTAATTTTGTCCATGAACTTAAAATTGGTCAAAGTGCCATTTAAGACCTCCTAATTAATATTTCAAAGCAATTTCGTACTAAAAACTTCTAGAATGCAAGTTTTGCAACTTATTCGATTTAGTCCCTAACTTTAAATTAAACTCGTTATGCAAAACATTTCTTCACGAAATTTTCACACAATTATGCAATCATATCATAAACCTCAAAATAATTATTAAATAATTATTTCTATCTCAGATTTGTGGTCACAAAAACCACTATTTCGATTAGGCCTTAATTCGGGATATTACATGAATTTAGTCAAAAAGGCATTTACTTAGTTGTATATTTCATAGAACAAATGGAACTTAACGGAGTTCCTAAGCGATCCAAATAGTTACTTCTCCTTACTAAAAGCCAATCGAAATCGCACCCTTAATTCCTAGGAGGCACACCAATGAACTTGATCTCCACCTACATGAAGGTCATAACCCCTTTATTAAACCTGTAGTTGGATAAAAACAATCTTGACGGATCCCTACTTATGAAATAATGATAATACAGAGTATAATTCGGTGATGTAGTGACTAAGACTGAAGAGAATGATTGAACTAACAAAATAAACAAAGGGGGTAGCGGTAATAAGAGAAAGAGATGAGGAAAGCCAAAAAAGGGGAAAGATAGAGCAAAGAATTACCTAACCTCGTTCGGCCAACACAAGCCTACTGGAGGAGAAAAAAGAAAAACCAAGGACGAAAAATTGGTAGAGCAACAAAGATCAAACAATTCCATCGAATTGAGTATGATTGTATGTGTGATAGCATCTACTATACCAGGAATATCAATGAACCCGATTATTGCAATTGTTCAGGATACCCTTTTTTAGTTTAGCTTCTAGTTAGCTTCTAGAATCTATTTCTTAGTTCAAGGTCCAATGTAACGCCCCGAATTTTGGCCTAAAAGTATTGAACCTTTAGTATGGGTCAGTAAGGAGGTTGTATATAAGCATTTAATTGTACATAGAAATGACACAATTAAATGTCTGCTTTAGTGGTTAATGGCCCTGAGATGTGTTGGAGAAATCTTACGTTCAAACTTGGGCTTTAGCAAAAATTTTGGTAATAAGTGAATAAAACCTTGGCTGCTTGGATGAAGGCCTTTTAAATTATTGTAGTAAATAAAAGACACAAGGAAGCTTGTAGTCTAGTGGTTGTGGCGTCATTAAGGTTGCAAGGGAGCCAGGGTTCAAGTCTTGGCTCTTGCAATTTATTTTGTTTTTCTTTTAAAGGAACCTGGATTTTGGCCTATAGACCTTATATTTAATTGAGGACAAAATATGACACAGAAAGAGCTTGTGGTGGAGTGGCAAGGTGGCGTGTTGTGTAATTGTGAGGTCTAAGGTTCAAGTATTGGGATGCGCAATGGAGTATTTATTTTGCTGTTTGAGTTGTGTAGGAGGTGGAGTTGGACTGGAACTCTGTGGTTGAGGTGGTCATAAGAAAATAAGAAATTTTCCTAATGGTTGAAAGTAATCCCACATTGGGAAGCTAACATGGGAATTGGTGAGAAGCTGGCTTTAAATAGAGCGAACTAGATGAGTTGGTGAAAAAGAAAAAGGTGATTAAGACCCAATACAGGATGTGCCAAGGTTGGTGCTCGTGGACTTCAGCGCGTTCTCATAAATAGGTGTGTATTCACGCCCTTCTTTGTTAGAAATCAGAAAAAGCTGAAAGCCGCTACGAGCGTTCTCGTGTGCTGGGGCTGTTCTGGGCTTCGATGGGCCCGTGGGCCCGTTTGTGTAAATCTAACTGTTAAGTGGGAAATAGTTGGGCTTGATGAGCCATATGAATGTGATTGGGTTTGATGGGCCATGTGAATGAGATTTGGCCTAAAGGAGCCTAATGAATAAGTGTGGATCTGTTAGTGTTTAGAAAAGGGGTTGTGGCCCTAGTTTTTGGTAACTACTCAAGAAGACATAAAACTTAAATATTTAATTAATCGCGACCGTGGACGAGTCATAAGGTTAAGGTGTGGCAATGGGTATATACATGTCTAGGTTGGATCTAGGGAGAGCTTGGTACTTAAGCGGTCTAAATGGCTCACCTCCTCTTCTCTGGAATCCTACCTGGTGGATAGTATCTGTTCACTTTAGCCAACGAGGACTTGTTAATGGGCCAAGGTAAGTAATAAACCCATAATAAAGAGAAATTACTAAAATACCCTCGATTTGTAAAATTATCGAAATGCCTTCGATTTGTAAAATTACCAAAATAGCCTCAATTTTGAAATTACTAAAATACCCTTAATTTGTAAAATTACCAAAATACCCTCGATTGTGAAATTACTGAAATACCTCAATTTGTAAAATTACTGAAATACCCCCAATTTGTGAAATTATCGAAACACCCTCGATTTGTAAAATTATCGAAATACCCCCGATTTGTAAAATTATCGAAATACCCTCAATTGTGAAATTACTGAAATACCCTTGATTTGTAAAATTACCGAATACCCTCGATTTTTGAAATTACCGAAACACCCTCGATTTGTAAAATTATCGAAACACCCTCAATTTGTAAAATTATCAAAATATCCTTAATTTGTAAAATTACCGAAATACCCTTGTAGTGTAAAATGACTGACATACCCTTGTAGGGTAAAATGACTATTTTGCCCTTGAGGGTGAATGACCGACTTAGACTTCGAATTTGACTGAATTGATTATGATGTATTACTGCGTTTTAATTGACTTGACTGTATTTGTATGACTGATATGCTCTTAATATATGTTTAAAAGACTGTTACTGAGTATGGCCATTCTGCATACACGTGTGATGATTGAGTATGACATACACGACATATTGCATGGGTTGGGAATTATGGAACGGAGGAAGTATATGAGGATTGCATGGTTGCTTGACGATCGTGGATCTACCGATGGCTAGTAAGCCTAATATTTGATTAGCAGCTTGCTACAATAAAGGTAGTACGGCAACCGAGTTACCATTGATGTGTATCGGATGGGTGGGTCGATATTTATATCCCCACATGATGTGTACCGGGGAACGGAGTTGTGTGTCGCGGTTGGATTATTGGGGTGGGTTGCACAACATTGCATGTATGATATTATTGTGATATTATTGCGATGTGGGCTTCGGCCCAACTAAGGCTAAGATGGACTAAGCCCAATTGATTCTGTTATGGGCTCTGACCAAATGATATTGTAACGGGCTTTGGCCCACGTATGCTCTAAACTGGACTGTACTGTTACTGTAATGGGCTCCAGCCCAAACTGATTCTGAATTCTGTCTGTTTACTGACTGTAACTTGAGTAAGGGGATTACACACTGAGTTTTCGTAAACTCACCCCGTTTATTAACTGTGCAAGTAATCCCTAGCGTTAGGTGGATTAGTGTCGTAGAGGGACTCAGAGACGACCACACAACTGCACATGTTTTTCAATTTTGTTTATTTAGTTAAGCACTTTGGTTTTTGATTTGGGTTGTATTCAGGCCTCTTTATTTTCTTAACCTCTTATTTGGGAAATTTATTTAGTGTGCTTAATATCTATTATAAGTAGGGTGCAATTTTCCAAAACAACAACTGGTTTTCAAAATATCTTGTTATCGTAACTGTTTAAAAGTAAGCTTCCGTATCAAGTAAGGTTTTAAGGGAATTAACGTTTCACAAGTTTTAAAATGGCCAAAGGTTTTAAGTAGTAAGAAGGGTTTTCAATGAGAACAGGTTTTCTAAAAACACTTCAATGTGACACGCCAGGTTCGGGCCTAACTTCTAGGCCGGGTTTGGGGTGTTACAAGTAAAGTGGGAAGAGGGGTTACTGAAAGCCAAAAGACGAGAAAGGGGAGAAGAGAAATATTTGGCCAACACACAACGGGTATTCGATCAAACAAAGATGAGATAAAGAGAGTGGAAATAGAGGGGAAAGAATAATTGCAAAAGGAGTAAGGGAGAAGAGCAAAACGGAAATAAGGCCTAAAATGCAAGATACCTGAGAGGTCAGCAGCAATATTAGGCTATCAAAACAGAGTGTAAAAAGAACATGAAGGCAATCGTCAGAAACCTAAAATGAGAATAGCAATCCAACCAAGGCCGAATTTTGAATGACAGGGTTCAAATTTGGCACTACCTTTCCTTGATCCGGTCCTTGAAAATCTCCTTACATCACTTCACCCAACAATTTGAATTCCACACAACTTCTTCTATCCAAATTTTCCTCCACAAAACACTCTCTAAATCCCCCTAACAACTAAAATTCCTTAATAATCTCCTAAAATTTAGCCACAACTCCCTACACTTTTCAAACACACAAGTTTTGGTTAAACTAGAACTCTCCCATTGCCAATAGCAAAATAAAAAACACCTCCACTGCGTTCACCAGGATTCAAACCTCAGTCCTCTAGCATAGGTAACACGCCACTTATCCCCTAGACCAGTAGGCCCTTTCTGTTATGAAATACCCACATTTATTTAAGAAACCTACCAACTAGATACAGGGTTTATTCAAGAGAAAATTTTTTTGCACAAGGCAAGGCTTGAACCCAAAACTTCTCAGACTCTTCCCATAACACTTAACCACTGAAGATACATCATCCCCTGATGTTATCACTACTACATTTTTTCTCTGTGATACTAATGTAGTTGCATTGATTTATCCTGGATTGACTCATTCTTATATTTGTATGAATTTGGTATCTAGTAAGAATTTGCCTATTGTGTAATAGCCCATTTTAGGATCAAATTAGAACAGTGGTTTTCGGACCACAGATCTGAAGTAAAAATAATTAGTTTGATATTTTTTTAAGCTCTACAGTATGATTGAATGATTGCATGAAAATTCCGTTAAGAAATTTTATCGATAGGGTGTCCAATTTGACTAATAGGACTAAATTGCAATAGGTGCTAATTGCTATGAAATTTTAGATTGGAGGTTCTTGAATGGTAATTAGATCATTATGCTTTAAGTTGGATAAAAATGGACATGGTTAGATAAATTTTCAAAGTTTTAAGTGAAGGGCATTTTGGTCATTTGGGTAATAAAGACAAATTTTAACAAATAAAAGATGTCATCTTCTCAATTTCATCCTCCCATGGCTGAAAATCACAAGAGAAGACATAGCTAGGGTTTTCCAACCTTTCAAGTTCGATTGTAAGTCCGTTCTAGCCCTGTTTTTAATGATATTCATGTTTTTTGAGATCCTTGTAACCTAATCTAGCTATTTCAAGGACTAATTTAAAATAAAGATGAAGTTTAAATTTTTACCCAAGTTAGATATTTGAGTATTTTGATGTCTAATGGTAGAAAAAGCATGTTTGGTGTTAGATAAACAACTTTTGTTAAGTGATTTTTAGTAAAAATGTCAGAAAGGACTTATTTGTAAAAGTTATAAAATGAATAGTAAAAGTGTGATTAAGTGGAAAATGTGGGCTGATATGAGTATGAAAATGGTTCAGTTAGGCTTGGGTTTTGAAGAAATTGATTACATTTCATTTTACGAGCCTAGGGACTAAATTGTAAATATGTGAAACATTAAGGACAAAAATGTAATTTTGTCATAACATTATTTTTGGGCCAAATTGAATAATGTGAGTATTAAATGAGTTAAATTTGTTATTATAGATCAAGAAAAACGAGGTTCAGACATAGATCGGGGGAAAAACAAAGTGTTTAACGATTAGGTCCAATTCTACTATTTTTGTACCGAAGTAAGTTCATATGTAAATAATGCAATGTTATATTTATGTTTTAAATACTTTAATATTGCATGAATTGTGTGATTGACTCTTTAGGCATATTCAGCAAAGTTTCGACAAGCAAGAAATCCCAATTGAACCTTAGGAATAGAATAGGATACGAGTGACATGTCACTAAGAACCCATGTGTATATGTGTTTATGTAATCCGGGTGCTGGTCTTGTATGTCCTACCAGTGGTTGGGTATTCTGGCATATGTTATGGTTATGTGACAGTTTGTGTGAGTAGCACTGTGTAGTTACGTCTTGATTGACAGCTTGTGTGAGCAGACCCGTGAATAGCTTGAGAGCGATCCTATATGTATTTATGAGATATGAGGTAGCTTTGACAACAGATGCGGCACTTATGTGCAAGATTTTCTGAGCACCCAATAATATTCCAAGTGTTCAATGGGAATGTCAAAGATGTGAAAGGCTATGGTTATGTTTGAGTTTGTATAGGTATGTACATAGAACTCATAAGTAATAAACTCGATGGGTGATGAACCCTTGGTAAGGTTGTGATTGAGCAAGTTATGGCTATGAGATTTGTAACAGCCTGGTTTTAGCTAAATCAGAACAGTCGTTTTGAACCACAAATCTGTGGTCGTAAAATTATTTTAATATTATTTTTTGTGTTTATAGCATGTTATTTGATATGTGTGAAAATTTCATGATTTAATTTTACCAATTGGTTAGTTAATTTGATGAAAAGACTAATTCTCGTAAAATGCAAAAGTGGTATACTAATTGTTTAAGTATTTATTTGCTATGATTAATTAATTGTGAGGTCCTTATTATGTGATTAGACCATAGTTAGTGGATAATGACATAAATGGTCATCCATTATATGATTTTATAATGTTTTCATTAATGATATTAAAGTAACTTTGTAAATAATGTTATTAAATTAAACAAAAACATTATTTTGTTCATCTTTTCTCCACCATTGCCGAAAATAACAAAGAAAAGAAACAATTTTGAAACTTTTAGGTTTGGAACTTTGAAGTTTAAATTGAGGTATGAATTTTTTTTGGTTTTTGATAATTTTTACGTTTTTGAGATCGTTGCTTCAAATACTAGCTAGCCCAAGCTTGAATTTTCGAATTTTTTGATGTATTCATGATTTGCCATTGATAGCTTAATGTTTTTCTGTTTGATGATGAAAAATAAAGATTTGTTGATAGATTACTATGTTTAATTAAGTGATTTTTGCTAAAAATGCTTATTTAGGAATAAATTGTGAAGTTTGAAAATTTAGGGGTCAGAATGTGAAATAAATGAAATTAATGGGCTGCTAAGGACCTAGGGAGAATTCGGCCTAACATGAGTTTATTGAAATTTTGTGTTGTTTTGAAATAAGGACTAAATTGAGAAAATATGAAATATTATGGGCTAAAGTGCAAAATTCCAATTTATGTGTTTTGGATGAAAATTTAATGAATATACATAATTAAATAAGTTAAATTTGTATTTATTTAGATCAAGAAAGGAAGAAATTGGATTTTGATCGGGGGAAGTCGAAAGTTGTTGAATAGTCATTCTGGTCCGTTCGTTCCGTACGAGGTAAGATCATAAGTAAATAAATGTCCTTTAATGGAAATGAATATGTTTTATATATTGCCGAATTGATATGTATATATATATAGACATGTTTCAAATTGATTGAGCATTTGATGTTTTGTTTTGAGCTTGAATTAATTGAATTACGAAGTTCGAAAGCCCTGTATGAACCATAGGAATAGTATAGGATACGTATGTCATCACATTAGGATTTTGAGGTGTGATTTTATGTAAGACCATGTCTGGGACATTGGCATCGTATATGATTCGTATAAGACCTCGTCTGGGACAGTGGCATCGATTTGTGAAAACATGTAAGACCATATCCGGGATATGGCATTGTACGAGCTTAAATGATTTCCATGTATCCTTGATGATTCTGAATGGTTCAACAGGCAATATCGAATGGAGATCGAATGTGAAATTGAGCTAAATGATTCAGGTATATGTGAAGTTTATATGTTCATGAAAGATTAAGGTAAGTATAGTACTTGATGTTGTAATATGAATTTTACATGATAAAAGGTGATTATATATGTATGTGATATTGGTTATATTCGATCAACTAGGATTAAAATGAAAATTTTCTTCTGATGATTTAATTACTTATGGCTTACTAAGCTTTTCAAGCTTACTTTGTGTGTTTACTCGATGTTTTATAGATTTTGGAAGCTAGCTACGAGCTTGAGGATCATCTTGGAACATCTCACACTATTGATCGCTATTTCGATACTTTGAAAGCTTGAATTTATGGCATATGGTATATATGTAATATAATTGGTTTTGAAATTGTATACATATATAGCCATGCGAAAATGGCTCGAACAAGATGTTAATGCTTGTGTGTATTCAGTCATGTCTTAAGCTTATTTTGGAAGTATATTTCATGGTAAATATGTTTGTGATGTTGGTGATATGATTCGACAATGAGAAATGGTAAGTATGTTGTATAATCAGCTTTATAGTTAGCTCATTTTGGAAGTATAAAAAGTGGTATAATTTGGCTTCGTAATAAGGTAAAATGATGAATATATATATTTTATTGTGTATTGGCTGTGTTGATTCGGTTTGTAATGGAAAAATATACACATATATTATGCTTGAATGGTTGGGTTTTTAGGTACGGTTCATGATGGAAAATGATGATTATATTTTGAGTATGTTTGATGGAAATTTGAATAGCTATAAGTGACATAGACGTTTTGATATTATAATTTTGGGATAGTATGTTAAGATTAAGATCAAAAGATGGAAATGGTATGAATTTTTGAATGTTGTATTGATGACCGAATAGATGGTTGTTTGAATGGCTGGTATATGAAGTTTAAATATGATAATTAGCATGCGAAATAGGTATGCTTGAATCGTCAATTGTGCTTAATTGATAAATGTTACTATGATGAAATGGGTAAAAATTTTAAAGGTTAATTTGCTAGCCAAATAGATGATGAGATGAATGGCTAAGTATATGAAATTTGGATTGGTTTAGAGCATGTGAATTTGGTGTAACGTGGTTTACCTATTTGTGACCGAATACGGTTATTAATATTAATATTTTAAATTTTAAAGCATGAATTGCTTATGTATTATAAGTAGTAAATCATATTTGGTTTTTAGTTGGTTAAGTGGTTCAAATGTGTGAATGCTATTGAGCTGCTGGTTACTATTCGAGTTTTAAAAATTTCATGATTAAGTTAATATAATTTTGTGCATGTTTTAAATTGAAAGATTGTTTTGAGCTGTGTTTTGGTCGGTAATGCCCTGCAACCCTAATCTGGCGACGGATATGGGTTAAAGATGTTACATTTGATTGGTATCAAAGCTACAGTTTAGTCGGTTCTAGGACTAACATAGTGTGTGTGAGTCTAGCTATACATGTCATATTTGTAAACTGCAATAGTGTGATGATTCCTGACAATTAAAAGGTGTTTTTGTATAGTAAATGGATCCCGATCGAGCCGTAGCTGATGACGTGGAAATTAATGCACTCGCTCCCGCTTAAGGGGCAGTGCAATCTGATTCTAGACTTGTTATAAGTAACCACGAGGGAGAGGCTAGACAAGCCTTCTTCCAAATAATGAATGAGTGGTTCACTCAGTATATTAGAACTAATCCAGCTGCTCCACAACCTCCACCCCCGTCTAGTCCTCCACAAGTCCCTGCCATGCTACATGCTATGAATCTGATTCAATTGAGTAAGCCTCTAGTTGATAAAATTAGAAAATATAGGGCTGAAGAGTTTCGTGCTATTACTGATGATGATGCTGAAAGAGCTAAATTCTGGCCCAGACAATTCCCCCATACCTATGTATATGGCCCACTAGGCCCAATCTCTTTCATATGGCCCATTAGGCCCATTCACATTTATCTGGCTCATTAGGCCCAAATCACATTCATATGGCCACTAGACCCAAATCACATTTACAGTCATGCTCACATAAAATTTTCCAGCACATAGCATCAATTATCAATTTTTGCCTATTATGGGCCCAACAACCAATCGACCCATTTAGCCCATTCCAGCCCGATTGGCCAATTCACAACCCAAGCCCATGGAATCGCCCATAGGCCTCAAGGAACCTATCGGTTCCTCCCTTACGAGTGTTCGCGCACTCGCAAGACTACCGTAGCTAAACTTTCATCTTTTCAGCATTTTGGCTTTTTGACATTTCGGCTTTTTGGCATTTCGACTTTTCGGGATTTGTCGATCTACTTGTGTGTGCAATGTATGTACACACCTGGTAAGCAAGCGTGCTGTGATTCCCTTAGTCACCAACCTACAAACAAATCACCCTTCCATTAATCGTATGCTTAACACATATTTTACCTTGATCACCAATCCCTAATAGGTTTTCCTTGATCACGTACTCCTTAGATCTGCATTAATCTTACTCATTAAAACCAAATACTAGGGGACTAGCATCCAACATAATTCACCCTCTTATCTCACTTAAGATCATTCGGCCAACCTTAGTCAATAAGAGAGAAAAACTTACCAAACCGCAAAACACCTAATGAGCAATTCGGCAGAGAGCTAAAACCCGAGATCCGATACTAATTCCCTACCAAAGTTGATTACAAAGAGTGAGGGAGGGAAGTAATTGGTATTAACAATACTAGCCAAAAAAGAGATAAGGTACTTACACCAAAAGAGTAATCGGTCCAATGGAGATTCAGCTTTTCGGCTTTCAAAGTAGTATGGTGAATAAGGTTTATTTGGCACAAATTAAAGAAGAAGAGTAGAAGAAGGAATCGACTAACCCAAAAGTGGAACAAAGAAAATTGTGTAGAGGAAAAGAGGGAAAATAAGCACAAAAAAGAAAATAAAACAAAGGGTTTTCGGCTTTTAGGAAAAAGGGTTTCAGGCAACAAGGTGAAGGGAATTCGGCATTAGTCTGGCCACCCCCTATTCGGCACCTATTTATAGCCCCTATAGCAGAATTGCCTGATCCTCAATTCCCCATTCGGCTCCATCACTTCCCCCTTCTCATCTCCTTATTTTTCTCCCTGATAACTCCCTAATCTATTTCCTAAATTTTCTCTTCTGAACACTCCTCTTGGAGTCCATCTTCACGCCACTTCCAACCTTCTAGAAGGCCAAAATTAAACTCCTAAAAAAATACTAAGCTAGGATTCGAACCTCGGATCTCCTTGCTATCTACTAACGCCACCTCTCTACACCCTAAGTGGCGTCATTTAGCCACTCCTCCACAAGGCTTTTTGATGCCATTTTCCCGTATCTTTATTTAAAAGCCCAACTACTTCCAACCCTGATTCCTTTAATAATTAAATTAAAATTCCTCCACCATAAAACTCGAACCCAAAACTTCTCCAACATACCTCGACACTTCAAATTCCTCAAACCCTTAAAGCCAACATGTCATTTGTCATTTTCTTGCTCACTTAAAAATTTTATGAGACCCAAAGCCCATTTTATCTAGGCCCAAAATTCGGGGCGTTACAACTCTACCCCCTAAAAGAAATTTCGTCCTAAAAAATTTACCTGATTCAAATAGTTGAGGATATTGACATCGCATTGCTTCCTCAGGTTCCCAAGTAGCCTCCTCAACTTTGTGATTCTGCCAAAGTACTTTGACTAATGGAACGGACTTCCTTCTTAGTATCTTAATATCACGATCAATTATTTGTATGGGCTCTTCCTCGAAAGTTAGGTCCAGCCTAACCTCAATTTCTTCCACCGCCACAACATGTGAAGGATCCGATCAATACCGTCTTAACATGGAAACAAGAAACACATCGTGGATCTGGCTTAGGTCATGAGGTAACTCTAGCTGGTAGGCGACTGGCCCAATCCGTATTACAACTCGATAAGGCCCAATGAACCTTGGGCTTAGCTTACCCTTTCGTCCAAACCTTAACACTTTCTTCCACGGAGAGACCTTAAGGAAAACTAAGTCCCCTACTGCATACTCTATCTCACAACACTTAAGGTCAGCATACGATTTTTGTCTATCCGAGGCGTCCTTCAACTGATCCCGAATCAACTTCACCTTATCCTTAGTATATGCTACCAACTCAGGGCCCAAAACTCTTTGTTCGCCCAACTCCGTCCAACATGTTGAAGTTCGACACTTTCGCCCATACAGTGCCTCATACGGAGCCATCCCAATACTTGCTTGATAGCTATTTTTGTATACGAATTCGGCCAACGACAAATAGTCCTCCCAGCTACCTCGGAACTCAATCACACATCCCCTCAACATATCCTCCAATACTTGGATCACCCTTTCCGACTGTCCATCAGTTTGAGGGTGGAACGCCGTACTGAAGTTCAACCTAGTACCCAACGCCTCGTGTAGCTTCTTCCAAAATCGCGAGGTGAAACGTGGGTCCCTATTAGATATTATGGAGTTTGGAACTCCATGCAATCTTACAATCTCCACAAGATATAACCTTGCCAGCTTTTCCAATAAGTAATTGGTGTGAACAGGTACAAAATGGGCAGACTTGGTTAACTGATCCACTATAACCCATATCGAGTCTTTCTTAGTAGGCGTCAAGGGTAGCCCACTAACAAAGTCCATAGTGATCCTTTCCCACTTCCAGATGAGAATCTTTACTGGCTGAAGTAACCCTGAAGGCAACTGATGTTCCGCATTCAGTTTTTGACAAACTAAACATTTGCTTATGAACTCCATAACCTCGTGCTTAAGTCCAGGCCACCAATAAAGCTCACGCAAATTCTGATACATCTTGTTTCCACCAGGATGCATTGCATAGAGACAGCTATATTCTTCTCGCAGAATGGACTGCTTTAGATATCGTCCTTTGGTATACACATTTTGCCACAGAAACACAATACTCCTTCACTATTTATCCCAAAGTCTGATGTCTCCCCACTCTTTACTTTTTTAAAATGAGCTCCCAAAGTCTCATCCACTAACTGCTTACTCCTTATCTGCTCGGCCCACACTGGTTTTACTTGAAGCTCAGCTAACAAGCTACCATCATCCAACAAGCTTAATAGGGCGAGCACAGCCCTCAAGTCCGACTTAACCCTACGACTCAACGCGTCATCTACCATATTTGCTTTGCTAAGGTGCTATTCAATCGTGCAATCATAATCCTTCAATAATCCCACCCACCTATGCTGCCTAAGGTTGAGCTCCTTTTAGGTAAGGAGGTACTTCAAGTTCTTAAATTATACACTTTTCCCCAAATAAGTAATGCTTGTAACACCCCAAACCCGGCCTAGACGTTATGACCGGATCTGATGCGCCACATCGAAGCGTTCAAAACATTCCGTATTACTTAGTTGGAAAACTTAGTTGGTGTTGTAAAAGACACTTTTAAAAGTAGGTTAAAGTGAATGGAAGCCGTGCACCAGGTAGGAAACCAGGAAGAAGAGGAGGTGAGCCTGTCGGATTACTTAAGTACCAAGCTCCGTTCGGATCCAATCCTAGACATGCACACCGCCATTGCCACACTCTAACATCTCGTATAATTTTGAGAAAACCGTTTGGTTATGTCCATCTTAAGAAAATCATTAAGTTTGAAAACGTTTGCTTAGCAGAAGTCTTACTTGTATTTGGGTTATTTTGAAATCATTTAATGTTTTTGAAAACGCGTCCTAGAGCTAATCCATTTCGTTAGTTATCATAGTTCAGTTTTATCATAATAGAATTAAATAATAAAGAAACAACCCAAACCATAAAAATAATTATCGGCCTTATTACAAAAAAAAACCCAAAACCATAAATGAAAAATATGGAAAATCCAGTTCACCAGAAGAAAATGAATTTGCAGAAAACGTGTGGCCACTCCGAATCCCGCCCAGCTCCAAGTCCACCAACTAGGGCTCACCTGCAAGGATGGAAGGAAAAAGGGGTGAGTTTGGGAAAACTCAGTGTATACAGAAACCCATCCAAATCCCAAATCAGCTCGAGCCTATTGGGCCTAAGCCCTATCCAGATAACAGCACACAGTGGACCGAAGCCCTTTTCAGAATACAGTAGCAAGGCCTTAGCCCCTTTTTACATAACAGTGTGGCCCATAGGCCCAGTTCAGTAACATAGGTAACAATAGTAGTAATGCATGCAAACCCATCTGGGGAGACTACTCAACCCACCAACCGCTACACTGTCCCGTACCAGCCCTACACTCCATGTGGGGAATATCTCAACCCACCCAGCCCTACACTCCACAGTTGCAGCAACGCTGCTCAAATATCAGTAAGTTGAGGCAAAGCCTCCAGTACGTGGATGAACCACTTTCAATACTTCCTCCATCAATACCCCAATCCCATGCAACAGATATCAATAAAAGCATATCATGTACAATACAGTATCAATCAATCATGTAGTTTAGCCCATTTAAAAAACCTAGGGGTATTTCGGTAATTATGCTCTTTAGGGGTAATTTCGTAACTTAAGCAACTACACATGCTATTTCAGTAATTTTAGCAGTTTTATGCAATTTGGTTCCACCATCTAACTAACAGGCTACTTTGCCCATCTCTTACCCATATTGGTTCGTAAGCCCATTGGGCCCAATTTTGGCCCATCGAGGCCCTCTTTTCTCGAAGTACGTTAAGACGCCACACAAACTTACTTACCACCTTGCGGTGCTAGATCTAACAATTACTCCACGTCTTGAGAGCATTCGCATACTCACAAGCCCATGAAATGCCAGAATTTCGGCATTTCGGCTTTTGCCGAATTAAACTAAGAAAGGGTGTTCGGTACACACCAGATTCACGACGACTACTTTTGAGATCCCTTTCGATGTCCTACTATTTATTAGCACAGTTCTTATTTACAAACCATAATCACTAAACCCCCAAAACTTACTTATCCATGATCGAACCATATCCCTAAAAGCCTTTGAACCCTTACCTTTTTGCCAAAATCGATAGCTAGCTCCGAATCCGATTGTTCCAATGATTAACACTTTTGATCCAACGCTTAAGAAGACTCTAATCACAGAAGGAAAACATCAGTTACCATCCCTTTAAGCCTTATGCTCAAATCGACAGCCTCCCTAATTTTTAGGGATTTTGGCTTTTCCTAACATCGTAAAATAAGAATAGATCTGAGATGATAAGTACTTACCCCTTACTCCTACTTGATTTCCACGCAATCCGGTGCAAATTTATCCTTAGAACAATGGTAAAACCCAAATCCAAGGGTTGAAGAAGTTTTGGTTATAAGCCCCTAAACCAATGGTACTTTCGGCTTTTGGGTGGTGAAGGAGATGACGATGTGAGGCTATGACCCTGAAGTAGAATTGTCGTCAAGTATCTAGGATTAAGAAAAGATAATCGTAGATTAATAAAAACAAAAGAACATAGAAGGACCTGGCTTTGAAGAAATCGGCACAAGCAGTGATCACAGGATTTCGGCTTTTGCGACTTCGGCAAAGGTGCTGATGAATAGCAGGTTTGATGGACGGCTTTGGGGAAGAAAAATAGAAAAAGAAGAATAGAGGAAGTGGTAGTTTCGGCTAGAGAGGAAAAAAGAGAGAAAGGAAAACCTTGTGATGTCTGAGCAGAAGAGAATGGCACCACTCAATACCCTAGGTGCCGAATTACTAACCTCAAAAACCCCCTGCCGATTTTCCCTCTTCAATTCCAAAAATTCGGCCAACTCCTAGCCTCTCTACTAATCCCTTAAATCTCTCCCCTTATCACTCCTTAATCCAAGCGTTTAGACTGATCCAAACTCCCCTTGAACAAAATCCACTTGGACTCTAACACTTACCCCTCCTGCACTTAAAAATAAATGCATCTATTTGCCAACACAGGGAATCGATCCCATGCCTTCCCCAATGCTCCACACGCCACTTTTCTAGGAGCCTAGTGGCGTCACCCTTGCCACTTTACCAGAGGCTCATTTGTGATGCAATTTACCCATCACTCCACTTAAGGGCCACTTAGCCAGAAACCCTAACTCCTAAGTCCAAAAATTCAAAAATTCAACCAGGTTTTGGCCAACACATGGGCCTTCTATAAGCCCATTTACCTACTCAAAATATTAATTTCACATCCAAATACAAAATTTTAAAGTCTTTACAAAATATTGAAAACTGCGAATAAATCCGAAAATCAGAATGTTACAACTCTACCCTCCTTAAAGAAATTTTGACCTCGAAATTTTACCTTATTAGAACAGTTGAGGGTACTGTTGACACATAGCCTCCTCAGTCTCCCAAGTAGCTTCTTCCTTGCCATGGTTCCTCCAAAGTACTTTCACTAGTGGAACTGATTTCCTTCTCAACACCTTGACGTCACGATCAAGTATTTGCATAGGTTCCTCTTCGAAAGTTAAATCTGACTGTACCTCGATTTCTGGAACTGGTATGATATGAGTTGGGTCAGATCGATACCGCCTCAGCATGGATACATGAAAAACGTCTTGGATACGATGCAGTTCTGGTGGTAACTCTAGCTGGTAAGCCACTGGTCCAACCCGCTTAACAATTCGGTAAGGCCCAATAAACCGTGGGCTCAACTTACCCTTCTTACCAAATCTCAAAATTTTATTCCAAGGGGAAACCTTCAAGAAAACCATATCCCCAACCGCGAACTCAATCTCTTTGCGCTTTAGATCCGCATACGACTTCTGTCTATCAGATGCCTCCTTTAACCAATCCCTTATCAGCCTAACCTTGCTTTCAGTGTCTGCCACCAATTCCGGTCCAAGTACTTGTCGTTCACCCAACTCTGTCCAACACGTCGGGGTACGAAATCTTCGCCCATAAAGCGCTCATATGGTGCCATCTGAATACTTGCTTGATAGCTGTTATTGTAAGCAAACTCCGCCAATGGCAAGTAGTCCTCCCAACATCCACGAAAATCAATGATACAACCTCTTAACATATCTTCCAGAACCTGAATAACCCTTTCTGACTGTCCATCTGTCTGTGGGTGAAAAGTAGTGCTAAAATCCAATCTTGTACCCAATGCTTCCTGCAACTTCTGCCAAAACCGAGATGTAAACCTAGGGTCTCGATCAGAAATTATCGACACTGGCACCCCATGCAGTCGCACTACCTCTGCCACATATAACTTGGCCAACTTTTGCAGTGAGTAGTCGGTATGAATAGGTATGAAATGAGCAGATTTTGTTAACGTATCCACAACCACCCACACCGAATCTTTCTTGGAGGGTGTTAAAGGTAACCCACTCACAAAGTCTATTGTTACTCTTTCCCACTTCCATAGCGGAATTTGCACAGGTTGCAGTAATCCCGAAGGCAATTAGTGCTCAGCCTTAACCTGCTGGCTCGTCTGACATTTCCCAACAAATTCAGTCACCTCTTGTTTTAATCCGGGCCACCAGTACACTTCTCGCAAGTCTCGATATAACTTATTCCCTCCAGGATGCATGGCACAGAGTCCACCATGAGCCTCTTTTAGAATTAACTGCCTCAACTTAGGGTTCTTTGGAATACAAACCCTTCCACGAAAGCATAGAACTCCTTCAGTGTTCAACCCAAAATCCTCGTTCTCACCATTCTTCACTTGCTGGAATCGAAGAGCTAATGAATCATCCTTCAACTATTTTTCCTTAATCTGCTCAGTCCAAGTAGGCCTTACTTGCAGTTCTGCCAACAAGCTTCCATCGTCGTACAGATTTAATCGTGCGAACAAGGCTCTCAAATCAGTAACAACCCTTCGACTCAACGTATCCGCCACTACATTAGCCTTTCCTGGGTGGTACTCTATCGAACAGTCGTAGTCTTTAAGCAACTCTACCCATCTTCGTTGCCTAAGGTTCAACTCCTTCTGAGTCAACAAATACTTTAGGCTCTTATGATCTGTGTATATGATGCACTTTTCCCTATATAAGTAGTGTCTCCAAATTTTTAATGCAAAAATCACCGCTGCTATCTCCAAATCATGCGTAGGGTAATTCACCTCAGGAGCCTTAAGCTGTCGCGATGCATTATCGACCACCTTGCCCTCTTGAATCAGTACGCAACCTAACCCCACTGTAAAGTCCTTCCCAGACACCGGTTGAATCAACACTGGCGCTTCGGTCAATACCTTTTTCAACCGATCAAAAGCTTTTTGCTGTTTCTCAGTCCAGACAAATGGTACTCCTTTCCTTATGAGTTTTGTCAAGGGTGCCGCCATCACCGAGAAACCCTCCACAAACCTTCTGTAGTAACCTGCTAACCCTAGAAAACTCCGAATTTTCGATACTGACCTCGGTGGCTTCTATTCCAGAATCGCTTCAATTTTACAAGGATCCACCTTAATCCCCTCGGCAGAGACCACATGCCATAGAAAGGTTACCTCCTTCAACCAGAATTCACACTTGCTGAATTTCGCATAGAGCTCCTTTTCCCTTAACACTTGCAGCACAATACGGAGATGCTCATCATGCTTCGCCTCCGTTTCAGAGTATACCAGGATATCGTTGATAAAGACGACTACGAACTGACCCAAGTAAGGTTGGAATACTCGATTCATCAGATCCATAAAAGCTGCAGGTGCGTTCGTCAGCCCAAACGGCATGACCACAAACTCATAATGTCCATATCGAGTTCGGAATACTGTCTTATGAATATCCTCCTTTTTTACCCTTAGCTGATGGTATCCAGAACGAAGATCGATTTTGGAGAATACCGAAGCTCCCCTCAGTTGATCGAACAGATCGTCAATCCTTGGTAGTGGATACTTATTCTTAATCGTCAGTTTGTTCAACTGGCGATAATCGATACACATGCGCATCGTTCCGTCCTTTTTCTTCACAAACAGGACCGGTGCTCCCCAAGGAGACACACTAGGCCTAATGAAGCCTCTATCTAACAACTCTTGAATTTGAGCCTTCAGTTCCACTAGCTCCTTTGGTGCCATCCTATAGGGTGCAATAGATACTGGAGCTGTTCCAGGCAACAAATCAATTCCAAACTCAACTTCCCGATTCGGAGGTAATACAGGAAGCTCTTCCGGAAAAACATCCTGGAATTCCCTAACAGTTCTGATGGTCTCCACAGTCAGATCCTCAGTTTCAGCTTGGCTTACCAAAGCCAGATATGCCTCGCACCCCTTGCGCATCAGTTTCTCGGCCCTTAACGCCGATACTACATTGGATAAGTAATCCCTTCGTTCTCCAATAATCATTACCTCTTCATCATTGACAGTCCTTAACACCATCCTCTTAGCTGCACAATCCAAAGTTGCCTTATGCTTGGTCAACCAATCCATCCCTAGTATCAAATCGAATTCTTCAAACGGTAACTCCATCAAATCCCGACAGAAAACCCCGCCTTGAATCTCCAGAGGCACCTCCTTGAAGAGTTTCTCTACCTTAACCGAATGACCTAAAGGACTTATCACAGACACCCCACACACAGTCTCCTCGGAGTGCACACCCAGTGTCCGAGAAATGTTATATGCCACATATGAATGGGTTGATCCCACATCAATCAGAGCAGTATAAGGTACACAATATATAAAAAACGTACCAGTTATGACATCAGGTGTGTCACCCTCCTCGCGGCGACGAGCAGTATACACTAAAGCTGGCTGACGAGCATCCGCGTTACCAATACCCCTATTGGGTTCCCCATGTCCACGGCCATTACCACCGTAACCTTGTCCACGACCTCTTGGCAGCGGCGGTCCATCCCTCACAGGTTGAACCGGTCGCACAGCCCCTTGTTCGGCCACCTGAGCCTGAGTGGCCCTCCTAGGACAATCCTTAATCCTATGCTCCTTAGACCCACAATGAAGACAAGCCCCAGAACGCTTCCAGCACTCTCCTTGAGGCATTCTGCCGCAATCCCCACATGCTTGCGGTCTACCTGTGTTCACCGAAACTGCTCGAACCGGTTCCTCTATCCTAGCTCTCTTAACATTTCGATTTGCAGCACCCGCTGGTCTAGCATCCCTCCTGAACCGATTCCGATCCTTATCACGATTCTTTCGTTCGGTCTGTTTCACCTCCTCGGCTATCTTAGCCTTCTCTACCAATCCAGCGAAATCTCGCTCTCTCTGCGGAGCTATGAGCACCCTTAACTCATCTCTAAGGCCATCCTCAAAACGAACGCTGCGCTCGTATTCGGTGGAAACGATGCCATTAGCATACCGACTCAATCGTAGAAACTCCGCCTCATATTCAGCAATGGTCTTATTTCCCTGAGTCAGATTCAAGAACTCCTTTCTGCGTGCGTCCACATAGCTAGCTCCAACATATTTTGCCTTAAAGGTCTGTTTAAATAGCTCCCATGTTACCCTCTCAGCTGGGGTACCCTCTCTCACAGTAAACCACCACTGATACGCTTCATCCCGCAGCAACGACACCGCCCCTTTCAACTTCTGTTCTACTAAGCAGTCCAGGTCATCCATGATCCGCTCTGTGGCTTCCAACCAGTACTCAGCCACATTTGGGGCCACTCCAGATACGCCCCTAAAAATCTCAGCTCCGTTGGCCCGAAGTTGCTCAGAAATGGACCCCCTATTCATGGGCCCGATGTTAGCTCCGGCCACCCTTTCCAAAACCCTCAACATGGCCTGAGACAGAGCGTCATCCCCTGCGACCCAGTCATACGGCCCATTTTCATTAACCGGTGGTGGACGTACCTCACCAGCTGGCATGTGTTCAGATGACGCAAATCCAGCTAGAGTGCTACATCGGCCTCTTCCCCGAGTAACCTTTGTACTCATAACGATTTATCTGTTTACAAATTTTATGACATTAGTTTACTGGTTCCACTGTTTATTACAGAATGTCTTATGAACAGATAGAGTTTCAGAGTTATTTTCGCGCAATCACAATTTAGCTACGATCCCAGTTTTGTAGCCCTAATACTACATTATCACTAGCACTATCTCTAGGGCTTAGTAATATCTACAGTATTATTTCCAGTCCAGTTCCATATAAATATTTAAAGCAGAAAAAGAACACTTACAGACTTGGTTCCGGGGATTCAGTGTGCCACTTCTTTATCAGTCCATAAAAACCCATGTTTTTCTTTACCGAAAATAAAAAGATTCATTTGAAAACACTTTTATTTTAAAACTATTGATTTAACCTCGTTCAATAGAAAAACTTTGAACATCTTTGAAAAACTTATAGAAAAAAAAACTTTTTTTTAGATTTTCGGACCCGATCCACAGCCGAGTTGTTACAACCTGGCTCTGATACCACTAAATGTAACACCCCAAACCCGGCCTAGACGTTTTGACCGGATCTGATGCGCCACATCGAAGCGTTCAAAACATTCCGTATTAATTAGTTGGAAAACTTTGTTGGTGTTGTAAAAGACACTTTTAAAAGTAGGTTAAAGTGAATGGAAGCTGTGCACCAGGTAGGAAACCAGGAAGAAGAGGAGGTGAGTCTGTCGGACTGCTTAAGTACCAAGCTCCCTTCGGATCCAATCCTAGACATGCACACCGCCATTGCCACACTCTAACATCTCGTATAATTTTGAGAAAACCGTTTGGTTATATCCATCTTAAGAAAATCATTAAGCTTGAAAACGTTTGCTTAGCGAAAGTCTTACTTGTATTTGGGTTATTTTGAAATCATTTAATGTTTTTGAAAACGCGTCCGAGAGCTAATCCATTTTGTTAATTATCATAGTTCAGTTTTATCATAATAGAATTAAATAATAAAGAGATAACCCAAACCATAAAAATAATTAGCGGCCTTATTACAAAAAAAAACCCAAAACCATAAACCAAAAATATGGAAAATCCAGTTCACCAGAAGAAAATGAATTTGCAGAAAACGTGTGGCCACTTCGAATCCCGCCCAGCTCCAAGTCCATCAACTAGGGCTCACCTGCAAGGATGGAAGGAAAAAGGGGTGAGTTTGGGAAAACTCAGTGTATACAGAAACCCATCCAAAGCCCAAATCAGCTCGAGCCCATTGGGCCTAAGCCCTATCCAGATAACAGTACACAGTGGACTGAAACCCTTTTCAGAATACAGTAGCAAGGCCTTAGCCCCTTTTTACATAATAGTGTGGCCCATAGGCCCAGTTCAGTAACATAGGTAACAATAGTAGTAATGCATGCAAACCCATCTGGGGAGACTACTCAACCCACCAACCGCTACACTGCCCCGTACCAGCCCTACACTCCATGTGGGGAATATCTCAACCCACCCAGCCCTACACTCCACAGTTGCAGCAACGCTGCTCAAATATCAGTAAGTTGAGGCAAAGCCTCCAGTACGTGGATGAACCACTTTCAATACTTCCTCCATCAATACCCCAATCCCATGCAACATATATCAATAAAAGCATATCATGTACAATACAGTATCAATCAATCATGCAGTTTAGCCTATTTTAAAAACCTAGGGGTATTTCGGTAATTATACTCTTTAGGGGTAATTTCGTAACTTATGCAACTACACATGCTATTTCAGTAATTTTAGCAGTTTTATGCAATTTGGTTCCACCATCTAACTAACAGGCTACTTTGCCCATCTCTTACCCATATTGGTCCGTAAGCCCATTGGGCCCAATTTTGGCCCATCGAGGCCCTCTTTTCCCGAAGTACGTTAAGACGTCACACAAACTTACTTACCACCTTGCGGTTCTAGATCTAACAATTACTCCACGTCTTGAGAGCATTCGCATACTCACAAGCCCATGAAATGCCAGAATTTCGGTATTTCGGCTTTTGCCGAATTGAACTAAGAAAGGGTGTTCGGTACACACCTGATTCACGACGAGTACTTCTGAGATCCCTTTCGATGTCCTACAATTTATTAGCACAGTTCTTATTTCCAAACCATAATCACTAAACCCCTAAAACTTACTTATCCATGATTGAACCATATCCCTAAAAGCCTTTGAACCCTTACCTTTTTGCCAAAATCGATAGCTAGCTCCGAATCCGATTGTTCCAATGATTAACGCTTTTGATCCAACGCTTAAGAAGACTCTAATCACAGAAAGAAAACATCAGTTACCATCCCTTGAAGCCTTATGCTCAAATCGACAGCCTCCCTAATTTTTAGGGATTTCGGCTTTTCCTAACATCGTAAAATAAGAACAGATCTAAGATGATAAGTACTTACCCCTTACTCCTACTTGATTTCCACGCAATCCGGTGCAGATTTATCCTTAGAACAATGGTAAAACCTGAATCCAAGGGTTGAAGAAGTTTCGGCTATAAGCCCCTAAACCAATGGTACTTTCGGCTTTTGGGTGGTGAAGGAGATGACGATGTGAGGCTATGACCTTGAAGTAGAATTGTCGTCAGGTATCTAGGATTAAGAAAAGATAATCGTAGATTAATAAAAACAAAAGAACATAGAAGGACCTGGCTTTGAAGAAATCAGCACAAGCAGTGATCACAGGATTTCGGCTTTTGCGACTTCGGCAAAGGTGCTGATGAATAGCAAGTTTGATGGACGGCTTTGGGGAAGAAAAATAGAAAAAGAAGAATAGGGAAAGTGGTAGTTTCGGCTAGAGAGGAAATAAGAGAGAAAAGAAAACCTTGTGATGTCTGAGCAGAAGAGAACGACACCATTCAAAACCCTAGGTGCCGAAATACTAACCTCAAAAACCCCCTGCCGATTTCCCCTCTTCAATTCCCAAAATTTGGCCAACTCCTAGCCTCTCTCCTAATCCCTTAAATCTCTCCCCTTATCACTCCTTAATCCAAGCGTTTAGACTGATCCAAACTCCCCTTTAACAGAATCCACTTGGACTCCAACAGTTACCCCTCCTGCACTTAAAAATAAATGCATCTATTTGCCAACACAGGGAATCGATCCCATGCCTTCCCCAATGCTCCACACGCCACTTTTCTAGGAGCCTAGTGGCGTCACCCTTGCCACTTTACCAGAGGCTCATTTGTGATGCAATTTACCCATCACTCCACTTAAGGGCCACTTAGCCAGAACCCCTAACTCCTAAGTCCAAAAATTCAAAATTCAACCAGGTTTTGGCCAACACATGGGCCTTCTATAAGCCCATTTACCTACTCAAAATATTAATTTCACATCCAAATACAAAACTTTAAAGTCTTTACAAAATATTGAAAACGGCGAATAAATCTGAAAATCAGGATGTTACAATGCCTCCATATCTTTAGTGCGAAAACCACCGCAGCTAGCTCCAAATCATGGGTTGGGTAATTCACCTCGTGAGTCTTAAGTTGCCATGACGCATACGCAACCACCTTTACTTCTTACATTAATACACATCCTAAGTCCACATGCGACGCATCACTATAAACCATAAACTTCTTCCCAGGCACTGGCTAAATCAACATAGGGGCCTCAGTTAAAACTTTCTTAAGTTTTCCAAATCTCTCTTGCTGCCTATCCATCCAAACAACGGTACCCCCTTCCTTAACAACTTAGTTAACGGTGCAGCAATTACTGAAAAGCCCTCAACAAACCGCCTATAGTATCCTCCCAAGCTCAGAAAGCTTCAAATTTCTGACATTGACTTGGGTGTTTTCCATTCTAACACTGCCCCGATTTTTTAGGGATCTACCTTAATCCCCTCAGCTGACACCACATGTCCTAGAAAAGTAACCTCCCTTAGCCAAAATTCACACTTACTAAATTTGGGATACAGCTGCTTCTCCCTCAAAGTCTGCAACACCGTCCTTAAGTGCGCATCATGCTCATCCTCATTTATTGAGTACACCAAAATGTCATTTATAAATACTACCACGAACCGATCCAAGTAGGGTTGGAAAACCTGATTCATGAGATCCATAAAAATGGCCAGTGCGTTTGTCAGCCCGAATGGCATCACCAAGAACTCGTAGTGCCCATAACGAGTTCTGAAAGTTGTCTTATAAACATCCATTTCCTTAACCCTCAATTGGTGATACCTCGAACTCCAGTCAATCTTTGAGAAAATGGAAGCTCCATTAAACTGATCAAAAAGATCATCAATTCTCGGCAGAGGGTACTTATTTTTAACAATTAACTTGTTTAACTACCGGTAGTCGATGCACATTCACAACGTCCCATCTTTCTTCTTCACGAATAACACTGAGGCTCCCTACGGAGACACACACTTGGCCAGATGAATCCTCAATCCAACAATTCCTGAATCTGTGCCTTAAGTTCCACCAACTCATTTGGTGCCATCTGGTAAGGAGAGATGGACACCGGAGCCGTACCAAGTAACAATTCGATTGCAAATTCTACTTCCCTACTGGGTGGCAACCCAGGCAACTCAACTGGAAAAACATTAGGAAATTCCTTAACCATTTTCAACTCCTTGATAGTAGGGCTCTTAACCTCCATAATGCTAATGTAAGCCAAATAGGCTTCGCATCCCTTTCGAACCAACTTCTCCGCCCTTAATACTGAAATTACATTTTTCAGTTAATTCCTGCGTTCACCAATCACCACTACTTCATTATCCTCCGTCATTCTTAACACCATTCACTATGCAGCGCAATCCAAGGTGGCTCAGTGCTTCACCAACCAATCCATACCTAAGATTAAGTCAAACTCACTAAATGGCAGCTCCATCAAATCTGCTAAAAAGGAAACCTCTTGGACTATTAAGGGTACCTCCCTAAACAACTTATTCACTCCCACTGACTGACCTAACTAGCTTATCACAGTCATCCCATTTGCAGTAATCTCAAACATATCACCTAAAGGATCAGTCATATTACATGTAACATACGAATGCATCGATCCAATATCAATTAACGTTGTGTAAGGTAACTCGTATATAAAGAACATACCCGTTATCACATCTGGGGCATCCCCATCTTCTCGGGGACGAGCAACATAAACCAAAGCTGGCTGTCTCGCCTCAGTATGGCCTACATTTTCGCCTGGTGCTCCACGTCCACGCCCACTTCTGTTACTTCCTTTGGCCTGCCCACGACCCCTTGGCAGCAGCTGACCACCCCTTGGTGGCTGAGCACCACCTTGGCCCACGATTGGCACTTGCCCTAGCGTTTTAAGGCAATTCCTGATCCTATGCTCTATAGACCCACAAGCTAAACAAGCTCCTGTCCTCTTCCAGCACTCGTCTCCATAGTTCCTCCCATAATCAGCACAAGGTGGCACCCCTAGATTAATAGCAGGGGGCCCTGCTCTAACTGGCCCATTAACTTAGGCCCTTGCCTTAGGCCTCTGTCCAACCCAAGGAGTCTCAGCCTCTTTTTTATTCTTACCCATTTCCTTTTCTTGGTTCAGGTGCTCCGTGCGCTTCACCTCCTCCACTATCTTTGTTTTCTCCACCAACTTCGAGAAAACTCGTTCCCTTTGTGGAGCTATCAATACCCTGAGGCTATCTCTTAGTCCATCCACAAACCTAATGCAACGCTCATAGTCCGTAGCCACCATAACTATTGCATACCTACTAAAGCGCAGGAATTCCGCCTCATACTCTGCCACAGATTTGTTTCCTTGGGTCAAGTTCAGGAACCCCTTCCTTCTAGCATCCACATAGCTTGCACCCACATACTAGCCTTGGAATACAGCTTTGAAGAACTCCCAAGTGACATGCTCAGGTTGAGTGCCTTCTTTCACTATCAGCCACCACTAGTAAGCTTCTTCCTAATGACACTACCTCTTTCAGCTTTTGTTCATGTGAACAGTTAAGATCCTCTATTATCCTTTCCATTGCCTCCAACCAATATTCAGCCATGTTAGGAGCCACACCAGCCACGCCCTTAAAAATCTCAGCCCCATTTGATCGAATTTGCTCCGGAATGGACCCCCAATTTTTCGTGCCATTATTGGTCCCAACGACCCTCTCCAAAATCCTTAGCATTGCCTGCGACAATGCATCATCCCCCATGCCCCGATTATACTGTCCATTCTCAAGCCAGAGGTGAGGCCGGAGCCTCTTCTACTCCAATATTGGACACATGGCTCGATACCGACGATTCAGTCCTAACACTTCTGCAGCCTTAGCCACGACCTCTCGTACCTCTTCTAGCACTCATCGTTGATTCACGTATTTTCTGGATTAAAAATTTTATGATGATTTAGTTAGTTCAATAATTAACCTGATGTTTTATGGAAGTAATTTAAGAGAAGATTATTTTTTGAAAATCCTCTACCGTTTTAGGATCCTACGGGCTTCAGTTCCATTCTAACATAATCATCTAAAGTAGCCCTCTAACTATCTACTGTATAACAATTTAAACAGGCTTAAGATCCAAAAAATGTACGTGGTTCGACGTCGGAGACTCGATGTGCTACTCAGTAAGACTTTCCCTTTTTCAAGACATTGTAAAAATTATATATATTTTTTTAAAACCAAAAAGAAACCAAATAATAAGGCCCACATCACAGCCTGTGTTTTGTAACCTGGGCTCTGATACCACTAAATGTAACACCCCAAACCCAGCCCGAACGCTATGGTCGAATATAGGGCGTCACATTGAAGTGTTTAAGCGAAAACCTTATTTTCATTGAAAATCCTTCCTTAATTGCAAGTTCAACCTCTCGTAATTGCATCGTATAAAAATAATAATCTAAATAATAAGAAAAAGGGGGGCCTTATTACAATCCAGTCTAAAATCACTTAATAAATCAGAAACTAAATACTCTTCTTTTTCTAGTAGAATAAACAAGTTCAAGTTGTCTCGCTAGTTGGCCACCTAAAGTCCCTCCAGACATCGAACCTCCTATTGAGCATCACCTTAAAAAAATAAAAGAGGGGGTGAGTTTTCGCAAACTCAGTGTGCACATCCTTCGAACAAACATTAAGCATACATCAACCACCTACATCACATGCATAATGCAAAGCAGTGGAATCCCATCCCAATAATCCATCTGCTACACACCAACTCCGTTCCCCGATACAAATCACGTGGGGATATAAATATTGACCCACCCAACTGATACACATTCAGGGTAACCCGATTGCAAAACTACCTTCATTTACATATTGGGCTTAAAAACCGTCGGTGGATCCACGATTCTCAGGCAACCTAAGCAGAATATCATTTGTATGCAGCAGATATGCATGGCACTTCCTCCGTTCCATTATTCCCAACCCATATGCAACCTAAGCAGAATATCATTTGTATGCAGCAGATATGCATGGCACATCCATTAAACTTACATTCAACACATATGTGTATTTTGGTCATTTTGGCCCTTAGGGACATTTCGGTAATTTTCCCTTTATTACGGTTTTCACTTACCTTGGTGTGATAGCCCTAATTGACCCTAGTCGGAAAGTGGTTTCGAGACCACAAAATCGAGTCATAAAAATAATTAACCGTCATATTTGATGCTTATTATATGTATATATGCATGTGTGAAAATTTCATGTTTGAATTTTGTTAATTGTAAGTGAATTTTATTAAATAGGACTTGTGTGAGAAAATTTAGAAATGTGGTAGGCAAATGTTAAAGTGGCCTATTGATGCATGTTAGAAAATGCTTGTCCTTGCATGTCAAATTACCCAAACTTTAGGTAGTGGCCGGCCATGCAATGGGTTAAACATATTATAAACATTTTGTGTTAATGTGTTATGTTAAAAATAATAAAATAAAAGGTTGGTAATAAAGTAATGAAAAGGGAGGGGTGATGAAAACAAAGTTGTTTCATACATGCTCCTCCATTGCCGTGAATTGAAGGAAGAAAGAAGAGGAGGTTCGGTCACTTGGAACTTAAGGGAGGTTAGTCATTTGTGTTAGATTTTCTTTAAACTTTAAGCTTGTTTCTAGTTAATTAGCTAGTTTCTTACATAACCCATGTCAAAATTATAAAAATCTTGGTGATGGTTTGAGCATTCGGTTTTAGTTATTAAATGATGAGATTGGGTTATGGTTTTTATGTTTTATGAAGAATTGTTGAAGAGAAAAGTTTTAGTTAGTCAAATGATAAATTCTAATGTTCATGAGTACAATGGCCAAACATAGATTTGTCTAATGAATTGAACAAATTCCGTGTGAGTGATTGAAATGAATGAGTTGGAGGTTGGATCATATTAAGATTCGGCTTTGTACATAAATATTAAGAGTTTGATATTTTTATGATTTTTGGAAGGTAAACAAGGTTATGCTCAAGTTAAATACAAGATTATGGCTGATTTGTGTTTAGTGAGTTTCGGCCAAGGACTTTATGTGCACTCGGTTCAAGTAGAGTAAACGTGACAGGTAGAAAATGGTTGTTAATTGAGATAGTTTAAGGTATTTGTAAGTAGTTTGAATAAATGAACAATAATAATAAATCATCTAGTGAATTGGTGTAATTGTCGAATTTGAACTAGAAAGTTATTGAGTAATGTTTGTATGTTAAGTGATAGAATAGAGCGAATGCTTGGAATGTGATACGTATGAATTATAAGTTGGATTAAAGGCTGTTATATTGCCTTATCATTTTCGGGAATGTGCTATGTCAAAGAAATTGAAGGTTGATGTTTAAGTAAGGTAAGTATACGTATATTCGGCTTGTAGTTCTATAAATGTGATATGAGTATTTTGTGTTGTAAATGAGTAGTAAGTATGTTAAGAATGGTTCTAAAATGTATATGGATGCCGTGTGATTGTGTTTGATTGAAAAGTAAATTGTTTGATTTAGCTCAAGAGCTTAGAGGATCAAAGTTGGATAAGGGAAAGGAAAAAGTGGTCGAATAGCCGTTGAAATCGTTCGAAAACATCCGAGGTAAGTTTTCGAGTAATGAAATTTAGTTTATGATTTGATTAAGTCATGACATATAAGCATAACAAATAAACGGTGATATAATGATTCTACTTGAATTGTATATTGAGGTGATGAGTTTATACCTATGACGGGTAGCCGAATGTGTATAGAGATTATGTTATAAAGCAAATCAAATCATGCTCTTTGTATGTGGCTATTGAGCTGAAAATGGTAATGGTTGGTAAGTGTCTTGTGTTTGAATTCTAGTTATGAAAATGAAATATAGATGTGTCATGATTCATTGATATATGTGCTTGATTATTCAGATGATATACGGGCTAAGTCCCGAAGGCATTTGTGCGAGTTCCTATATCCGAGCTAAGTCCCGAAGGCATTTGTGCTAGTGACTATATCCGGGCGAAGTCCCGAAGGCATTTGTCCGAGTAGTTGCTATACCCGGGCTAAGTCCCGAAGGCATTTGTGCTAGTGACTATATCCGGGCTAAGACCCGAAGGCATTTGTGCGGGTTGCTATATCCGGCTAAATCCCGAAGGTACTTGGGTTTGGAAGTGAGTGATCTTGCTGTAATAATTTCAATTAATACGCTCATAAAATACAAACGATAAGGTATGTTTCGTATATGCATCGGAAAGGTTGATTCCTTTCAAATAGTACTCGCTCAATTGATTAACGAGCTTTCGGCCTCTCGTTAGGTTTGATACCCTGTGTATGAATATATTGGTTGAAGCGTGAAGAAATTATGATTTTGAGAATGTGCATATATGAAATTATTCATTTAGTCATATGAACGCTATACTTTAGTCGTAAATAATTTCGTTACTCAAAACTTACTAAGCATTAAATGCTTATTCCGTTTCTTTAATTCTCTATTTTATAGATTTTTGTTCGTCAGCTGTCGAACTCGGGATTGTCGAAGTCGAAGTTGTCCACACTATCTAAGCCCTTTTGGTACACTTTTAGTTAAACGTTGATAATGGCATGTATAGGACTAACCTTTATTGTTAATCAAGTACCTATGGTAATGTGTATATATTCGAATAGCCATGCGAAAATGGCTTAAATATTTTGAGCATAGTATTAAAATCATTTTGTATATATATATGGTTATTGAGAGGTGTGGAAATGCTTGGCAATGATTAGCCATTGGAATGGTTAATCACGATCATATTTGGTGCTATGTATGTCCAATGGCTAGTTGAATCATGGAAACTATGAAATAGGTGAAATTTACCTTAAAATAGATGCTGACAGTAACAGTGATGTGAGTTTGAAAATTCACTAAAAATATTAGGAATGTAATTAAATAATGAATAAATTATGTAATCGAACCTTGATGAGTCTATTTTCATATGGAAGAAGCGAAACAACCATATGAGCCGTATTTTATGAGATGTTTAAGTTTTCGTGAAATAGGGCCAGAACGGTTACTGGATCCCCTGTTATGACTTTGGAAATTTACCATAAATTAACCAGAAATAATTAGAAGTCATGCTTTATATGTGCAGACTCCGTTTTGAGTTTAGTTTCATTAGAAACAAACGGCATATGTATTGAAGCCCTGTACAGGGAGATATTTAAGTCGTAATGCATGAAGGT
The DNA here is from genome assembly GCF_007990345.1 of Gossypium hirsutum. NCBI lineage: Eukaryota > Viridiplantae > Streptophyta > Magnoliopsida > Malvales > Malvaceae > Gossypium > Gossypium hirsutum. The sequence goes on from NC_053429.1 coordinate 13,982,137, forward strand.
CAGAGTAGTCGAACCCTAAAACAAGGGAGAGTTTAAGTAATAAACTGTACTAATTGGCCTGACCAAAAATTTTAGAAAAAAATTTGTAGATGGATATATGAGTCTAATTTCAAGGAAAATTTACGGAATCAATTTTCGAGTTTTGGAACTCGAGATATGATTTTTAAGGTGACAGTGACGCAGTTAGCCAGCTTGTCTGGAAATTTTAAAATGAACTGTGTAAATAAATGAATTAAGTTCGTTAACACCTCGTGTTCGACTCCAGAAACGGTCTCGGGTGCGGGGCGTTACAATTTTATTGGTATCAGAGCTACGTTTTAGTCGATTCTAGGACTACCGTAATACGTTCGGGTCTAGCTATACATGCCATTGTGTGTCTATTTGATGGTGTGGTGATTTCTGACAGTTAAAAATGTGTTTGTTTATAGTAATGGATCCCGATCCCAACCGAGCGGTAGCTGATGATCTTGAGAGTGTAGTGCCTGCTCCCGCACAAGGGACAGCACCGGTGGACTCTCAACCTATTGCTAGTAATCAGAATGATGAAGCTAGACAGGCTTTTTATAGCGTAATGAATGATTGGTTCAACCAATACATTCGATCTAATACGGCTGTTCCACAACCCCCATTTCCGACTAATACAACCCCTGCACCTGCGATACCTCCGATAACTGACCAGATAAGGTTAAATAAGCCCCCAGTTGATCGAATCTGAAAATACGGGGCTACTGAATTTAAAGCTACAGATAGCGACGATGCCGAGCAAGCTGAATTTTGGTTGGACAACACTATTCGGGTACTTGATGAACTATCTTGCACACCCGATGAATGCCTAAAGTGTACGATCTCCTTGCTACGTGATTCTGCCTACTATTGGTGGAATACGTTGATTTCTGTTGTGCCCAGAGAGCAAGTAACTTGGGAGTTTTTCCAAACCGAGTTTCGAAAAAAGTATATCAGCTAGAGATTCATTGATCAAAAACGAAAAGAATTTCTTAAACTTAAACAAGTTTCCATGTCGGTTACTGATTATGAACGAAAGTTTGTAAGGCTTAGCTGGTACGCGTGAGAATGCATTTCCTCAGAAGCTGTGATGTGTAAACGTTTCGAAGATGGACTGAACGATGATATAAAGTTGTATGTTGGCATTTTAGAAATCAGAGAATTTGTGGTACTTGTCGAGCGAGCTTGCAAAGCCGAAGAGCTCAGTAAGGAGAAAAGAAAAGCTGATATGGGAGCAAAGGAGTTTCGTAAGAGATATTCGGGAAAGCCCTTTCAACAGTCATCGAAGAAATTTAGAGATGATTTAGGCCGATCTAGAGACACGTCGGGCTTTTCTAGACGAGACCGTGATCGACCCCCTGTGAGTACACAAGTTACTTCGGTCGCCAGTGTTGGAAATGATCGTCGAGGCAGAACAGAGTGCCAGTATTGTGGTAAATGGCATTCGGGGAGTTGTAGATTCCATGACCGCTCCTGTTACAAGTGCGGATCAGTTGACCACTTTATTAAAGATTGCTCGAGATTGTCTGAACAGAATGTAAATCAGAGTAGGAAACCGGGTGCTACTACTGCTCGAGGTAGACCATCTAAAAATGCGGGGAATGCTAGTGGCGGTCAGACAGGATCTAGAGATGTTACCACCAAATCTGAGGCTCGTGCTCCTGCCAGAGCTTATGCTATACGCGCACGCGAGGATGCTTCTTCGCCTGATGTTATTACCGGTACATTCACTCTCTTTGATACTAATGTGATTGCATTGATTGACCCTGGTTCTACTCATTCTTATATATGTGAGACTTTAGCATCCAGTAAGACTTTACCTGTTGAGTCTACTAAGTTTGTTATTAGAGTGTCGAATCCCTTGGGTCATTGTGCGCTTGTTGATAAGGTGTGTAAGAAATGTCCCCTAGTAATTCGAGGTTCCTGTTTTCCGGCGAACTTGATGCTTTTACCGTTTGATGAATTTGATGTTATTCTCGGTTTGGATTGGTTTACCGTGCATGATGCGGTTGTGAATTCCAAAAGCAAGACTATTGATTTGAGGTGTGCAAATAATGAGATAATCCGAGTTGAGTCTACTGTCTTGAATGGATTGCCAACAATAATATCCTCGATGTTAGCTCAAAAATATGTGAGAAAGGGGTGTGAAGCATATCTTGCATACGTGCTTGATAATGAAAAATTAGGAAAGAAACTTGAATCAGTACCAGTGGTTTGTGAATATCCGGATGTTTTTCCCGAAGAATTACCGGGGTTACCACCTGTTCGGGAAGTAGAGTTTGGCATCGAACTTGTACCTGGGACTACACCAATTTGGATAGCTCCGTATCGTATGGCACCAACGGAATTGAAAGAATTAAAAACTCAGTTGCAAGAGTTGGTGGATAGAGGTTTTGCTTGACAAGTTTCTCGCCTTGGGGTGCACCATTATTGCTTGTGAAAAAGAAGGACGGAACCATGAGGTTGTGCATCGACTATCGTCAGCTGAATAAAGTGACAATAAAGAATAAATATCCGTTACCGCGTATTGATGATTTGTTTGATCAACTAAAGGGAGCCTCAGTGTTTTCAAAGATAGATTTGAGATCGGGTTATTATCAGTTGCGAATTTGAGATTCGGATATACCCAAAACTGCTTTTAGAACGAGATACGGTCACTACGAGTTTTTAGTGATGCCATTTGGGCTCACTAATGCCCCGGCGGTATTTATGGATTTGATGAATCGAACCTTCAGATCGTATTTGGATCGGTTTGTAGTTGTGTTTATCGATGATATTTTGGTCTATTCGGAAAATGAAATCAAACATGCTGAGCACCTGAGATTAGTGTTGCAGATTTTACGGGATACGTAGTTATATGCTAAGTTCGGTAAATGTGAGTTCTGGTTGAGAGAAGTTAGCTTTTTGGGACATGTGGTATCTGCATCGGGTATTCGAGTTGATCCAAGCAAAATTTCAGCCATACTTAACTGGAAGCCTCCGAGAAACATTACTGAGGTTCGGAGCTTTTTGGGACTTGCCGGTTACTACAGACGGTTTGTAAAGGGTTTCTCGATGATAGCCACACCAATGACGAAACTACTTCAGAAAGATGTTAAGTTTGAATGGACAGAAAAATGTCAAAAAGATTCAATCAACTAAAAGCTTATTTGACTGAAGCTCCAGTACTAGTGCAGCCTGAATCAGGCAAAGAGTTTGTCATTTATAGTGATGCATCCTTACTTGGGTTGGGTTGTGTATTGATGCAAGAAGGTTGAGTTGTAGCTTATGCGTCGAGGCAATTGAAGCCACATGAGAAAAATTATCCAACTCATGATCTCGAATTAGCTGCCATCGTGTTCGCTTTGAAAATATGGCGACATTACTTATTTGGTGAGAAGTGCCATGTATTTTCGGATCACAAAAAGTCTCAAATATTTGATGACTCAAAGAGATTTGAATCTGCGACAAAGACGTTGGCTTGAGTTGTTAAAAGATTATGAACTTGTCATTGACTATCACCCGGGAAAGGCTAATGTGGTTGCAGATGCTTTAAGTCGTAAATCACTGTTTGCTTTACGAGCGATGAATGTACACTTGTCTGTTCTATTCGATAATGTGTTAGTAGCAGAATTAAAGGCTAAACCATTATTGATTCATCAAATTCGTGAAGCTCAGAAAGTCGATGATGAATTAGTTGCAAAACGGGCTGAATGTGTTTCGAATAGGGAATCAGAGTTTCAAATTGATGATGACGATTGTTTGAGGTTCAGAAGTCGTTTGTGTGTTCCAAGAAATTCAGAACTTATTTTGATGATTCTGAACGAAGCTCATTGTAGCCGAATGTCAATTCACCCAGGGAGTACGAAAATGTACAACGATCTGAGACGTCAGTTTTGGTGGCATGGTATGAAACGAGACATTTTCGATTTTGTTTCGAAGTGTTTAATATGTCAACAAGTGAAAGCGGAACATCAAGTGCCTACAGGTTTACTTCAGCCGATCATGATACCTGAATGGAAATGGGATCGAGTCACGATGGATTTTGTATCTGGGTTGCCATTGTCGGCAACTAAGAAAGATGCGATTTAGGTTGCTGTTGATAGACTGACTAAGTCGGCTCATTTTGTTCCCGTACGTACGGATTACTCATTGGATAAACTAGCTGAATTGTATGTTTCTCAGATTGTAAAACTACACGGGGTACCTATTTCTATTGTGTCGGATAGAGATCCGAGATTCACCTCGCGATTTTGGAAGAAATTGCAAGAAGCTTTGGGTACCAAGTTGCATTTTAGCACCACTTTTCATCCCCAGACCGATGGTCAATCCGAGCGGATAATTCAGATACTCGAGGATATGTTGAGATGTTGCATCCTTGAGTTTAGTCGTTCATGGGAGCGGTATTTACCTTTGATTGAATTCGCTTACAACAATAGTTTTCAATCAAGTATTAAGATGGCGCCTTACGAGGCTTTGTACGGTCGTAAATGCCGTACACCATTGTTTTGGACCGAGCTCGGTGAAAGTAAAATTTTCGGAGTTGATTTGATTAAAGATGTTGAGCAGAAAGTAAAAATAATTCGTGAAAGTCTGAAGGCAGCATCAGATCGTCAGAAGTCGTACGCGGATTTAAAACGAAGAGATATTGAGTATCAGGTGGGAGACAAAGTGTTTCTTAAAGTTTCACCTTGGAAAAAGATACTCAGATTTGGCCGTAAGGGCAAACTGAGTCCGAGGTTCATAGGGCCGTATGAAATATCCGAACGAGTTGGCCCAGTGGCATATAGATTGATTTTACCTCTTGACCTCGAGAAGATTCACAACGTTTTTCATGTCTCAATGCTTCGACGTTACAGATCTGATCCTTCGCACATAATAAATCCCTCCGAGCTTGAAATTCAAGCCGATATGAGTTATGAAGAAGAAACGATTCGCATCCTAGCTCGTGAAGTGAAAGAGTTGTGAAACAAGAGGGTTCCGTTAGTAAAGGTGTTATGGCTCAAACACGGGATCGAAGAAGCTACTTGGGAAACCGAGAACTCTATGAAAGAATGATACCCAAACCTATTTACTGGTAAGATTTTCGGGGACGAAAATTTCTTAAGTGGGGGAGAGTTGTGACAGCCCTAATGTGACCCTAGTTGGAAAGTGGTTTCGGGACCACAAAACCGAGTCATAAAAATAATTAACCGTCATATTTGATGCTTATTATATGTATATATGCATGTGTGAAAATTTCATGTTTGAATTTTGTTAATTGTATGTGAATTTTATTAAATAGGACTTGTGTGAGAAAATTTAGAAATGTGGTAGGCAAATGTTAAAGTGGCCTATTGATGCATGTTAGAAAATGCTTGTCCTTGCATGTCAAATTACCCAAAACTTTAGGTAGTGGTCGGCCATGCAATGGGTTAAACATATTATAAACATTTTGTGTTAATGTGTTATGTTAAAAATAATAAAATAAAAGGTTGGTAATAAAGTAATGAAAAGGGAGGGGTGATGAAAACAAAGTTGTTTCATCCATGCTCCTCCATTGCCGTGAATTGAAGGAAGAAAGAAGAGGAGGTTCGGTCACTTGGAACTTAAGGGAGGTTAGTCATTTGTGTTAGATTTTCTTTAAACTTTAAGCTGTTTCTAGTTAATTAGCTAGTTTCTTACATAACCCATGTCAAAATTATGAAAATCTTGGAGATGGTTTGAGCATTCGGTTTTAGTTATTAAAGGATGAGATTGGGTTATGGTTTTTATGTTTTATGAAGAATTGTTGAAGAGAAGAGTTTTAGTTAGTCAAATGATAAATTCTAATGTTCATGAGTACAATGGCCAAACATAGATTTGTCTAATGAATTGAACAAATTCCGTGTAAGTGATTGAAATGAATGAGTTGGAGGTTGGATCATATTAAGATTCGGCTTTGTACATAAATATTAAGAGTTTGATACTTTTATGATTTTTGGAAGGTAAATAAGGTTATGCTCAAGTTAAATACAAGATTATGGCTGATTTGTGTTTAGTGAGTTTCGGCCAAGGACTTTATGTGCACTCGGTTCAAGTAGAGTAAACGTGACGGGTAGAAAATGGTTGTTAATTGAGATAGTTTAAGGTATTTGTAAGTAGTTTGAATAAATGAACAATAATAATAAATCATCTAGTGAATTGGTGTAATTGTCGAATTTGAACTAGAAAGTTATTGAGTAATGTTTGTATGTTAAGTGATAGAATAGAGCGAATGCTTGGAATGTGATACGTATGAATTATAAGTTGGATTAAAGGCTGTTATATTGCCTTATCATTTTCGGGAATGTGCTATGTCAAAGAAATTGAAGGTTGATGTTTAAGTAAGGTAAGTATAGGTATATTCGGCTTGTAGTTCTATAAATGTGATATGAGTATTTTGTGTTGTAAATGAGTAGTAAGTATGTTAAGAATGGTTCTAAAATGTATATGGATGCCGTGTGATTGTGTTTGATTGAGAAGTAAATTGTTTGATTTAGCTCAAGAGCTTAGAGGATCAAACTTGGATAAGGGAAAGGAAAAAGTGGTCGAATAGCCGTTGAAATCGTTCGAAAACATCCGAGGTAAGTTTTCGAGTAATGAAATTTAGTTTATGATTTGATTAAGTCATGACATATAAGCATAACAAATAAACGGTGATATAATGATTCTACTTGAATTGTATATTGAGGTGATGAGTTTATACCTATGACGGGTAGCCGAATGTGTATAGAGATTATGTTATAAAGCAAATCAAATCATGCTCTTTTTATGTGGCTATTGAGCTGAAAATGGTAATGGTTGGTAAGTGTCTTGTGTTTAAATTCTAGTTATGAAAATGAAATATAGATGTGTCATGATTCATTGATATATGTGCTTGATTATTCAGATGATATCCGGGCTAAGTCCCGAAGGCATTTGTGCGAGTTCCTATATCCGAGCTAAGTCCCGAAGGCATTTGTGCTAGTGACTATATCCGAGCGAAGTCCCGAAGGCATTTTTGCGAGTAGTTGCTATACCCGGGCTAAGTCCCGAAGGCATTTGTGCTAGTGACTATATCCGGGCTAAGACCCGAAGGCATTTGTGCGGGTTGCTATATTCGGCTAAATCCCGAAGGTACTTGGGTTTGGAAGTGAGCGATCTTGCTATAATAATTTCAATTAATACGCTCATAAAATACAAACGAAAAGGTATGTTTCGTATATGCATCGGAAAGGTTGATTCCTTTGAAATAGTACTCGCTCAATTGATTAACGAGCTTCCGGCCTCTCGTTAGGTTTGATACCCTGTGTATGAATATATTGGTTGAAGCGTGAAGAAATTATGATTTTGAGAATGTGCATATATGAAATTATTCATTTAGTCATATGAACGCTATACTTTAGTCGTAAATAATTTCGTTACTCAAAACTTACTAAGCATTAAATGCTTATTCCGTTTCTTTAATTCTCTGTTTTATAGATTTTTGTTCGTCAGCTATCGGACTCGGGATTGTCGAAGTCGAAGTCGTCCACACTATCTAAGCCCTTTTGGTACTCTTTTAGTTAAACGTTGATAATGGCATGTATAGGACTAACCTTTGTTGTTAATCAAGTACCTATGGTAATGTGTATATATTCGAATAGCCATGCGAAAATGGCTTAAATATTTTGAGCATAGTATTAAAATCATTTTGTATATATATATGGTTATTGAGAGGTGTGGAAATGCTTGGCAATGATTAGCCATTGGAATGGTTAATCACGATGATATTTGGTGCTATGTATGTCCAATGGCTAGTTGAATCATGGAAACTATGAAATAGGTGAAATTTACCTTAAAATAGATGCTGACAGTAACAGTGATGTGAGTTTGAAAATTCACTAAAAATATTAAGAATGTAATTAAATAATTAATAAATTATGTAATCGAACCTTGATGAGTCTATTTTCATATGGAAGAAGCGAAACGACCATATGAGCCGTATTTTATGAGATGTTTAAGTTTTCGTGAAACAGGGCCAGAACGGTTACTGGATCCCATGTTATGACTTTGGAAATTTACCATAAATTAACTAGAAATAATTAGAAGTCATGCTTTATATGTACAGACTCCGTTTTGAGTCTAGTTTTATTAGAAACAAACGGAATATGTATTGAAGCCCTGTAAAGGGAGATATCTAAGTCGTAATGCATGAAGGGCAGAGTAGTCAAACCCTGAAACAGGGGAGAGTTTAAGTAATAAACTGTACTAATTGGCCCCACCAAAAATTCTAGAAAAAAATCTGTAGATGGATATATGAGTCTACTTTCAGGGAAAATTTACGGAATCAGTTTTCGAGTTCTGGAACTCGAGATATGATTTTTAAGGTGACAGTGACGCAGTTAGCCAGCTTGTCTGGAAATTTTAAAATGAACTGTGTAAATAAATGAATTAAGTTCGTTAACACCTCGTGTTCGACTCCGGCAACGGTCTCGGGTGCGGGGCTGTTACACTTGGCCCGTTAACTAATCTCGTGAGCTAAGATGAATGAATACTATGCACCATTTAGGATTCCAGAGAAGAGGAGGTGGGTCATTAAGACCGCTTAAGTACCAAGCTCTCCCTAGATCCAATCCTAGACATACATATACCTGTTGCCACACCTTACCCCTATGATTTGTCCACGGTCTCAATGATTTATTAAGTTTTATGTAGTCATCATATACTAGGCCTACAACCTCTTACAAAGCCCAGGCAATTCCCCCATACCTATATATGTAGCCCACTAGGCCTAATCTCTTTCATATAACCCATTATGCCCATTCACATTTATGTGGCCCATTAGGCTCAAATCACATTCATATCGCCACTAGACCCAAATAACATTTACAGTCATGCTCACATACAATTTTCCATCACATAGCGTCAATTATCAATTTTTGCCTATTATAGGCCTAACAGCCCATCGGCCCATTTAGCCCATTCCGGCCTGATTAGCCAATTCACAACCCAAGCCCATGGAATCGTAGCCAATCTACTTGTGTGCACAGTGCATGTACACACCTGGTAAGCAAGCGTGTCGCGATTCCCTTAGTCACCAACCTACAAACGATATTACCCTTCCATTAATCATATGCTTAACACATATTTTACCCAAAAAAAATCGAAACCTCACCTTAACCTTACCTTGAACACCAATCCCTAATAGTTTTTCCTTGATCACATACTCCTTAGATCTGTATTAATCTTACTCATTAAAACCAAATACTAGGAGACTAGCATCCAACATAATTCACCCTCTTATCTCACTTAAGATCATTCGGCCAACCTTAGTCAATAAGAGAGAAATATTTACCAAACCGCAAAACACCTAAGGAGCAATTCGGCAGAAAGCTAAAACTCGAGATCCGATACTATCTCCCTACCAAAGTTGATTAGAAATAGTGAGGGAGGGAAGTAATCAGTATTAACAATACTAGTCGAAAAAGAGATAAGGTACCTACACCAAAAGAGTAATCGACCCAAGGGAGATTCGGCTTTTCGGCTTTCAAAGTAGTATGGTGAATAAGGTTTCTTTGGCTCCAATTAAAGAAGAAGAGTAGAAGAAGGAATGGACTCGTATTTATAGCCCCTATAGCCAAATTGCCTGACCTTCAATTCCCCATTCGACTCCATCACTTCCCCCTTCTCATCTCTTCGTTTTTCTCCCTGATAACTCCCCAATCTATTTCCTAAATTTTCACTTCTAAACACTCCCCTTGGAGTCCATCTTCACGCCACTTCCAACCTTCTAGAAGGACAAAATTAAACTCCTAAAAAAATACTAAGCTAGGATTCAAACCTCGGACCTCCTTGCTATCTACTAACGGCACCACCCTACACCCTAAGGCTTGAATCCTTTCTTATGAAAATGGGGATTATTTTTTGCCGGTGGCTTTGGGAGGAAGTTGTGTTTGACCGAAACACCAAGGGTTTGAATAGATTTAGTTGGCGTTGCTGTTAGCCGAATTTGAATAGATGGATGGGAGAAATTAAAGAAGAAAATCGAGGAAGATTCAAATTTAGAGAAGAGTCTTGTTGAGTTTGAACTCTAGCACTTAGTGTTTCAGTTGTGTAGGTGTTGGGGAGGTGTTTAATTTGTTGAAGGCTGAACGAATTTGTAAAGTGTTTTGGTCAAGAAAATTTGGCTATAGGCTTTTGGGGTACCGTTTTGGTGTTAGCTAACCATAGGTTATTTTCGTTTGAATACCTCGGGTTGGCAATTTTACTTCTTTTGTTTTGTTTTGGCTCTAATCGAAGACTCCTGAAATCCTCTCAGCCTTTTGTTCATTTTCCTTGGCCGAATACCTAAGTGACATTTTACTCTTCATCTTTTCTTCTTCTTTGTCCCCTTTTCTCAAAAGCCGAATACTCCTTTTATTTTGATTTCATTCCTCCTTTCACTGTTCTTTATCAAGTCGAATCATTCCCCTTTTTTCTTTATGGGCTGAATACACTAAGTATTGTTCACTTCTTCTTCTCTGTTCTCCAAATCGAATACCCTCTGTCTTTGGGTAGCCAAAATTGTAAAAGCCAAATTATTTTCTCCCTTCTCTTCCTATCTTACTTTTGGTTGAATCTTGCTGAAGTGCTGCCGAAATTCCTTAACTTTTGGGTAAATATTCTGCGGTGTGGTTCCCCTAGCCGAATCTCATTTGGTTTCTTCTCAAAGATTTGGTATTTGGTATCTCTTAGGCTGAATGATTACTTTTTATCTTTCCCGCCTTAGGATGGTAATCATCTAACACCTTTTTAATTCTTTTTTCGTGCGATTGTTGCTAGGGACTCAACTTCTATAATCAAGGTGCTAAGCCAATTACTCTGTCCCTACAAGTGGTACCTTCTTTATTGGTAAGTACCTTAAATTCTAGACATAGTTATGTGGGATTATGGACTTTGATGATTTGGTTGACTGTTTCAAGTGAAGGTTGAAGCTTTGGGAAGATACATGGATTTTAGGAGCGAAAGGGGATCTACAATAGTTTGTTTGGTAAGTAGCGATAATTCAGTTAAAGTTTCTACGATGCTTTGGTTTTTGGTTTAACCGTAAATATGACTGATGGTAAGGGGTTGTGGTTGATCATAGGTTCTCGATTCAGAAGTGGTTCGGTTGCAATTCTATAACAGGTGTGTATACACCACCTTAACTCTAGATCAGCAAATTCAGAAATGCCAAAAAGCCAAAAAGCCGAAAGAATAGCAATGGGAGCAACAAGAGCGCGCGAATGCACGTGTGGAAAATCTGATGCGATAGTAAAGGCAACCATGAGCGAACTCATGGGCTGTGGCTGTAATGGGCCATGTTAGGCCGAGTTGGGTCGTACAGGCCCAATGTGCCGGGCGCCCTAGATGTGTAAAACTCACCAATAGGTAGGAAAACGTTGGACTGGTCATGACACTCACATGGCTTGGATCAAATCAGGCTGGGTGGGCCAATGGGTCGTGTGGGCCTGTGGGCCTACTTAAATGGGCTTTGGGCCCAATCACTCTGTTTGTTTGCTAAAGGTTGCACGAGTCGTGCGAGATGACTGTGAACCTTCTGAAGGGTCAGTAAGTGTACTTAGATCCTAATTTACGAAATAACCGTTATGCTCCAAAGGGTAAAATGACTAAAATGCCCCTACATGTTATATAATTGTTATTGTATGCCATTAATGATATGTTTGCATTCATGTGATATTATGCTGCATAGGGGATGGGATCATTGAGTTGGAGGAAGTATATGATTTGTTAGGGTCGCTTCGTCGCTTGACGACTGTGGATCCACCGACGGCTTAAAGCCATTATGTGATTGGTAGCTCTGTTGCGAAATTGGTTAGTGCCGCAACCGGTGCTACATCAGGAGTGTAGGGATGGGTGGGTCGATTAAATCCCCACAAGAGTGTAGGGTCGGACGGGATACGGAGTGCAGGGTTGGTTAGGTATTTGTGCATTACATAATCTGATTCTAATTGTGACATGGGCTTAGGGCCAACTGAGGCTACTATGGACTAAGGCCCAAGTGCCACTGTTATTATAATGGGCTTAGGCCCAGATTGATGTGAAGCATGCTATCTGATCGATGAGGGTTGTACACACTGAGTTTTCGTAAACTCACTCCCCCTTCTTTTAAATTTTTCAAGTAATCCTCAGTAGGCGGTTCGACGTATGGGAGGACTCAGAGGTGGCCACTTTAGGAACAACTTTAAATATTCTTATTTTCTCTTACATTACCTAAATTACTTTCTCCTTTTGTTTTTGATGTAATAAGGCCTTTTCTCTAATTTTCTAGCTTTTAATTTGGGGGGTTTTTAACTATTACGATTTATTTCTGTTAAAAGTAAAGTGCGGTTATCCAACATTGTTGAAATGCTGCAGCAACAAACATGTTTTTAAAAGTAAGGCTGGTTTAAAATGGTTAACAAATAATTAAGTTGACTTTAGAATTAAACAAAAGGGCTTTTCTCTTTCAAGCGAGATTTATTAATAAGACAAAGTTTTTCGAAAAAGCATTTTAATGTGATACACCGGATTTGGTCATAACGTCTAGGCTGGGTTTGGGGTGTTAAATAATTTGACTTGGTAATAAGGTACAATGATGAATATATATATTTGATTGTGTATTGGTTGTGTTGATTCGGTTTGTAATGGAAAAATATACGCATATATTCTGCTTGAATGGTTGGGTTTGTAGGTACGGTTCATGATGGAAAATGATGATTATATTTTGAGTATGTTTGATGGACATTGAATAGCTATAAGTGACATAGTCATTTTGATATTATGATTTTGAAATAGTATGTTAAGATTAAGATTGAAAGATGCAAATGGTATGAATTTTTGAATGTTGTATTGATGACCGAATAGATGGTTGTTTAAATGGCTGGTATATGAAGTTTGAATATGATAATTTTCATGCGAAATAGGTATGCTTGAATCATCAATTGTGCTTAATTGATAAATGTTACTATGATAAAAGGGGTAAAAATTTTAGAGGTTAATTTGCTAGCTGAATAGATGATAAGATGAATGGCTAAGTATATGAAATTTGGATTGGTTTAGAGCATGTGAATTTGGTGTAATGTGATTTGCTTATTTGTGACCGAATATGATTAATAATATTAATATGTTTAAAATTTGAAGCATGAATTACTTATGTATTATAAGTAGTAAATCATATTTGGTTTTTAGTTGGTTAAGTGGTTCATATGTGCAAATGTGATTTATATTATTGAGCTGCTGGTTACTATTCGAGTTTTAAAAATTTCGTGATTAAGTTAATATAATTTTGTGGATGTTTCTAATTGACAGCCTGTCCTGAGCTGTGTTTTGGTTGGTAATGCCTTGCAACCCTAATTCGGTGACGGATATGGGTTAAGGGTGTTACAATATTTTAGTAACATTTATGTTATCCCACATTATATAAATTGCATGATTAAGGTGTTGTTAAGATGCTTATTATTTGCATATGAACTTACTAAGCTATATAGCTTACTCCCCTTTCTTTCCTTTGTCTTATAGTGTTACCAAGCTAGCTCGAGTTCGGATATCGTCGAAGATCCATTCATACTATCAACAATTATTTTTGTATCAATGAATTCAACATTTTGAGTTATGGCATGTATTGGGGACTTGGTCATTTTGTTATGTGTCATAATTGATTTGGCCAAATGTGTTGGCTTATATTGGTTAGAAATTCATTTTGCATATGGCTATTGAAAATGGGCTAATATTGGTTATAAGTATATTCATTTAATGATGCCTTTCATGAGTGATGTGTTGATGTCTTGGTTGTAGATGTTTGGTTGTACATATATGTTTGGATTGGTGCTATGTTATATTGTGTAGGTGTGTGCATTAAAGGGTGGCAAAATGGCTTGGTAAATAGCCTTATTTTTGTCCACATGGGTAGACACATATGCGTGTGTCTAGGTCGTGCGCGACACACGGTTTGCCCCAAGGGCATGTGTTTAGGCCTTATGTCCCCTGCACCTTAGTTTTAAGAAACAAAATGCTCAGAATTGAGTACATAGGCAGAGACACGGTGTGTGTCTCAGTCGTGTGGATGGCATGGCTTCGAACAGGGGTGTGTGCCCTGGCCGTGTGAAGTCTACACTTATTTTAGAAAAACTAATTTTCTATACGGCCTAGCACACAGGTGTGTGACTTGGCCCTGTGATCTCAATTTGTTCATGAGTTACAAGTCAGAGAGTTACACAGGGTCGGGACAAAGGCGTGTGTGACTACACGGCCTGCCCACACGGGTGTGTCCCATATCCACACGGGCGTGTGACCCCTGTACAGTGGAAAAATTTTCTATGTTGTGTAAAAATTTCTAAAGTTCTCAGTTTAATCCCGAACCACTTCTAATACACATTTTAGGCATCGTAGGCTCGTATTAAAGACTTTATGATTAAATGCAAATGGTTTTAATTTGGACACAAATTCATAACTCGAAATTGTATGGTTGTTCGTGTGATAAGTTCAGTAATGCCTCGTACCCTGTTCCGACGTTGAATGCAGGTAAGGGGTGTTATATTTAGTAGTATCAGAGCTACGGTTTAGTCGATTCTCGGACAAACGTAGCGTGTGTAAAAGTCTAGCTATACATGCCATGAATAAATTGTGATAGTGTGATGACTCCTGACAATTTTAAACTGTGTTTTCATATACTAAATGGATCCCGATCAAGCTGTAGCTGATAAGGTAGAAAGTAATGCGCTGGCTTTTGCTCAAGGCCAGCGCCATCTGAAAGTAGACCTCTCATGATTAGTCAGGGAGGAGGGGTTATGGAAGCCTTCCTCCACATGATGAACGAGTGGTATTTAGAGTTTGTTCGAACAAATCTGACTGCTCAACATCCTCCACCACCTCCTTATCCCCAACCAATTCTCGAAGCTCCTTAAAGTGTGAAATTGGTAAGATTGAAAAAGCCTCTAGTTGATAAGATTCGAAAGCAAGGAGCTGAGGAATTTAGAGCAAATGTAGACGATGACCGAGAGAGAGCCGAGTTCTGGCTTGAGAATACTATCAGGGTATTTGATGAGTTATCATGTACACCCGATGAATGCTTGAAATGTGCTATATGTAACAGCCCAATTAAGACCCTAGTCGGAATAGTGGTTTCAAGACCACAAATCCTAGTAAAAAATATTTTAATTTTTGTGTTTACAGTATGTGTTTAAGCATGTGTGAAAGTTTTGTGTGTTAATTTTATTATTTGTGTGCTTAATTTGATAAAAGGACCTAAACGCATAAAATGTAAAAGTTGCCTACTGATTGTTAAAGTGCCTATATGTTATGTCTTATTAAAGGATAGGTCCTTATTATGAAATTAGACCATTGATATTGTTAATGGACATTAATGGCCTTAATATATGTGATTTTATAATGGAATTAAAAAGGTTATATTAGTAATTGATAATTAAATGATAGTTAAAATAAAACAAAGCATGAAAATAAGCCATTATGTTCATCATCTTGCTGAAGTTGAAGAAATAAAAGCCAGAGTTTTGTGTTTTAACATTCAGCCATTGAAGAATTTGATTGAGGTATGTGTTTTGATCCGTTTTTTTATAATTTCTACATTTTGTGATCATTGCTTAGAGTTCTATCAAGCCCATTTTTGAATTTCTAAAATTGTTGATGATTTTGAGTTGAGCCATTGATGAAATTATGAGTTTTATGAAGTTTGATGATAGTATATGGAAGCTTGATGTTGGGTTAACATGTTTTGTCTTTGACTTTTTGGTGAATTTGAGTAATTTGGGCTAAATTGTAAAAATGAGATTTTGAGGGACTAAAATGTGAAATAAATGGGCTTATATGAACTCCTTGAAAATTCAGCTAAGCATATGTTTAAAGAAATTTTGTGTATTTTGTGATTTTATGAATTAGGGATTAAATTGTTAAAATGTGAGGGCTAATTTGTAAAATTCCCTAATTATGTGTTTTTGGATTGAATTGAATGATTTGGTGAATAAAAGAGTTAAATTTGAATGTATTTAGATCAAGAACCAAAGAAAATGGAATTAGATCGGGGGAAGTCGAAAATCATCGAGTAATCGATTCTGTTCGTTTGAATTCATACGAGGTAAGTTGATATACAAATAAATGTGTTTTGAATTGAATTATTATTGTTTATATGCTTTTGAACAATGATGAATGATTATATGAGTTGAGTATGAGATATCTGAGAAAGTATCGATAAAGTTTTGACGTCTAAAAAGTCCCGTACGAACCGTAGGAATCGTTGGGATAAATATGTCATGACATAGAATCCGATATGTGTTTTCGTGTAAGACCACGTCTAAGAAATTGGCATCGACTTATGATTTATGTGTAAGACCATGTCTAGGACATCGGCATCTCATTTGATTTCATGTAAGACCCTGTCTGGGACAGTGGCATCGATATTTGATTACATGTAAGGCCACGTCTGGGACGTTGGCATTGTATGAGCTTTTCGAGCTGTCTGAGTATCCTTATTGATTCTGAATGGTTCAACGGGCATTCTGAGAAAATGAATGACTATGTGAATGTGTATGTTTGAATTGTATACCATGTTTTAAAATGAAAGGTAAGTACATTTACCTTGGTGAACATATGATATAAGTATAAGTTGCTATGAGAATGAGCTATGACATATATATGTGAATCATGGCCAAATGAACTATAAGAGATATATGGCTATGTGAATGTATTTTGCCTTGAATTATATGAATGAATTGATCTAGATTGATGTTATGTGTTAAGTTTATTTGTATATGGCTTACTAAGCTTTTGAAAGCTTACTTGTGTGTGTTTTCAATTGTTTTATAGTTATCGAAGCTACTAGGAGCTCGGGGATCATCGAGGATCATCACCACACTATCGAACTCTATTTTGGTATCTTTTGAAAATGTGAATATTAAAGTATGTCATGTATAGGCTAGAAGTACTTTGATTGTGTTTTGTGATGTATATATTTAGCCATGTGATATGGCTTGGTTTTGGTTGTGATTATGATTTGATTTTGATATATAAAATGTGATGTAATATGACCAATATGAAGTGTATGAATGGCTAAGAGATTTGGTAAGTTTGGTAAGTTTTTGGTATGTGCTAATTGTGGAATTGATAAGAATGTGGTATGAGATTGAATAAGTATATTAAGGTTATAAACCATATGTTTTGGTATGTTTTTGGTTTAAGGAATGACATGATTTGGTATGTGTTACAAGCATGAAATTGTTGTTAATGAAATGGCATGTAGGTTGAATGTTTTGGTTGTGAATTAGTTGAGAATTTGGTATAAAATGATGTGGATTTGATGCTTGTAGGGAGGAACCAAAATGGGTGACAAATTGGCCTTGCAAAGAACCTAGTTTTGCCCACACGGGCACGGAAACGAGCGTGTGTCTCAATCGTATTGCTCAATGGCCATTTCAAAATGAGCCTGGGCAGACCACACGGTCGCACACATAGGCGTGTGCTAGGCCGTGTGGCCAAGTCAATTTCGAGCACGGGCTAGATACACGGGCGTGTGACTGGCCGTGTGACCCAAGTCAGTAGCCTCCCTAATTTTCACAAGGCCTGGCACACGGGCGTGTCTTGTGGCCGTGTGGACAAGTCAGTATATATGCCTTGTTTTGACATGGCCTAGACACACGGGTGTGTCTAATGCTGTGTGAGGCACATGGCCTGTTCACACGGGTGTATGACCTGTATAACTTTGAAAAATGTGTAAGTTTCAAAAAAAATTGTATGCATTCAGTTTAGTCCCGACCCCTTTCTAAACATGTTCAAGGTCTCGGTGACCTAAGTAAGGGACTCTGTAATGATATATGATTATGTTTGAATGATGCTTGTGAATTTATTTGTGAAATTTTTTGATTTGTTTAGTAATGCCTCTTAACCCTAGTCCAGTGACGGATACGGGTTAGGGGTGTTATATTTGGTTAGTATCAGAGATATGGTTTAGTCGATTTTAGGACGAACGTAGCATATGTGAATCTAGCTATACATGTAATATTTATGAATTGCGATAGTGTGATGAATCCTGACAATGAAAATGTGTTTTATATAGTAAATGGATCCTGAATGAGCTGTAGCTGATGATGTCGAAAGTAATGCTCCTGCTCCCACGCAAGGGACAGTGCTATCTGATTATAGATCGGCTATGCGTAGCCACAATGGAGAGTCTAAACAAGCCTTTTACCAAATGATGAACGATTGGTTCACCCAATATATTCGAACTAATCCGGCTGTGCTACAACCTTCACCCCCGGTCAATCCTCTGCAAGTCCCAGTCATGCCACAAGTTGTAAATCCGATTCAGTTGAATAAGCCTCCGGTCAATAAAATTAGAAAATATGGGACCGAAGAGTTCCATGCTACTATGAATGATGATGATGAGAGAGGCGAGTTCTGGTTAGAGAATACGATAAGAGTGTTTGATGAATTGTCATTGACTCCAGATGAATGCTTAAAATGTGCCATTTCACTTTTGAGAGATACGACGTATCATTCGTGGAAGACATTAATATCTGTGGTTCCGAGGGAATGAGTCACCTAGGATTTCTTTCAATCTAAATTTTGAAAGAAATATATCAGTTAGTGATTCATCGATCAAAAACGCAAAAGTTTCTTAAGCTGAAACAAGGTCATATGTCTGTTACAAAATATGAGCGAGAATTTGTGAGGCTGAGTCAATATGCACGAGAATGTGTCCTGAATGAAGCAATTATGTGCAAAAGATTCAAGGATGGCTTAAATAAAGACATCAAATTGTTAGTCAGGATTCTAGAGATAAAAGAGTTTGTTGTACCTGTTGAATGAACATGTAAAGCTGAAAAACTCGGGAAAGAAAAAAAAAGTTGATTCAGAAGCTAGAGATGTGAGAAAGAGATCTGCAAGTAAATCATTTCAGTCTATGTCAAAGAAGTTTTGAGACGATTTTAGTCGTTCAAAGGCTACTATAGTACATTCGAGTAGGGATCGTGCAAGATCACATTTGAGCTTCAGAGCTCTAGCTACTTCTGTTGCTAGTGTTGGAAATGTCAGATCTGTGTGGATATTGTGGTAAAAGACATCCCGACAATTGTAGACTGTATGATCAGGCTTGTTTCAAATGTGGATATTTAGATCATTTTATCTGTGACTGTCTCGAGTCTGTTGAGCAAGAAATTGTGCAAAATCCGAGACCGAGTAATACTTCAGCTAGAGGCAGACCTCTCAGAAATATAGAAAATGTGAGTGGTAGTCATAGAGGGACTAAAGACACTGCTATTTGATCCGAGGCTTGCGCACCTGCCAGAGCCTATGCCATTCAAGCTCGTGAAGAAGCTTCGTCTCTAGATGTGATTACGAGTACTTTTACTCTTTACGATACTTCTGTGATTACTTTGATAGATCCTATATGAAAACACATTTTCAAATGTCAGGGATCATCACACTATCGTAGTATAAAATATGACATGTATAGCTAGACTCACACGTGCTACGTTAATCCTAGAATTGACTAAACTGTAGCTTTGATACCAATAAAATGTAACACCCCTAACTCGTATCCGTCCCCAAATTAGGGTTACAAGGCATAACTAGACATAACACAGCTCAGTACGTTCATATAATACATTACATGTACAAAGCTATATCAACTTCTTTCCAAAAATTCTCAAACTCGAATAGCAACCATTTACTAATTCATATAAATCAAATATGCACATGTAAACCATTTAACCAATTAAAATTAATCATGCTTTAAAATTCTATTACATCAATATCGTCAACCTATTCAAGTATTCGAACCAAGCTATTATACATCAAGACCAAACTTTACATATATTTTATAATTACATAGTTCGAATTCTATGGCCATCAATCCTATAACATTCGAATACCTCAGTTATAACTAATCTTATTTCAATTCATAAATTGAGCTTAAATAAGACATCCACTAGTGCAAATTTACTTCTTTGACTAAATACTTAACATACCATTTTACATATCTACGTACAATCACATATTATACCATTCCACCCCTTATCACACGGCATAATATTCATTAGCATAAAAGATAATAGCTAACACTACAACATGGCCAAACATACTTCTTTTATATTGAAAATTCATGCGCATATGACCATATCAATATGAACCATTTTTTAACACAAATGTCAAGTCATATCATACCTAATTTGCAAGCTAAATAACATGTCTAACCACCATATATTCAACCAACCTAGGAACCATTTCTAAACATAATTACCAAATCAAAACATACCAAAATTTATATGTTAGCATCATGACAAAATTACAAGTACACAACCAATTCATTTCTCGCCTATTCGGTTATCAAAATTAACCACTAAAGCCATACCAATTCCACATTTCAATCTTAAGTTAAAATTACCATTGCATAATTGAATACAAATAGCAACTTGTCACTTTATGACTATCCATTTAGCTCACAAAACATACCTAATACATAGTCATTATTTACTAATAAGTAACTAAATCCAAGTAACCAATTTACTTCTATAATTTTCCATTAACACTTTATGCACATAACAAAAAGTCAAACATTAAACAAATCAAATTAACCTTTAAATATCAAACCACAAACAAACATATCATACGCATATGCATTTAATTTATCTATCATTATCTGAATACATTCATCAACACGTATATCTTTAAAATTTTTACCAAAATAAACTCATCCATAATTAAACATACTAAACCTCAAATATTAACAAACCATATCAACCTCACTTCCTCTATATGCCATAACTGGATTTACCTTAATAACAACTCACATAAGAAAACCTTAATAAAGCATACCAAACAAGATTCATATATATATACTTATATATATAAGCCATAGCCGAAACGCTAAAACCAAACATAACCATCAATTGCTCAAAGCATAAAATCCAAGCTTAACAAAATAATAAGCCATTTTCACATGGCTCATATTTACATATCCCAAAATCAAATATATAAACTAGCTTATACATGCTATAGGTTCAAGTTCGAACTTATAAAAATACCAAAACAATCAATAGTGTGATAGATTTCGTTGACAACCCCCGAGTCCGTAACTAGCCTCCAAAATCTATAAAATAGTAGGAAACATACACATACAGTAAGCTATCACAGCTTAGTAAGTCATAAGCAAATAAACAATTCAATGACATAACCAACTCAATTTAACCAAACCAATTTATGCTATCATAATCACATTTAATTTCAAGCTTACAATTTCATATACAACATATACTTTCATATATAAACTTTATCTTGGCCGAATATACATATATCTATTATCAAAGTATCATTCAATTTCAAAGCCATAATATCATTATATAACCAAATATATATAAACTTATATGCATATGCTCGTGAATCAAACTTTAATATCACATACTTATAATATACTACACAAATACACATATATTTATATTAGTATCATGAATAATTTGCATCACACATCAAATAACCAACTTACCTTATTTTCAAATAGGTAATCAACTATCACATACCTGATCACTTTAGCTCTTTTTACACATTTGATCACAACTTATCATTGCCTGTTGAACCATTCGAAATGAAATAGGATAATCGGATAATCACACATATCGTACAATGCCAACGTCCCACACATGGTCTTACATGTAATCACATATCGATGCCACTGTCCCAGACAGGGTCTTACACGAGAACACATATCGATGCAAATGTCCCAAATGTGGTCTTACACGAGAACACATATCATAAATCCTATGTCATGACATATATATCCTAACTATTCCTAAGGTTCATACGGGGCTTTTGGATGTCGTATCTCGGTCGAATCGAATTTGTAAACATAGCTCCCAAGCATATGCATATTCGGCTTTCACATATATACTCTCACATAATTAATTTCAGCATATAAGCTTGTATTTATTTAAAATTAACAACATTTGTTTGCTTATAAACTTACCTCGGACAACGATAATCGGAACGAGACGACTATTCAACAACTTTGGTTTTTCCCTGATCCAAATCCGATTTCTTTGGTTCTTGATCTAAACATATTCAAATTAAACTCATTCAAACATAATTTCATTCAATTTAGTCCAAAAACACATAAATGAGCAAATTACCATTTTGCCCCTAACATTTTACTCTTTTTACAATTTAGTCCAAATTGCACAAAACACAAAACATGCAAAATTTGCACACACCATGCTTAGGTAAAATGTTACCCATGTTCATACAAGTCCATAAATTTCATTTATTTCACATTTTAGTCCCTTAATTTATTATTTTTACAATTTATCCCTAATTACTCAAAATCATCAAAAATTCCAATACAAAACATATTAATCCAAAACACATCTTTCATAATTCATCATCTAACATCACAAGGCTCAATTATTCATCAATGGCATAATTTATCGAAATCATATATTTAGTCATGGGCTTTGTACATTACACTGCAACGATCTCAAAAACATAAACATTATCAAAAACCGAGCTAGTTACATGCCTTAATCAAGATAATCTTTGGCCGGACCCTTAAAAGCTTTATTTTTCTTTCTTTATTTTTGTTATTCAGTCAAAACAAGAAGATGAACACTTAAGTTTTGATTTTATGTTTTATATTATTATAACTTATTAATCATTTTACATATATAACCTTTATATTAAAATTTTAAACTATTATAATTCATGGTTATAACCGTCCACCTTATGCTATCATGGTAATATTGCATTATAAATACCTCCATTTTTAAAGACAACAACAATTCAGCCCTTACAAATTAAACCATCAATTTTTCATTTTACGCGATTAAACCATTTTATTAAATTGGGCACTCAAACGATAAAATATTCGAATGAATTTTTCACACACAAATTCACACAGAAAAAATACATAAAAAAATTTTAAATATTTTTCTGACTCGGATTCATGCTCCCGAAACCACCGTTTCGAATAGGGTCTAAATCAAGCTGTTACACCCTATGTCTTTGCCACAAAACTTTCACTAGCGCTATACTTTTATTTCTTAATTGTTTAACTTCCCAAGTTAAGATCTTGATCGATTCTTCACCACAGGTCATATCAGGTCGAATCTCAACTTCTGTCGATGAAATATATTCGAAGGATCTGATCGATAACGATGCAACATAGACACATGAAACACATTATGAATCATTTCCAACTCTGTCGGTAAAGCTAACCGATATGCCACTGGCCCTATTCTTTAAATAACCTTATATAGCCCAATGAAATGTGGACTTAACTTGCCTTTAATGCCAAATCTCAGAATATTCTTCCATGGAGATACTTTCAGAAATACTTTATCACCAATCTGAAATTCTATTTCTTTTCTTTTCGAATCTGCGTATGACTTTTATCGATCTGAAGCGGCTTTCAAGCAATCATGGATTACCTTTACTTTTTCTTTGTTTTCTAACCTAATCAACCCCGTGAATTTGTCTCTCACTAAGCTCTGTCCAATACAATGGAGTTCGACACCTCTGCTATAAAATGCCTCATAAAGTGCCATCTTTATACTCGATTAAAAACTGTGACAGCCCTAATTTGACCCTAGTCAGAAAGTGGTTTCGGGACCACAAAACATAGTCACAAAATTATTTAAATGCTCTTTTCTACGTTTATTATATGTGAAGTTTCATGTGTGAAAGTATCGTGTCTTAATTTTGTCATTTGAAGGTGGAATTAGCTAAAAATGACTTGTTTGAGAAACTTTGAAAATGTGGTAGGTGAATGTCCAAGTGATTAATTTTGTAAATTATTAGAGGATTTGCATGTCTATTTTACCACTTTATTTTAGTGTACGGTAGTGGGGTTGGTTTAATGCATAATGTGCTTTATATAATAATAAATTATAAACTTAAATTATGGTAGAAAATAATATATGTTATTTTATAACATAAAATGAGGTGATAAAAACAAAGTTAAGCTTTATTTTTATCACTTAGCCGAAATTAAAGAAAACAAAAAGAAGAAGAGAAGCTCTTGAATATTCGGTCATTTGGGGAGATAAATTCAAGGTAAGTTCATGGTAGTTTGGTTGAAAATTCAAGTTTTTGAGTTCCTCTTTTGGTTCTACTTTAAACCTATGATTTAATTTGTTAAATGTTGGTTAATTGTGCATTCGGTCATGATAGGAAATTGCAAAAATTTGTATTTGATGATAGAAATTGATGAATGAAAGTTTGATGGACTATAATGTTAAAATCCATGTGATTGTAAGTTTATAAGTTTAAATTTTGAAATTTGAACTATGTGTGGCTCAATTGCTTGGAATGGGCATTTGGCTATAGTATGAAATGCAAAGAAAATTTGGTGTTGGATGTTTTAAATGATTTAGATAGTTATAAATTATGTTTGAGGCTTGGTACTTATGTATAGATGGTCTATTTAGATAACTTGGCTTGGAAGTTGAGTAAATTATGTTTTGAGAACTTTGTGAATATTCAGCCTAGGGGTATAGTTGTGAAGTATATTAGGCCAAATGTATATGTATGAGAGTTTTAATAGGAATTTCGTGTTTTATGAAAGATGATGTATATATTTAATCATAGGATGGTCTTGGTAACCTTAGAAAAGAATGCATGAAAATTAAATAAGTTGCTCTAATGACCGAATATGCTAAAAGCTAATACATAGACTAGTTGATAAATATGTGTTAAAGAAATGTGAACAAATATCTACTTGATTGGTATTCGGCTATGGTTAATTGTATAATTAATTGACCGATTGTGGAGTAGTGAATCTATTTAAATTTTGAGTGCATGAATAGATTTTAAGGTGGCCAAAATTGTTTAAATGAAATATTTGTAAAGATGCATAGTGCCGAATGTGTTCATGAATGAATGAGTTGTGTGGGTTGTTTAAATGAAAGAAATGGATAAGTTAAGGTATAATTGAGTGTTCGAATGTGAATTACAAAGTACATGAATTTGAAAATGAAATGGTGATAGACTTAAGTAGACAAATGATGCGAATGAATTAGCTTTTGAAATGTATATGGTTGCCGTACATATGTGTTTGATTGAGAAGTTAAATTTGTTGATTTCAGCTCAAGAGCATAGAGGGTCAAATTCGGATAAGGGAAAAGCTAAAGTAACTGAATAGCCGATCCGCGACTGTTGAAAATATTCGAGGTAAGTTTTGAGTAATCACACATAGTTTATATTGAATGTAATATGAAAAATGTATAATAGGAGAATTATGACATGATGATAAGGTGTGTGATATGTGCATTTATTCGAATGAAGGAAATAAATTATTAATGTGTTTGTGCTATGTGAAATCAAGTAACATATGATTTGATATGCATGAAACTTGGTGAATTGATTATCGTATGATGAATTTGGGCTTCAAGCCTAGCAGGCTATAATGCTAGTGAAATAATATCTGGCCTCGAGCCTAGTAGGCTATAATACGCGGTGAAATGATATTGGGCCTTGAGCCTAGCAGGCTATAATGCCGGTGAAATAATATCGGGCTTTAAGCCTAGCATGCAAAATGCCGGTGAATGAATTCAGACTTAAACTCTAGCAGGCTTCGTGCAGGTGATGAATTCGGGTTTAAAACCTAGTAGGCTAATTGCCAGTGATTTGATAATAGTCTAAGACTATGATGCTTCGTGATAGAACAACAATTGAATACATTCATTACATTAAGTTGCCCAGGTACGTATCATGTACTTATATGTGAGTTTGATTTGAAATGAACCATAAGTGTATACTGTGATGCATATGTGAATAGGAGTTATTACTATATATATATATAATCATGATACATTCGGTCAAGATGTGAAATTATGTGATGGTATTTGATTTACCTATGTTATATGAGTTCAGATTCAGGTAAAATAAAAATGCTAAATGTACAATATGTGCTGGTGTATATTCGGCCAAATGGAAATATACTTAGAAAATATTATTTGATAAATTGAATGATCGATTTATAATTGAGTATATTTGTTTGCATTGCTTAAAACTTACTAAGCTATTAAAACCTTACTCCATTTGTTATGTTTTTCTATTTTATAGATTGTTGACTCCAGCCACTTGCTCGGGGATCATCAGCAACTCGTCACACTATCTATCATTTTGGTACTCTTATGTTTCGGAATTCGTATGGCATGTATAGAATAGACTTAAGTGAATGATATTTTGAGATGTTGTATATAAGCCATGTGAATATGGTAACTTTTGAATGTCGGTATAAGTCTGAATTTTGATATTTGATTGTGTTTGGCTATGCATATAATTGCTAATGAACTTATGTAAATGTGAATGTACAAATGTAGTGTTTTGGATTGGTAACTCTTCATAGCCTATTCCAGCAATGAATACGGGTTATAGGGGTGTTACAAAAACTGTTATTATAAGCAAATTTGACCAATGGTACATATCTTTCCCAACTAGCTTCAAATTCTAGAACACAACATCGAAGCATATCTTTAAGAATCTGAATTACTCTTCCGAATTGACCGTCGGTTTGCAGATGAAATGCGGTACTAAACTTTAAATTTGTACCTAAAGCCTCTTGTAATTTTTTTCCAAAATATCGAAGTAATCCTTGGATCTCTATCTGAAATAATAGAAATAGGCACTCCGTCCAATCTCAAAATCTTAAAAATGTACAATTCATCTAACTTATCAAGTAAATAGTCAGTACATACTGAAATAAAATGAGCCAATTTCGTCAATCTATCAATAACAACCCAGACAACATCTTTCTTTTTCAGAGTCAAAGGCAAACCCGTCACGAAGTCCATTTAATTCTATCCCATTTCCACTCGGGTACCATCACTGGTTGAAGTAAACCCGAAGGCACTTGGTGTTTGGCTTTTACTTGTTGACAGATCAAACATCTCGAAACAAGCTCTGAAATATCTCATTTCATACCTGACCACCAATACAATTTCTTCAAATCGTTATACATCTTTGTACTACCTGGATGAACTGATAAAAAACTATTGTGTACCTTGTGTAGAATTTTTTAAATAAGTTCATCATTCTTCGGTACACATACTCTTTCTGGATGACCTTTTGGAATTGCCTTTCGGAGAATTCAACCTAATACTGGGGATGGATTGGCTGGTCAAGCACCGAGTGAGTTTGGACTGTGCCACTAAAATGATGACACTTAGAACTGAGGACGACAAGGAGGTAGTTGTCATTGAGGAACGCCGGAACTATTTGTCGAATGTGATTTCAGTGTTAAGGGCCGAGAAGTTGGTACGCAAGGGTTGTGAGCCATTCTTGGCCACATCAATGTTTTAGATATTGAGGACTCTTCGGTAAAGGATATTAGAATGGTTAAGGATTTTTCAGACGTTGGTCGCGATTTTTGTGTGACAGGTTTTAAATATTTATACAGAATCGTTCTTGAAACTAACTATTATCACGATGTAGGCAAGTGCACCTATCGAACAGTAGTACAATTTTAGCAAGACCGGGTTGTCGAACCTAAAGGAACTAAAAGTACTAGTAATGATTGTCTTTTTATTATCTAGCCTAAGAATAAGAGGGTTTGTTTTAACTAACTAATTAACTAAACTAAGAATTCACAAAAAAATAGAATTGGGGGATTACTTTTGGAAAATGATTGAATTAAGACATTACCTAAGGAAGAATCCACCTAGACTTCACTTGTTATTCTGACTCCGAATCGGACGATTTATTCATTTAACTTGTTCTATAGAAATCCCTAAGTTATGTTATTATCCGTATTCAAGACTAATAACGTCTAATCCCTAGATTGAATAATTGAGACTTTTCTCTAATTAACACCCTAGGGTTGCATTAACTCGATCTATGGATCCCCTTGTTAGGTTTCACCCTAATCCGGCAAAATCTTGTCACCCTATCTCTAGGCACGCAATCAACTCTGCTTAATTATGACAATTTTACTATTAGACAAGGTCTATTCCTCCTCTGAATAAAAGCTTAACTTGAATCAATATCCTGGAATATCAAAACAAAAATTAAGAACACATAATTAAGAATAAGCCAAATATTTATCATACAATTCAGAAAATAATAACAAGATTCGTCTTAGGTTTCATTCCCCTTAGGTATTTAGGGGATTTAGTTCATAACTTAAAAGGAAAAAATCTCAGAAGAATAATGAATACAAAACATAAAGAAAACCCAGGGGAGATCTTCAGTCTTGATGGTGAATCCGGCTTTTGAGATGGATCAACCGGCTTCCCTTGAGCAGTTCTCTGCCTCCTTCTCTCTGTGTCTCCCTTTCTTCCTACTCTAGGGTGTATTTATAGGCTTTGGAATGCCTAAGAACCCTCAAAATTGGACTTTTTCGAATTGGACTCAACCTGGGCTTGGTACGGACACGCCCGTGTGAGTCGTGCTTCGATTCTACCAAATTGACGGCCGTGTGGTCTGCCCGTGTAAGGAAGTCCAGGCCGTGTTAATTTTGTACTTTGGCCTATTTTCTCCGTTTCTGTCCCATTTTTCGTTCCTTTCGCTCTACTATGCTTTCCTAAGTATAAAACATGAAATTAAGGCATTAGGACCATCGAATTCACCAATTCTAAGGAAAAATCATCCATAAAATGTGTTAAGCATGGGGTAAAAATATGTATAAATTACGGTTTATCAAATACCCCCAGACTTAAGCATTTGCTTGTCCTCAAGCAAAATTCCCAACTCATAATCAAAATAAATTCTTCTTAACATATAATCTCTATCGAAAATATCTCAAACTAATTCATGAGCAGTCGTACATTGAGAATTCAACTAAAAGAACATTAGAGCTTCAAACATTCCAAGTTGAGTATTTAATCATGCAAAACTTAGGCATCTCCCCTTATCTAAGTGGTTACCTCGGTTCAAAATCTCATGGAGTTTAACATCCTCATTAAAGATTCACTCAAATCACTCAAAGTGTTTAAGGACAATGAAAGTAGCACTCATCAGCCAATATGAAAAGCTATTACCATAGGCTTGCATGGAAATCACATCTCCACCACTATAAATTGAGATGATACATCAATCAAAAGGTCTTTAGAGGGTTGTAACGTGGCTTTGGTTAGGGGGTGTAGTGACAAGCTGAAAGAAACGGTTAGAATCGAGATTGAATTGAAAAATCACTTAACTAGAAAAATATTTAATCATCACTTGCGTACAACAGAGCTTTTTCTCAGAATATGGAATTTAAATACTTAAGCTCAAAAACAAAATATTACTACTAATGTGTATACACAGTTTTTTTTAACAACAAGTCAAATAACATAGACTAACTATTAAGAACAAGACATAGCTGAGAAACTATTTCAATTCAAATCTCGACAAAAATAGGGATCAAATTTAATTTAGGGGATTTCAGCAATAATGGGTTAAGGGTTAATATTAAGGGTAATACAAGACTTGTTAGCTCAACGGGGTCTACTAAGGGTTAATCATGGAGGTAGGCTTTT
The DNA here is from genome assembly GCF_007990345.1 of Gossypium hirsutum. Classification (NCBI taxonomy): domain Eukaryota; kingdom Viridiplantae; phylum Streptophyta; class Magnoliopsida; order Malvales; family Malvaceae; genus Gossypium; species Gossypium hirsutum. The sequence goes on from NC_053429.1 coordinate 14,011,554, forward strand.
CATGACATGAGTGGGTTAATCCTAAGTGCCTTTCTCATTTTGACATATCAAATCAAATAGTGTGGTCTTGACGTGCATAATCAAGCAAGTTCTAGAATAACAGTTCAATACTGACGCACTCAAAGCAAAAATAAAAGTGAGCATGAAAAAATTAATAGATGCTCAAAAGGCTTAAAAAACTCATAAGAATTATGGCTTTTTGATGTTTAAAACTTGTGAATTCCAACTCAAAGTAATACTTAAACTTTGGGGAAACAACCTAAAATTTTAAATTCTTAAAAATCAACTTATCATGCTTGATTCTCTAACGTCTGAAAGTTTAAACAATCAATGCATAAATGCATATGTTTTAATTCAAGATATATCAATCAAAATCATAGATCAATCAAAATTTATCCTAAATATGATATGAGAGATTTTCAAGAGAACAAGGCAGTCATTTAGGGATTTTTCTAATAATGAAATGAATACCCCCCATACTTAAGATGTACATTGCCCTTAATGTACAAAGATAGATATATAGAAAAGAATGTCAAAATAAGATAGGGAGAGAAGTGAAACTTCCTGAGTGATGAATGAATTTCCTGAACAGGAGTTTCGGAGAATATCAGCGTGAGGATGGATGAGGATACTCCGGTGGTGGTAGAGGTTCATTAGTCCACATGTCCTATGCCAAAGGAATATTATATCTGAAATTGGTTATGGTTGTGCTCGAGCAGGAGATGGCAGTCGTGGAGAACCTTTCCTAGTGGAGTTTCGAGTCCCTGAGTAATAGTGAGCTTTGGATCTTTTTATAACTATGATAGCATCAGGAACTCTTTTAGAAAGTATATAAGGAAGAATGATTACTCGGTAGGAAATAGTCGAATTCAAATTTGTTAAATAAAAATTGTAAATCCTAATAAAAATAAGATGAAAGAAAAATAAAAAGTAGTCTTAAAATAAAATAAAAGTAAAAACATAAAATTATAAATAAAAGTTTTTAAACATCTTCATCGCTAGATGGTTTACAAGGTGGCGGTGGCGATGAGATGTGGAGGTGCTGACAGATCTGCTGTAGAGTAGCATCAATGTCGTCAAATTGTTGAAAACACTGCTGCTCAAATCGAGTGAGACGCTCAGAAATGTTAGCATATGAAGCCGCCGCATGAACTGGACGAGAGGGTGGTGGTGGCTGAGACGGTGGGTCCTCGTGCTGTGGGGGGACATCATCAGTAATGTCCTCAGAGGCCTCCTCCTCGGTAGATTGGGTGAGATGATATTGAGGAGGGTTGGTTCCTCGGCACTTTTCGATTATCCTCATGCTTAGCATGCTCGAGATGCCTTGTGGAGGCATCTGGCCAATGAGGGTCAAGGATGATTCCTAGGCCGCGGTGTTGAGGAGCCCGAAGTGTCGAGCCAACTGAGTAACATACGGGCCAATGGAGATGACTCCCTTCCTATGCCGCTCCGTCTGGTGTTGAATGGCGAGGGCAATGCAATAGGCAAGGTCGATGACGTGCCTATGCGACATACACCGTAGAAAGTAGGTGTCGTGAGTGTTGACGACGCCAGTGCTCTCTCGCCTTCCTGTTAATGTGTGAGCCAAAATGGCGTGTAGGTACCTCAGAGATGGAGGGAGAGCCGATGCCTTGGAGCGGCTAGGATTATAGGTGGCTAAACCTGGTACTAGTGCATCCCAGCACTACGAAGGAGAACGATGGATATGGCGACTGAGAGTATCTAAGTCATTCTCCTCCTTGAACTTCTCCGTATATAGGCCCAATGCAGTACCGAATTCTGAGACATTGAGCTGGCAGACTATTCCGCCTAGGTGAAATTACACCGTGCTGGGATCATCGTAGTTCGTCGTTACGGTCTGAAGATGAAACGTTGAGCATAGTTCCATTGTGAGCTCGAGATATGTTGGCTCAATAATCCCAAAGAAAATCTCCCAAGGATCAGTGGTTAGGAGGGCCCGAATTGCATCAGCCAACTGAACTTGTTCTACTGCAACCCAGTCATACAGCGGCCTGCAATTAAAAGTCGGGCCCGAAGTATTTGGAAAGGTTCTTTTTGGGGCCCGATGGGGAATTGCAGGAAAGAGTGGCGAATTTCCGCGGCAAGACCTGAGAAAGATGACACTCCATTCTTTTTCTTTGAAACAAGGACAGTGGTTTTCTTTCCTCGTGAATACGACATTGTATACCTATAATATAAAGAATAATAATAGTAGGTAAACGAAATTGAAATGGAAAAAACCATGAATTTAAACTAACAATTTCAGCCAAAACTACTAATGCTAACCAAACACAACCAAAATAATCAATTTGATAGCCTAATTTCATGACATTGGCATGGTAATAGCATGAGAATGATCATAGTAATGTCATGGGTATGGCAATAGAATGAGGTTTGCCTAATAACTCGATTTAACACGAAATGTATGATAAATAACCTAAGAATGCAAATTAAATGATAGAATAATGAGCAAAATGAAAAATAGTATGAGAAAAATGAAGATTATTTTGATAATAAGCATTAGAAATAAGTAAAATAGAAGTGAAAGGAGTAAAGAAATGCTAAGGGAGAGAGATTGAGCGTCAAAAATGGTGTGGGAAGCGGCGCACGAGCGTGGCAGGGAAGGCGTGTGGACTTGCAGCGACTAGGGTTAGGGTTTTTTTGGTGAAGAAGGCAATGAATAGTGCAGCCTATTTATAGATTTTGGGGCACACAGCCAGGTAACACGCCTATGTTCACCAATTTCAACCTGTGTGGTTCGCGAATTTTGAATTTGGGCACGTCTGACAATTGTCCCACGCCCGTGTTTTTTGGGCGTGTTCGTGCGCACAGCCGTGTCGCATGGTCGTGTCTGGCGTTGTTCGCTTCTCCCATGCCCGTGGTAATTTAATAGGTTCGACCACAGCTGCTTGGCACAGGTGTGTCGCACGCCCGGGTTAATTTAACAGGTTTGGCCATGGTTTCAATGCACGGGAGTGTCGCAAGCCCGTGTTGTTTTGGTAGGTTCGAACATGGCCATGTTGCACGGCTGTGGCAATTTATCGTAGCCCGTGGGATAGGCCGTGTTTATGTGGGAAACCTGTATTCAAGAGCTCTGTTAGTAAGTTAGGTGTTAAAGACTAAAATTTAAAGAAGTTAATACAGTTAGTGCTCGGGTTGCCTCCTGAGAAGCACTTATTTATAGTCTAAGCTCGACTTACCTCTCCATTGAATGGTCATGGTGGTTCGAGGAGTTTATACTCCTCATTCCTGCTATCATTGTCATCAAAATAAGGTTTTAGACGGGTGTTGTTTACCTTTAAAGTGCCAAACTTGGGGTGACTTACCTCGATTGTACTGAATGGGAAAATGCTAAGTACCGTAAGAGAGATTTCATCATTCCGTTTGGTAGTGACAATGTGAGGAACTACGGCATCTAATAATACTTTATCTCTAACCTTAAGTTGATTTGGAAAGGTATTGAGCTCGTTCTGGCATAGTTTTGGTTTATCGTGTGTTCTCGATTTATGCGTCCGCCATTCATCTAGCTCCTTGATTTGTAGCCTTCGATCTTCATGAATAGGTCTTCTGCTACTGCTTGAGAATGGCTCATGTACTTCCTACAGACCTATTTCCTGCAAAGTAGGTTGCACCATATTGTCAGTTTTAGTAGAATGGTTTAGACGATCACCTTCAATTTCTAATGTGTTGCCAGAATTGCGAGCTTGAAGGGTGATTGTTTCGTCTCCCACACGGAGTGTGAGCTCACCTGTGCCAACATCAATAATTGTTTTAGCTGTTGCTAAAAAAGGCCGTCCTAAAATCAAAGGAATGTTGCTATCCTCCTCTATGTCTAGAACAATGAAGTCAACGGGAAATATAAATTTATCGATTTTAACTAGCACATCTTCAATAATACCGCTAGGAAATATTATAGTTTTATCTGCTAATTGAATGCCCATCCTAGTCTGTTTGGATTTCCCAAGACCTAATTGTTTGAACATTTTGTAGGGCATGACGTTAATACTAGCCCCTAAACCAGCTAATGCATTATTAACATCTAAACTACCAATTAAGCAAGGAATCGTAAAACTCCCTGGATCTTTTAGTTTGTTGGGTAGTTTATCCTATAGAATAGCTGAGCAAACTGTGTTTAGCTTCACATGCGACGCCTCGTCCAACTTCCACTTATTTGCTAAAATCTCCTTTAAAAATTTCATTGCGTTTGGCATCTGAGATAGAGCTTCAATAAACGGTAAATTACTATGTAATTTTTTTCAATGAATCCTTCTTCATCTTGAACATTAATCGTGTTGAGCTGTTCCCTTGGGTTGGGTTCAGTATTACTTGGCAAGCTACCTTGTGGTCATTAGGAGATTAGTTTGGACAGCTGGCCTATCTGAGTTTCGAGCCCTTAGATCGACGCTTGTTGATTTTTAAGTGCTGTCTCTGTGTTCTGGAAACGGGTTTCTGACACCGAGATAAATTTAGACAGTATCTCTTCAAGGTTCAGTTTCTTTTCCTATTGATAGGGTGGTTGTTGAAAACCCAAAGGATGTTGTGGTCTTCGATTTCCTTGACCGCCCCACGAGAAATTGGAATGGTTCCTCCAACCTGCATTATAAGTGTTACTATATGGGTTATTTTGGGATCTAGAGTTATTGTTACCCATATATTGGACTTGTTCCTCCTCGATGTTAGGGTTGAAAGGCTGATACTCTGTGCATGCTCCTCCTCTATTCGTCTCGCACCTCATTACTGGATGTACCTTAGTAGAACCAAGTAAACCATCAATCTTTTTATGTATAAGTTCTACTTGGTTTGATAGCATAGTAACCGAATTGACGTTATAAATGCCTGCTGTTTTAGTTGGCTTAGTCCTCATGACTTGCCACTATAGTTATTCAATGACATATCTTTAATAAATTCGTAAGCCTCTTCAGGTGTTTTGTTGTTGATGGTTCCCCCAGCTGCTGCATCAGTCATTTGCCTTGTCGAGGGTTCACACCATTGTAGAATGTTTGAACTTGCAACCATAGAGGTAATCCACGATGAGGACACCTTCATAGTAGGTCCTTGTATCTCTCCCATGCATTGTAAAGAGTTTCTAAGTCCATCTGCACAAACGAAGAGATATCATTACGTAATTTGGCTGTTTTAGCCGGCAAAAAATATTTTAATAAAAAAATTTCGATTATTTATTCCCAAGTAGTAATTGACCCTAGTGGTAACAAGTTCAATCACTGCCTACCTTTGTTCCTTAATGAATAAGGGAATAACCGAAAACGAATGGCATCGTCAGAAACGCCATTAATTTTAAATGTATCGCAAAATTCTAGGAAATTTGCCAAGTGAGTGTTCGAATCCTCATCCTGCAAAGCATAAAACTGAACAAATTGTTGTATCATTTGAATAGTGTGAGGTTTTAGTTCAAAATTATTTGCAGCAATAGTGGGCCTAACTATACTTGACTAAGTTATTGTTAAAGTAGGTTTAGTGATAAATGCTAAATTATACATAGTTTTACCCCAAATACTTAGCATATTTACAGATGTTTACTACTAGATTTGTGGATTTTGGTGCTCTTAATCCGGTTATTTCATGTTTTGTACTCTGGAGAGCACCAAGAGTCAAAAGGATCCAAAAACGAGATAAAAAGGGACAAAACAGACGAAATTGAAAAGATCACACAGCCTAACCCTTGCCACATGGGCATCTCACACGCCAGTGGCCTTCGAGGGTGTTGACCAAGGTTTACACGATTTACACGGCCTGACCATTGAGCCCACACGGCCGTGGCAATTTAACGGATCGAACACGGCCTGGCAATCACGTCACACGACCGTGGGACACGGGCGTGTCCCTTTTTCAAAAAGTTATATTTTACACGGAAAAGGGTACTTAGGGAGGAAGAAAGCCAATCCAAAGCCTATATAAACACCCTAAGTATGACCTAGAGAGGAGGCCTCTTCCAGAACTTTTCTAGAATAGAAAACCACATGCCAGGAATTACTTGAAAGAAGCCAGATGATCCATCCTAAAAGCCGAAGCTACTCCAAGACTGAAGATCTCTCTCAGAATTCCTTCAGGGGTTTTAGTGTTTTCTTCATGTTTTGTTATTTTTATACTTTTGAGATGTACTCTTATTCTATTATGAACTAAACCCCTTAGATACCTAAGTGGGATAAAACCTATGATGGATCTTGTTATTATTATCTGAACTGTATGATAAATACTTGATTTGTTCTTAATTATGTGTTCTTAATGCTTGAGTTAATATTCCGGGTATTAATTCATGATTTGATGTGCTAATGCAGAGGAGGAATAGACCCTGCCTAAGAGTAGATTTGGCATAATTAAGCGGAGTTGATTGAACGCCTAGAAATAGGGTTACAAGATTTTGCCAGATTAGGGTGAAACCTAATATGGGAGTCCATAGAGTGATTTACTGCTTCCCTAGGGTTTTTAATTAAGAAAAAAATTTCGATTAATTCAACTGAGGGTTAGACGTTATTAGTCTCGAAAGGGATAATAACATAGGTTAGGGAGTCTCACGGATCAAGTCAAGTGAATAAATCGTCAGGTTCAGAGTCAAATAACAAGTGAAATCTAGGTGGATTCCTCCTTGGTTGTCGTCTTTATCAATTGTCTCTCTTCAAGTCTTTTTCCAAATTTTCTCTTCGCTTTTAATAAATTAGTTAATTAGTTTAGATAATTAGGTTAATAAACAAATCCTTTTATTCCTAGGCTAGATAATAAAAAGATAGTTATTACTGGTACTTTTGGTTCCCTTGGCTACGATATCCCGGTCTTGCCATTACTATACTATTGTTCGATAGGTGCGCTTGCCTTTTCGTCGTGATAATAGTTAGTCTAGGTTTGATCTTCATTATAAATATTTATTACTTGTTACGAATCACGCGATCAAGTTTTTGGCGTCGTTGCTGGGAAATGAAATATTAGGAACACTAAATTTTTATTACTTTAGCCATTTATTTTTCTTGCAATTTTATTTTATTTTATTATTTATTAATTTACTTTTTCTCTCTCTTGACAGGTTTTTATAATTTATGAATAGAAGAAACCCATCAAGACCATTTATTTTTGACGAAGAAATTGATCATACAGTTCGTAGAAATCAAAGAGAAATAAGGCGTAGTTTACGATACACGGAGAACGAGCAAGAAGACGATACTCAAACCCCAACTGATGAGATGGCCTAAAACCTAGGCGATCAGCTGCCTCCTACAATTGCAGCTAATCAAAATCCTACTCCATGTACTATATATGACTATGCTAAACCTTCTTTAACAGGAACTGAGTCTAGCATAGTTAAACCTGCTATTGCTGCAATAATTTCGATCTAAAGCCTAACACAATTCAGATGATACAACAGTTTGTTTAGTTTGATGGTTTCCAAGATGAGGATCCCAACATGCACTTGGAAAATTTTCTTGAATTTTATGATACATTCAAAATCAATGGCGTTTCTGATGATGCCATTCATATTCGGTTATTTCCCTTTTCACTGAGAAACAAAGCCAAGCAGTGATTGAACTCGTCACCACAAGGGTCTATCACTACTTGGGAACAAATGACCGAGAAATTTTTACTAAAATATTTTCTGCCAGCTAAAACGACTAAATTACGTAATGATATCTCGTCTTTTGTGCAGATGGATTTAGAAACACTTTACGATGCATGGAAAAGATACAAGGACTTACTGAGAAGGTGCCCTTACCATGGGTTACCGCTTTGGCTGCAAGTTCAAACGTTCTATAATGGTGTGAATTCCTCGACAAGACAAATGATTGACGCAACTGCTGGCAGAACCATAAACAATAAAACACCGAAAGATGCTTATGAATTCATAGAGGAGTTGTCACTGAACAACTATCAGTGGCAAGTTATGAGGACAAAGCCAATGAAAACAGCCAGCGTTTATAACATCGATTCAGTCACCATGCTCTCTAATCAGGTAGAACTTCTCAATAAAAAGATTGATAGTTTTCTTGGTTCTACGCAAGTACATCCAGTAATGAGGTGTGACTCAAGTGGAGGAGGTGTGCATACAGAATACCAATCCTTCAATCCTACAACTAAAGAAGAACAAGTCAACTATATGGGTAACAATAACTTTAGATCTCAAAATAACCCATACAGTAATACCTATAATGCAGGTTGGAGGAACCACCCAAATTTCTCCTAGGGTGGTCAAAGGAATCAAAAGCCACAAAATCCTCAGGGTTTTCAACAGCCACCTTATCAACAAGAGAAGAAGCCAAACCTTGAAGAGATGCTTTCTAAATTCATCTCGGTGTTAGAAACCCGTTTCCAAAATACCGAGACAACACTTAAGAATCAACAAGCATCGATCCAAGGACTCAAAACTCAAATAGGCCAGCTGTCCAAACTAATCTCCGAACGACCACAAGGTAGCTTACCAAGTAATACTGAACCTAATTTGATGGAACACCTCAATACAATTAGCACTCAAAATAAGGACGGACTCATTGCACCCGAGCCAGAAATACATCAAAACAATGCGATGAACAAAGGACAAGAAGAGGTAAACAATAATGATCCCAAACAGGTATGTATGAGTCATGAACCTCGTGTGCCATATCCTAAAGCGATGACGAAAGACATAATAGAAGAACAATTCGGTAAGTTTGTCAAACTCTTAAAAAAATTACATATTAGCTTACCCTTTATTGAAGTTCTTTCGCAGATGCCTAACTCAGCAAAATTCTTAAAGGAACTTCTGAGCAATAAAAGGAAATTAGATGCTACATCGCATGTGGAACTCAATGCAGTCTGCTCAGCTATTCTAAAGAATAAGCTACCTAACAAATTGAAAGATCCAGGGAGTTTTACAATTCCATGCTTAATTGGTAGTTTATCTGTGAATAATGCTTTAGCTGATCTAGGGGCAAGTATAAATATTATGCCCTATAAAATGTTTAAACGACTCGGTCTCGGTAAACCCAAATAGACTAGGATGAGCATACAATTGGTTGACAAAATAGTTATATTTCCTAAGGGTATTATTGAAGATGTTCTCGTTAAAATTGATAAGTTTAATTACCCAGTAGACTTTGTCGTCTTAGATATGGATAACGATAACGAGGTACCTTTAATTTTAGGATGACCTTTTTTAGCAACTGCCAGAACCATTATTAATGTAGGCACAGGAGAGCTAACACTTCAAGCACGCGACTCAGTCAAAACCTCTAAAACTCAAGATAACACTATAAAACCTGTCGATGATAAAATAAATACTCAATCATCCTTGCAGGAACCCCCTTGAACCAAGACAACGGAGACAGTGCACTATTATCATGTAGAGAACCAAGACACCCATGAGGAATGAAGGCTTCAAATAGAGGAGCTAGACGAATGGCGAGAACACAAATCGATAACACATGTTAAACCGAAACTACGCAAACACAAGCCCGATACCTCTCCTAATCAACTTCAGGTTGGCGATAAAGTATTACTGGATGCTGCAGATCCCCATATTGTCAGTACCACACCAAATAAGGAAATCCCTCTTATGATACTCAGTATTTTCCCATTCGGTACGGTTGAGGTGAGTCATCCCAAGTTTGGCACTTTTAAGGTAAACAACACCCGATTAAAACCTTATTTTAAGATTGACAGCAGGAACGAGGAGTATGAACTCCTCAAACTACCATGATAAATCAAGAGAGAGGTATGTCGAGATTAGACTATAAATAAGTTCTTCTCGAGAGGCAACCCGAGCACTAACATATTTTGATTTCTTTATTTTTAACTTCTCACACTTCGAATCAATTAACTTAGTCTTTGAATTGCAAAGTTTTTCAGCACATACGGCCAAGCACACGGGCGTGCCTAAAGCCGTGGCCAAATAGGGGAAGAGACACGGCCGTACGATACGACCGTGTTAAAGTAGGACATGATTTCCCCAAAACACGGGGTGTGATAAATCCCCACGGCCGTGCAACATGGCCGTGGGTGAACTTGATAGGAAAAACAAGGGCGTGCCAAGGACAAGGCTCGATTCTATTTCTTCGACATAGGCGTGCGACACGCCCGTGCCATTCAGTCGTGTACAACAATACACGGGCTTGCTACCATAAAACACAGGCGTAGGAGAAGGGAACAAAGCTAGGCACAGCCGTGCGACATTGCCGTGTTTGATACACGCCCAAGACATATAGGCGTGTGATAGTAGCCGGGCACGACCTAACTAGCAAAATTTGAAAAACATGGACTCACCCTCAAAGTACACGGGCGTGGCCCTAAGCCGTGTGACCCTCCCCTATATAAACAAACCACTGTTCATCTTCTTCCTCCTTTTAAAACCCTAGCCGAAATCTACCCTCCCCCAACCCCTAATCCCTATTCCGGCCACCATTCCCCAGATTCTCACTTCCCCAACCCCCTAACCACCCTCAAATCCACTCCTCTTGCATTAATCCCCATTTTCCCTTCCCTATACCCTCTATTTTCCCACCACAAGGCTTCCTCTCTGCGTCATACACCCATAGTCGCCACCACACGCCCGTGCACCGCCTTACAACAACCTTTGGTTCACTTTCTCAACCTTATTTTTCCAACTTGTGTTGCTACATTAGTATTCTACATGCTTTACATAGATATTGTTACTATTACAAATATGTTTTAGACAAGTTAGGAATTTGCTTTAGAATTTTCTATATTTGACTTGTTTAAGCTACTAAATAGCATATACTAATTTTAGGCCTATTGCTTAACTACTGATATATCTTAGATTCTATCAATGCTCATGTATTTTTAGGTACATTATGTCGTCATCAAGAGGCAAGAAGGCCGCGGTCCCTTCCTCAAAGAGACGTAAGGGATCGGGTTCTTCCTCGGTACGTGCTACAGTCGAAGTTCGGCACCCGTTCCTTGAATTTCCACAAGCTTTGCAGGAGGAGCTCTTTCAGATACTACGCGCACGACCCATCACTACAGGTTGCTGCATCGACTGGGCTGCTGTAGAGCAAGGCCAGCTCGCTGATGCCATCCGCGCCCTCCTGTCCACAGGCCCATGGGAATGGTTCTTCGCTATTACCGAGCCTATTTATTTAGAGCTAACTTTAGAATTATGCTATACTTTTCATTTACAGGTGGTGATGACGAACAATGACGACCCAGGTACCATTCACTTCCGATTAGACGGTCTAGTTGGTGCGATGAGTGTCTCAGAGTTTGGAGTTGCTCTAGGACTTTACACTGGTGAGTTTATGGAGGAGGAGGACATGAATGCACTACCATGCAATATCTACATCTCCCCCTCCTTGTGCTAGAAGGCTTTGGCACCACTCTCTTCCACCTACGACCCCAACCGCTCGAAGGCCTCAGCTCTCCCCCTTCCCTACGATATCTTCATGCCATATTGGCACACACCTTGACCGGAAGGAGAGAGAGCACCTGTATCGTCAACACCCACGACGCCTAGTATTTACGGTGCATGGCAAATGCACACGTTACTGACTTGGCCTACTTCATTGCTTTCTTCATTCGCCATCAGACCGAGCGGCATAGGAAGGGAGTGATCTCCACCGGCCCCTACGTGATGCACCTTGCCAAACACTTCAGCCTCCTCAACACCGTGGCCCAGTCATCAGCGCTTACCTTCGTAGGTCAGATGTCCCCACAGGGTATCACGACTATGTTACACATGAGGATGATCGAGCGCTGACGTGGGACCGATCCTCCTTAGTACTATCTCTCGCATGTGATTAACGAGAAGGATCTTGAGGACATCCCTGATGATGTTCCCCCACAGCATGAGGAGCCTTCCACCGTGCCACCTAGGGAACGATCAGTTCATACGGCTGCTTCATTCGCACATCTTTCCGACCGACTTGCCCACTTCGAGCAGTATTGCATTACGCAGTTCGAAATGATTCACGAGCGAGATCGGCGACGGGATCGACAGATGGATGATATGCAGGCCATGATGTAGCAGCTGTGCCAGCACTTTCACATCGCCACTCCAGCACCACCATCTGAGGGCCCCACCGACGAGGATCATTGAATCCTCCTATTTTTTTTATTTATTCTTATTTTTATTTTATTTTATTTTATTTTATTTTATTTTTCTTTTTCTTTTATTTTTATCTTCATTTCAATTTTATTATTTTATTTTCAAAGACATATATATATATTAGTAAATTTTACTTTTTTCCATTTTCTGGTATTTCTAACAAGTAATTCCACTACGCTCTCTTCCACACCAACTCTTAATAAGCTCTTCATGATTCTACAGACTTCCAAGCAAAGCTGCTAGGAATATTTTACGGAATGAGGAAACAAAAGGGAAACAATACCTTACGAGTGCCATGTTCAATAACCCAATTTCTTCATCTAGCCAAGAACAATGGCAGCTACCACTTTCCCCGGACACTCTATCCTCAGAATCAAGCTCCAAATCTATATAACAGGGAGTTTCACCCCCTTTTCTCTTATGACTTTCTTTATTTTGAATAATCAATCTCTGTACATTGAGGGCAATATACATCTTAAGTGTGGTGGGGTGAACATGAAACCTAATTTTTTGCATTATTCTCAAATCTTGAATTTGGTCTTGTGCTTAAGTGATTTTCTCATAATATTGATAGAATGAATTCTGATTGATCTATAATTATTGCTGATATGTTGTGAATTAGACCACGAGAATTATGCATGACTATTTGATTATAGGACCTTAAAAATCGAGCATGATAAGTTGATATTTTGAGAAATAAAATTTTTAGACTATTTCTCCTAAATTGAGGTATTATCTTGAAATCCTAAGTATATAGAAATGACATCAAAAACCCAAATTTTTGGTGAGATTTTTGAGCCTTTTGAGCATATAGATTTCTTTCTCGCTCACTTCTTTTGAGGTTTGAGTGTGTCAACATTGAATTGTTATTCTAGAACTTGCTTCGATTATACATGTCGAGATCACACGTATGATTTGATATACTGAGATGATAAAGGCACTTAGGATTTAACCCATTTACTCCATAAAAAGCCATCCCACATAATTAAACCCTTAGCGAACCCCCTTTGAGCCTACTAACTTTTTTTTATTGATTAACCCTAATGATTAACCCATTAATCCATTATTGTTGAAATCCTCTTACTTAATTTACCTTTTTATCGAGATTAAATTTAATATTATTACCTCACTATGTTCCCATTTTTTGTTACTGAATCATGAAGTATGATTTCTATATTGTATTGACTTGATTTGTTCTTAAAAAAAATGTAATTCTCAACAACTAAAGTTGTCATGAACTCATGTAAAATAGTTCTAGATATTTGTTTGTGGTTCAGTAATTAAGTTTTTGATAGTGGGGTAACATATTGAAATTATCTCGATTCTAACCTCTGTTCTTCAGCTTGTATCCATACCTTTAACCTAAACCCCATTACAACCATGAAAAGACCTTTTGATTAGTGTATCATATCATTTATAAGTGGTGGAGATTTGATTTCCATGCAAGACTATGGTAATAACTTTTCATGTTAGACAATCAAGTGCTTAATCTTTAACCTTAAACACTTTGAGTGATTTGAGTGAATCTTTAGTGAGGATGTCATCTCTTTTATATTTAGGACTAAATTTGATTACTTAGAGGAAGGAGATTACCTATGATTTTTATTATCAAAATATTCGATTTACATTGTTTGAGGCTTTTAATGCCCCTATAGTTAAATTCTCACTGTATAATTTTTCGTGGAATAGTTTGTAACATTATCAATACTGATCATGTGATTGAAAAGAATGAATTCTAGCAGTAAATGAGAGTTTTGCTTGAGGACAAGCAAATGCTTAAGTGTGGGGGTATTTGATAAACGCCAAATCATACATAGTGTTACCCCAAATACTTAGCATATTTACGGATGTTTACTACTAGATTTGTGGATTTTGGTGCTCTTAATCCGGTTATTTCATGTTTTGTACTCAAGAGAGCACCAAGAGTCAAAAGGAGCCACAAATGAGCCAAAAGGGACAAAACGAACCAAATCAAGAAGATCACACGGCCTAAGCCTTGCCACACGGGTTGCTCACACGCCCATGTCCTTCGAGGGTGTCGACCAGGGCTCTCACGATTCACACGGCCTGGCCATTGACCCACACGGTCGTTTGCAATTTAACAGATCGAACACGGCCTGGCAATCACGTCACACGACCGTGGCACACGGGCATGTCCCTTCCAAAGTGTGACCTAATAAGGAGGCCTCTTCCAGAACTTTTCTGGAATATAGAACCACACGCCAGGAATTACTTGAAGGAAGCCAGACGATCCATCCCAAAATCCAGAGCTACTCCAATACTGAAGATCTCTCTCAAAATTCCTTTAGGGGTTTTAGAGTTTTCTTCATGTTTTTTTATTTTTATACTTTTGAGATGTACTCCTATTCTATTATGAACTAAGCCCGTTAGATACCTAAGGGGGATAAAACCTATGATGGATCTTGTTATTATTATCTGAACTGTATGATAAATACTTGATTTGTTCTTAATTATGTGTTCTTAATGCTTGAGTTAATATTCCGGGTATTAATTCATTATTTGATGTGCTTATTTAGAGGAGGAATAGACCCTGGCTAAGAGTAGATTTGGCATAATTAAGCGGAGTTGATCGAACGCCTAGAAATAGGGTTACGAGATTTTACCGGATTAGGGTGAAACCTAATATGGGGGTCCATAGAGTGATTTACTACTTCTCTAGGGGTTTTAATTAAGAAAGAAATTTTGATTAATTCAACAGAGGGTTAGATGTTTTTAGTCTCCAAAGGGATAATAACATAGGTTAGGGAGTCTCACGGATCATGTCAAGTGAATAAGTCGTCCGGTTCAGAGTCAGATAACAAGTGAAATCTAGATGGATTCCTCCTTGGGTGTCGTCTTTATCAATTGCTTCTCTTCAAGTCTTTTTCCAAATTTTCTCTTCGCTTTAATTAAATTAGTTAATTAGTTTAGATAATTAGTTTAATAAACAAATCTTTTTATTCCTAGGCTAGATAATAAAAAGATTGTTATTACTAGTACTTTTGGTTTCTTTGGCTACGATATCCTGGTCTTGCCGTTACAATACTATTGTTCGATAGGTGCGCTTGCCTTTTCGTTGATAATAGTTAGTCTAGGTTTTATCTTCATTATAAATATTTATTACTTGTTACGAATCACGCGATCATTTAGCATAATCATACATAGTACGAGGAGCAGGGTTTTGATTTGCTAGTTCAACGAGTATCGTAAGAGATAGCTGATTTTCTTGGTTTTCAGCCATCTCCTCGGTTGGGGTATGAATATCGTCCTCTTGCTCGTTCTCTGTGTATCTTAAGCTTCGCCTTATTTCTCTTTGGTTTCTCCGAACTGTGCGATCGGTTTCTTGATCAAAAAGTAGTGGTCCTAATGGGTTTCTTCTAGTCATAAACTATAAAAACCTACCAAGAAAAAGAAAAATTAAATTAATAAATAATAATAATAAAATAGAATTAACTTGCATGAAAAATAAATGGCTAAAATAATAAAAACTGAGCGTTCCTAATATCTTAGTTCCCCGGCAATAGTGCCAAAAACTTGATCCTGATTTTTGTGTGACAGGTTTTAAATATTTATAAAGAATCGTTCTTGAAACTAACTATTATCACAATGTAGCAAGTGTACCTATCGAGCAGTAGTATAGTTTGAGCAAGACCGGATTGTTGAACCCAAAGGAACTAAAAGTAATAGTAGTGACTGTCTTTTTGTTATCTAGCCTAAGAATAAGGGGGTTTGTTTTAACTAACTAATTAACTAAACTAAGAATTCACAAAAAACTAGAATTGGGGGATTAATTTTGGGAAATGATTGAATTAAGAAAATACTTAAGGAAGAATCCACCTAGACTTCACTTATTATTCTGACTCCGAATGGAACGATTTATTCATTTAACTTGTTCCGTAAAGATCCCTAAGTTATGTTATTATCCCTATTCAAGACTAATATTGTCTAATCCCTAGATTGAATAATTGAGATTTTTCTCTAATTAACACCCTAGGGTTGCATTAACTCGATCTATGGATCCCTTTATTAAGTTTCACCCTAATCCGGTAAAATCTTGTCACCCTATCTCTAGGCGTGCAATCAACTCTGCTTAATTATGACAATTGTACTCTTAGACGGGGTCTATTCCTCCTCTGAATAAAAGCTTAACTTGAATCAATATCCTGGAATATCGAAACAAGAATTAAGAACACATAATTAAGAAAAAGCCAAATATTTATCATGCAATTCAGAAATTAATAACAAGATTCATCTTAGGTTTCATTCCCCTTAGGTATTTAGGGGATTTAGTTCATAACTAAAAAGGAGAACATCTCAAAAGAATAATGAATACAAAATATAAAGAAAACCCAAAACTCCTGGAGGGAAATTGAGGGGAGATCTTCTGTCTTAATGGTGAATCCGGCTTCTAAGATGGATCAATCGGCTTCCCTTGAGTAGTTCCCTGCCTCCTTCTCTCTGTGTCTCCCTTTCTTCCTCCTCTAGGGTGTATTTATAGGCTTTGGAATGCCTAAGAACCCTCCAAATTAGCCTTTTCTGAATTGGACTCAACTTGGGCTCGACAAGGACACGCCCGTGTGAGACGCCCGTGTGAGTCATGCTTCGATTCTACCAAATTGACATGGCCATGTGGTCTGCCCATGTGAGGAAGTTTAGGCCGTGTTGATTTCGTACTTTGGCCCATTTTCTTCGTTTTTGGCCTGTTTTTCATTCCTTTCACTCTCCTATGCTCTCCTAAGTATAAAACATGAAATTAAGGCATTAAGAGCATCAAATTCACTAATTCTAAGGAAAAATCATCCATAAAATGTGTTAAGCATGGGGTAAAAATATGTATAAATTATGGCTTATCAGACGTCTTTCCTGAAGACCGACCTGGGTTACCTCCAGAATGTGAAGTGAAGCTTGGGATTGAGCTCCTTCCTGGTACAGCTTCAGTGTCCATCGCCCCTTATAGAATGGCACCGAAATAGCTTGGGGAGCTTAAGGCCCAAATTCAAGAGTTACTGGATCGTGGGTTCATCCAACTGAGTGTGTCTCCGTGGGGAGCACCAATCTTGTTTGTGAAAAAGATAGATGGATCATGCGAATGTGCATTGATTACAGACAACTGAATAAGCTGACCATCAAGAAAAAGTACCCTTTGCTAAGGATTAATGATCTGTTTGACCAACTACGAGGAGCATCGGTATTCTTTAAAATAGATCTTTGATCGGGGTATCACCAATTGAGGGTTAAGGAGGCTAATGTGCTCATGACGGCGTTTAGGACTCGTTATGGTCATTACGAGTTCCTAGTAATGCCATTTGGACTGAGGAATGTATCGGAAGCTTTCATGGATCTGATGAATCTAGTGTTCCAACCTTATCTGGATCAGTTTGTTATAGTATTTATCGATGACATACTGGTGTATTCGAGGATTGAAGATTAACATGATGAACATCTCCGAATAGTTCTTCAAATTTTGAGGGAGAAACAACCAAACGCCAAGTTTAGCAAATGGTAATTCTAGTTACGTGAGGTAACGTTTCTTACTCATGTGGTATTTGTTGAGGGGATTAGGTGTAACAGCCCAAAATTGACCCTAGTCGGGAAGTGGTTTCGGGACCACAAAATCGAGTCATAAAAATAATTAATTTTCATATTCTATGCTTATTATGTGTGTACATGAGTATGTGGAAGTTTCATTCTCAAATTTTTCCAATTGCATGAGAAATTATTAAATAGGGATCGATATGAGACATGGTGAAAATATGATAGGCTAATTTAAAATGGTCTATTAATGCATGTTGTGAAAATGATGGGTTTGCATGTCAAATTACCCAAAATTTGAGCTAGTGGTTGGCCATGCTATGGGTGGAAACATGTTGGGAACATGTTGGCCTAGTGAAGTATGTAGGAAAAAAATAAAATAAGGAGTATGGGTAATAAAGAAAGGAAAAACAAAAAAAAATGAGTGGTTGTTTCCCCCCCATTGCCGTGAGCTAAAGAAAGGAAAAGAAAAACTTGTTCATCCTTTTTCATCCTCTTTTGACCGAAAATTCTAAGGGAGGAGGAAGGAGTTCTTGCTTCATGTTTGGTTTGGAAGAGAATTAGGAGGAAGTTTGGCCATGCATGTAACTAGATTGAGGTATGTTTGATATTATTCTTTGAGATTCATGTATATTTTAAGTTGTAAGTTTGAAATCTACCTAGCCATGGTTCAAACTTTGTTAAATGATGGAGATGATATTCGGCCATGCATGTTACATTCTTGGTTGGTATTTTGATGTTTGATGTTGTGGTGATGAGGCATGAAGATGAGTTAAGATTCGGCCTAGGTGGAGTTTGTGTTAATGCCATTGCATGCTAAATATGAAGCTTGTTAATGATGAATGTGATGGTGGATTGATGATTCTTGAATCTCTTTTTTTTAGCATTTTTGAGTGAGCACATATGTGCATTGGTTGCTAGATGGGGAAGAATCGGCTAGCAAGTTGTGTGCTAAGGCCGAATATAATTTTTGTAGGTTAATGAGTAATGCATGTGCTAAATTGATGGAAAGGGAGAGGATGCTTTACTAGTGTATAAATGATATAAAGATTTTAGAAATTATTTTTGCTTAGGTGTATGTATGATTAGGTATATTCGGCCATATGAGTAAATATATAGATGATGTTAAATTTGATTATGTATAATGGGCCATATAGGGTACACATTGTGATATTAACTTTGATTCTCTATAATTGATCAAGTGGGTGATTAGTAAGGGTGATTGCCGAATATACTAACATACATATGCATGTGTAATTGGATTGTAAATATTTAGCAAGGCGGTTAAACTAGTTGATTTATTGATTAAGCTCAAGGAGTTAAAGGAGGAGAATCGAGCAAAGGCAAAGAAAAGATCATCGAGTAGCCGAGTTGGAACCATCTTACCCAACACAAGTAAGTCATTAAGCATATCTTTGGTATTGATTTAAAGGATCATAATACCTATACCATTGTGTTTAATGAGATGAAATGTATACAAATGTATATGTAAGTAGAGATGAAATTTGTCGAATGTAAAAAGGAAGTGAAGCCTATTGAGTGGCTGGTTTTCGGCACTAAGTGTGCGGGCAATAAGTGTTCACGGTCATGAGATTGGCACTAAGTGTGCGGGTTTAAATTGTACAGCACTAAGTGTGCGAGTTTAAAGTACATGGCACTAAGTGTGCGCGGTTGATTATTAAGCACTATGTGTGCGAACCCAATATATATTTTCTATAAATTATTTACATTAAGGGTATGACTTTACCGAGTCGATTTTGGACAGCGGAAAAGGTAAGTGTGCGAACTTGAAATGCATGGCACTAAGTGTGTGAGTTTAAAGTGCATGGCACTAAGTGTGCGCGGTTGATTATTAAGCACTATGTGTGCGAACCCAATATATATTTTCTATAAATTATTTACATTAAGGGTGCGACTTTACCGAGTCGATTTTGGACAGCGAAAAAGGTAAGTGTGCGAACTTGAAATGCATGACACTAAGTGTGTGAGTTTAAAGTACATGGCACTAAGTGTGCGCGGTTGATTATTAAGCACTATGTGTGCGAACCCAATATATATTTTCTATAAATTATTTACATGAAGGGTGCGACTTTACCGAGTCAATTTTGGACAGCGGAAAAGGTAAGTACCTTGAGTTCATGGCTAATAGGCGCTATGTTTATATTTGGAGTTGAGCTTGGTAAGTTTTGAACCTATGTGACGATTATAGTTGAAGTCACGTACATAAGGTTCATTGTGGAATAGGTGAAAGTTCGTTTAATTGTATGATTATAACGAAAATAAAATGATGTATGAAAGGCCAATGTAGGACTTGGTATGAGATTGAACCATAGGGTTTAAGGAACTATGGTATAGTTTGGTATGGATGGAGTACTTAACCTCATTTCATTGTTTCCTGTTGTGATAATTTTATTAATGGATGGTTGTGGAATGCTTATGGCTTACTGAGTTATATACTCATTCGGTGTTTGCTTGTCACCTATTCTAGGTTTCTTGGAGTCGTCTCTTTTTGCGTGATCATGCCGTCGTCGAAGTCATCACACCGGCTAGCAACCTTTGGTATTTTCTTCTTAGTTGGTCTAAGAGAACATTTCGGCATGTATAGGCTAATATGTTTTGTTGAAGTTTGGTATGTAAACTTTTAGCCATGCGAAAATGGCATAATGTTCGGTTGAATTTGGTTCTAATGTTGGGTCGTAAGTCTTGGTAATACGATTTTTATGCCATATGTCATGGTTGATTATTTTGGTGTTAAAATTCATGATATGGAAATAGTGTAGTAGGGGGATGTTTGACAATGATTAGCCTTTGGCATGGCTAGTCATGATCATAATTTGTGATATGTATGACGAATTACTAGTTAGATCAAGGAGAAATCAAGAAATGGGCATAGTTGCTTTCATAACAGATGCTGGCAGCAGCAGTGACGTGAGATTGAAAAATCACTAAAAATAGTAGGAGTGGAATTAATTGATGAATAAATTATGTATTCGAAGCTCGATGAGTCTACTTTCATATAGAAGCAACGAAAAGATCATATGGACAGTATGTTAAGAGATATTCAGGTTCTCGTGGGACAGGGCCAGAACGGTTTCTGGATTCCCTATTCCGACTTTGGAAATTCATTATAAATTAACCAGAGATAATTAGGAGTCATATCATATATGGATAGATTCCTCTCTGAGTCTAGTTTCTATAGAAACAAACGGCATCAGCATTGAAGCTCTGTGTAGGGAGATATCCAGGTCGTAATGCGCAAAGGTCAGTGTAGTCGATCCCTGTAACATGGGAGACTTTGACTAATAAACTGTACTAATTGGCCCCACCAAAAATTCTAGAAAAAAATATGTAGATGGGCATATGAGTCTAGTTTCAGGGAAAAATCACGAAACTGATTTTCGAGTTGTGAAACTCAAGATATGATTTTTAAAGCGACTAGTATGCAGATTGGCAGTGTCTGAGAAATATTTTTATAAAGGGTTTAAAGTCTGTTAACACCTCGTGTTCGACTCCGGTGTCGGTCTCGGGTTCGGGGTGTTACATTAGGGTTCATCATCGAAACGTTGAGGCAGTGTTGGACTAGAAACCGCCTAAAGCAATATCTGAGATTCACAGTTTCTTAGAATTCGTGGGGTATTATAGACACTTTGTAGAGGGGTTTCCACTAATTGTTGCGCCCTTAACTAAGCTGCTACGTAAGGGTGTGCCATTTTAACTAGATTGATGCACAGTAAGAGAGCTTTGAGAAGCTTAAGAAAGTACTGACTGAGGGCCCTGTCTTAATATAGCCAGAGTTTGGGAAGGAGATCATTTTGTACAGCGATGCATCACATATCAGTTTGGGATGTGTGTTGATGCAAGAGGGTAAAGTGGTAGCGTATGTGTTTCGACAGCTTAAGACTCATGAGACGAAATATTTGACCCATGACTTGGAGTTAGCTAGGGTGGTATTTACAGTGAAAATCTGAAGGCATTACCTGTACAGTGAGAAGTGTATCATCTACACGGATCACAAAAGCCTCAAGTATCTCCTCACTCAGAAAGAGTTAAATCTTAGGCAGCATAGATGGATTGAGATACTTAAGGATTATGACTGTACGATCGAATATCATCCTGGGAAAGCTAATGTGGTGGCTGACGCATTGAGCCGTAGAGCCATGATTGATCTGAGGGCGATGTTTGCTTGCATTAGTTTTTTTGACAATGGTAGTTTATTGTTAGATGTCCAAGTGAAACCATTGTGGATTGAATAGATTAAGAATAGACAGTTGGAGTATGAGTCATTGGGTCTTCGATTCTGTCAGGTCGAATATGGTAATACTGTGTATTTTGGGCTGAACAGTGAAGGGGTACTCTATTTCTGGGGTAGAATTTGTGTACCTAAGGATACTGATTTGAGGTAGTCTATACTGCGAGAGGCACATAGTAGCCTCTATGCTATGCACCTAGGTGGAAATAAGATGTACAGAGATCTTCGTGAGATATATTGGTGGCCGGGTCTTAAGTGTGAGGTTACCGACTTTGTGAGGAAATGTCTAACTTGCCAGCAACTTAAAGCGAAACATTAGTTGCCTTCTGGGTTGCTGCAGCCAGTTAAGATTCCATTGTGGAAGTGGGAAAGAGTAACTATGGACTTTGTGAGAGGGCTACCCTTAACATCTACTAAGAAGTATTCGTTACGGGTCATCGTGGATTAGTTGACCAAATCTTCCCATTTCATACCGGTTCGCATTGACTATTTGTTACAGAAACTGGCTAAGTTGTATGTATCCGAGATAGTGAGCTTGCATGGGATACCAATTTCCATAATATCTGACAGAGATCCTCGCTTCACGTCTCGATTCTGGAAGAAGTTACATGAAGCTTTGGGTACACGGTTGGACTTCAGTACTGTGTTCCATCCTCAAATAGATGGTCAGTCAAAGAGGGTGATTTAGATATTGGAAGACATGTTAAGGAGTTGTGTGATTGACTTCTGAGGCAGTTGGGAGGACTACTTGCCGCTAGCAGAGTTTGCTTACAACAATAACTACCAGTCTAGCATACAGATGGCACCTTATGAAACACTATATGGTCGTAGCTGTTGCACTCCTTCATGTTGGACTGAGTTGGGTGAGCAGCGTGTTCTAGGCCCTTGGCTAGTATCTGATATCGAGGATAAAGTTAGATTAATTCGGGATCAATTGAAGGCAGCATCAGACAGACAGAAGTCATATGTGGATCTGAAACGTAAGGAAATTGAGTATTCTGTGGGAGATTTTGTCTTTCTCAAGGTCTTGCCATGGAAGAAGGTACTGAGATTTTGGCATAAGGAGAACTTGAGCCCATGGTTTATAAGGCCTTACTGCATACTGAGATGGTAGGACCAGTTGCCTACCAGTGAGAGCTACCTCCGAAATTAGAATGGATTCATGATGTGTTCCACGTCTCTGTGCTGAGACACTACCACTCTAATTCTACACATGTTGTACTGGTTGAGGAGATTGAAGTTAGACCATATCTTACTTTTGAGGAGAAGCCAGTCCAAATTTTGGATCGAGATGTGAAAGTCTTGAGAAGGAAATAAATCCCATTAGTGAAAGTTCTATGGCGGAACCACATTTCTGAGGAGGCTACGTAGGAACCTGAGGAGGCGATGCGTTAACAATACCCTCACCAATTCTGACAAGTAAATTTTAAGGCTAAATTTTTTTTAAGGAGGGTAAAATTGTAACGCCCCAAACCCCAAATCCCTGATAAATTTTTTTCTGTGTGTTTGTGACATGAAAGTATGTCTGGCTCAGTGGTTGTGTGCTCAGGAAATGTCTGGGAAGTTATAGGTTCAAGCCTTGGCTTCCACAAAAATTTTACTTTTAAGGATTAAACCTTTATCTTAGGTCAGTAGGGTTATAAGTTTATTTTGGTAAAAACATGACAGAATATGCCTGTTGGTCTAGTGGATAGTGGCGTGTGAAGTGTGCTACTGGTTTGAGGTTCGAATCCCTGCTTATGCAAATGGAGATTATTTTACTGGTGGCAGTGGGAGGAATTTGTGTTTGACTGAAACACCAAGAGTTTGAACAGATTTGAAAGGGGTTCTTGTTAGCCGAATCTAAGGTGATAGATGGGAGGAAATTAAGGAGAAAATCGAGCAAGTTTGAATTTGGAGGAGAGTCGTGCTGGGTTTGAACTCTGGCACTTATTGTTTCGGTTGTATCGAAATATTGGGGAGGTGTTTTGTGTGTTGAAGGCTAACTGAATCTGATGAGTTCATTTGGTCAAAAATTTGGCTATAGTAAATGAGTGATGAAATTGGTTCTGCTTCGGGTACCGGTTTGTGTTAGCTAACTGAGTGTCGACTTCGTTCTTGATAAACCGTAATTTCTACATATTTCTATCACATGCTTAGCACATTTTATGGATGATTTTTCCTTAAAATTGGTGAATTCGATGCTCCTAATGCCTTAATACAATTGTTTTATACTTAGGCGAGCATAGGAGAGCGAAAGGAACGAGAAACGAGCCAAAAATAGAGAAAATGGGCCAGCGTACGTAATCAACACGGCCTAGACCTCCTCACACGGGCAGACCACATGGCCGTGTCAATTTGGCAGAATTGAAGCATGACTCACACGGGTGGACCACACGCCCGTGCCTATTTAACAGGCTTGACAATGGCCTATAAATACACCCTAGAGGAGGAGGAAAAAGGGGCACACAGAGAGGGAAGCAGGGAACTGTTCAAGGAAAGCCGATTGATCCATCTCAGAAGCTGGATTCATCATCAAGACTGAAGATCTCCCCTCAGTTTCCCTTCAGGAGTTTTGGGTTTTTCTTTATGTTTCATATTCATTATTCTTCTGAGGTGTTTACCTTTTTAGTTATGAACTAAAACCCCTAATTACCTAAGGGGAATGAAACCTAAGACAGATCTTGTTATTATTATCTGGATTGTATGATAAATATTTGACTTGTTCTTAATTATGTGTTCTTAATTTTTGTTTTGATATTCTAGGATATTGATTCAAGTTAAGCTTTTATTCAGAGGAGGAATAAACCCTGTCTAAGAGTACATTTGTCAATTAAACAGAGTTGGTTGCGCGCCTAGAGATAGGGTGACAAGATTTTTCCGGATTAGGGTGAAACCTAATAAGGAGATCCATAGATCGAGTTAATGCAACCCTAGGGAGTTAATTTGAAAGAGATTTCAATTATTCAACCTAGGGTTAGATGTTGTTAGTCTCGAGAGGTATAATAATATAAGTTAGGGATTTCTACTGATCAAGTCAAATGAATAAATCGCCTGATTTAGAGTCAAATAACCAGTGAAGTCTAGGTGGATTTTTTTCTTTAGGTATTGTCTCAATCAATCGAGTTTTCCAAAAGTAATTCCCCAATTCTATTTTCTGTGAATTCCTAGTTTAGTTAATTAGTTAGTTAAAACAAACCCCATTATTCTTAGGCTAGATAATAAAAAGACAGTCATTACTAGTACTTTTAGTTCCTTTGGGTTCGACAATCCGATCTTGCTAAAGCTATACTATTGTTCGATAGGTACACTTGTCTTTGTCGTTGCCAGGGAACTAAAATATTAGGAACACTCAATTTTTATTACTTTAGCGATTTTGCTTTTATTACAATTTAAATTTTTTTTTTCTAATTCTTCATTTATTTTCTTCAGGCAAATTTTTTATAGTTTATGACTAGAAGAAACCCGTCAGGACCATTACTTTTTGACAATGAGATCGATCGCACAGTTCGCAGAAACAAAATAAATAAGGTGAAGCTTAAGGTACATGGAGAATAAGCAAGAAGACGATATTCAAACCCCAACCGAGGAGATGGCTGAAAACCAAGAAAATTCGCTACCCCCTACAATTGCTGTTAATCAAAATCCTGCTCCGCGCACTATGTATGATTATGCTAAACCTAATTTAACAGGAACTGAGTCAAGTATAGTTAGACCTGCTATTGCTGCAAATAATTTTGAACTGAAACCTAACACAATTCAAATGATACAACAGTTTGTTCAGTTTGATGGTTTGGAGGACGAGGATCCCAACGCTCACTTGGCAAATATCCTAGAATTTTGCGGTACATTTAAAATCAATGGCGTTTCTGATGATGCCATACGTCTTTGATTGTTTCCCTTTTTGTTAAGAAATAAGGCTAAACAATGGTTGAACTCGTTACCACGAGGGTCAATCACTACGTGGGAACAAATGACCGAAAATTTTTTATTAAAATATTTTCCACCGGCTAAAACAACCAAATTACATAATGATAACTCTTCTTTTGTGTAGATGGATTTAAAAACACTCTACGATGCATGGGAGAGATATAAGGACCTTTTACGAAGATGCCCTCACCATGGGTTACTGCTTTGGCTACAGGTTCAAACGTTCCATAATGGCCTGAATCCTTCGACCCGGCAGATGATTGATATAGCCACTGGAGGAGCTATCATTAATAAGACACCTGAGGTGGCTTACGAATTTATTGAGGAGATGTCACTGAATAACTATCAGTGGCAAGTGATGAGAACAAAGTCGACGAAAGCAGCCAGTGTTTTCAACCTAGACGCAGTTACTATGCTATCTAACCAAGTAGAACTCTTAAATAAAAAAATTTGACGATTTGTGTGGCTCTACTCAGGTACATCCAGTGATAAGGTGCGATTCGAATGGAGGAGGAGCATGTACAGAGTATCAACCCTTCAACCCTAGCATCGAGGAGGAACAAGTCCAATATATGGGTAACTGTAACTCTAGATCCCAAAATAACCCATATAGTAACACTTATAATGCAGGTTGATAAATGCCAAATTATACATAGTTTTACCCCAAATACTTAGCATATTTATGGATGTTTACTACTAAATTTGTGGATTTTGGTGCTCTTAATCCGGTTATTTCATGTTTTGTACTCAGAAGAGCACCAAGAGTCAAAAGGAGCCAAAAACGAGCTAAAAAGGTACAAAACAGACCAAATCGAGAAGATCACACGGCCTAAGCCTTGCCATACGGGCTGCTCACACGCTTGTGTCCTTCGAAGGTGTCGACCAAGGCTCTCACGATTCACACGGCCTGGCCATTGACTCACACGACGTGTATAATTTAACGGATCGAACACGGCCAGGCAATCACGTCACACGGCCGTGGCACACGGGCATGTCCCTTTTTCAAAGAGTGGTATTTTACACGGAAAAGGATACTTAGGGAGGAATAAAGCTAATCCAAAGCCTATATAAACACCCTAAGTGTGACCTAATAAGGGGGCCTCTTCCAGAACTTTTCTGGAATACAGAACCACACGCTAAGAATTACTTGAAGAAAGCCAGACGATCCATCCCAAAAGCTGAGCTACTCCAAGACTGAAGATCTCTTTCAGAATTCCTTCAGGGGTTTTAGAGTTTTCTTCATGTTTTGTTATTTCTATAATTTTGAGATGTACTCTTATTTTATTATGAACTAAACCCCTTAGATACCTAAGGGGGATAAAACCTATGATGGATCTTGTTATTATTATCTGAACTGTATGATAAATACTTGATTTGTTCTTAGTTATGTGTTTTTAATGCTTGAGTTAATATTCCGGGTATTAATTCATGATTTTATGTGCTTATGCTGAGGAGGAATAGACCCTACCTAAGAGTATATTTGGCATAATTAAGTGGAGTTGATCAAACGCCTAGAAATAGGGTTGCGAGATTTTTCCGGATTAGGGTGGAACCTAATATAGGAGTCTATAGAGTGATTTACTACTTCCCTAGGGGTTTTAATTAAGAAAGAAATTTTGATTAATTCAACTAAGGGTTAGACGTTATTAGTCTCGAAAGGGATAATAACATAGGTTAGGGAATCTCACAGATCAAGTCAAGTGAATAAATCGTCCGATTCAGAGTCAGATAACAAGTGAAATCTAGGTGGATTCCTCCTTGGATGTCGTATTTATCAATTGCTTTTCTTCAAGTCTTTTTCCAAATTTTCTCTTTGCTTTAATTAAATTAGTTAATTAGTTTAGATAATTAGTTTAATAAACAAACACTTTTATTCTTAGGCTAGATAATAAAAAGATAGTTATTACTAGTACTTTTGGTTCCCTTGGGTACGATATCCCGGTCATGCCATTACTATACTATTGTTCGATAGGTGCGCTTGCCTTTTCGTCGTGATAATAGTTAGTCTAGGTTTGATCTTCATTTTAAATATTTATTACTTGTTACGAATCACGCGATCAAGTTTTTTGTGTCGTTTTCGGGGATCTGAAATATTAGGAACACTAAATTTTTATTACTTTAGCCATTTATTTTTCTTTCAATTTAATTTAATTTAATTATTATTATTATTTATTAATTTACTAATTCTTTCTCTTGACAAGTTTTTATAGTTTATGACTGTAATAGCCCAAAATTGGGTCTAGTTGGAACAGAGGTTTCGGGACCACAAAATCCAAGAGAGAAATAATTATTTTATGATTATTTTGAGGTCTATGATATGATTGCATGATTGTGTGAAAATTTCGAGAAGAAATTCTATGCATAAAGTGCTCAATTTGAAGTTAGGGACTAAATTGAATAAGTTGCAAAACTTGTATTCTAGAAGTTTCTAGTATGAAATTGCTTTGAAATATTAATTAGGAGGTCTCAAATAGAAATTTGACCAATTTCTAAGTGATGGACAAAAATTAGACATGGATGGAATTTTTGAAAGTTTAGTAAGGAAGGGCATTTTGGTCATTTGGTAATTAAAAGAAATAAAAAGGGAAAATAAAGCCAAAATTGACTCATCTTTTTCATGGAGGCCGAAATTAGCATGGGGGAAACCATGGCTAGAGTTTTCTAGCTTTCCAAGCTCAATAGTAAGTTCGTTCTAACCTCGTTTTTCAAGTTCTTTACGTTTTTGGGATCCCGGTAATTTGATTAAGCTTATTCCAGTAATAATTTAAGCTAGGGTTCATATTTGGAAAAATACCCATAGGTGAAATGTGTTTATTTTGTTGTTTTATGATACAATATGAGGATTTAAATTATGTTAGACAACTTGTGGTACTCGATTTTGAGTGAAAACGAGTAAAAGGGATTAATTGGTAAAAATACCTAATAGTCATAAGTATATGTTAGACTGAGAATTTGATGTTGCCATAGAAGGGAAAAGTGATCAGCATGTCATAAAACATAAGAATAGGGGATGAAGTTTAATTTCCGAGCCTAGGGGTAAAAGTGTAAATATGCAAAAGTTTAGGGGCAAAATTGTAATTTTTCAAAAGTTTGAGTTAAGGACTGTTTTGAACAGTACATTAATTAAATAAGTAAAATATGATGTTTTAGATCTCGAAAAAAGAGATTTGAACCTAGGATGAGAGAAAAATCGAAAATTGGGAAAGTTGGTAAAATGATCGTTTTAGTATCGAGATAAGTTCAAATGTATAATAAGCATTAATTTATGCATGTTTCAATGTAAAATTGATATATTTATTATAATTTTTGAGGTGTTATGTAAGTTGGTATGATAATAATACAACAATAATGCTGTAATTTATATTTGAAAGTTAAATGTAGTGAATTAATTGAATTATGGTAAATTAAATGATTATGGTGCCAAGTTTATGAACTGATTTAAAAATATGTCTATGGTACATGAAGTGCATTGAATTATCATACATAAATGTGATTTCTATGATTATGGATATTATGGGAACTTGTAAGTTCATATGATTTTTAATAAGGCAATGTGTAATTTAATGTTATTGCCTTGATATTAAATGAGATGTAAGTTTATATGTAAGTAATACATCAATATTACTTGTATTATGATATTTTATAATAATATTGGAAATATGTTTGTGGATAATTACTTGATTGGTGAAATTGTTGGAAAAGAGAGAGAAATCCCGGTTGAACCTTCGGAAAGATTGGATGATACAGTTAGTATGTAGCTAGGTCACATGTATGGTGCTGAGTGCACATCATGTGTACAAGAGAGCTACAAGACATTATGATGTAGCTAGGTCGCATGGGTGATAGTATGTGCACACTATGTAGACAAGAGAGCTACGGGATATATGTAGCTAGGTTGCATGCGTGGTTCCAAGTGAATGACACCATGTAGACAAGAGAGCTACGAGATAAATTGGCTAGGTCACATGGGTGGTACTGAGTGTTCACCATGTGTACAAGAGAGCTGAACTATATGATGGGTGGAGCTATGTGCTGAAACCACCAAGTATCGAGGATTGATCCGAAGTGTTCAACGGAAGACTCTATGTATTGCTTTGTGAGTTTTGTGATGAATAAGTGCAGGAACTTGGTTATGTGAATGATGTGTTCATTATGTGACCAGGATGTGGTAAGGTTATAAACAAGTAAGTTATACATGAGGATGATTTTATGGCGACCTTGTGATCATGGGCCTATACTTGTGATGTATGAAATGTGGTGAAAATGATTTGTGATATGTATGTTAAAATGAAGTTAATACAAAGAATGTGTGAAAGAGTGAATTAGCAATAAAACTGTTTTGGACAGTAGCAGTGACGTGATCTTTAAAAATCAAAAAAAATATTAGAAATTGAATCAGAGACTGAATGAGATATCAAATTAATGTTTAGTGAGTCTATTTTCATATAAAAGAAATAGAGAAAGAAAAGGGGTTCTATACTTTGAGATATTTGTGTTTTTGTGTGACTGGTTCAGAATGATTACGTGATCCCCTGTTTTGACTTTGGAAAATCACAAAAATTTGGATAAACTAATTAGAGGCTTAAACTTATATTTTTAAAATTCCTAATGAGTCTATTTTCAAGATAAATCAACAAGAGCATTATCTGAGTTCTATACTGTGAGATAATTAATTTTTAGTGAAGAGAGGTCAGAACTGTCAGAATATGGAACAGGGGAAATTTTAATGAATAAACTGTACTAATTGGATAAACCAAAAATTATGAAAATTTTATGGTGGAAAGATATGAGAGTGTAGCTTCAGAGGAAATTTATGGATCTGAATTTGGAGTTCTGTAGCTAGAGTTATAAATAGGTAAGTGACTATGACTCGTGTAGATAGTTTGATGTGAGCATTTATTAGTAAATTGTGAAATCGTACTTACAAGAATGCTATATACATTAAGGATGTGGAATGGAGAGGAGGAGGAGGACAAAAAATATATGTGGAATACATGGAAACTATGGTATATGAAATATTGATGTAATGAAATCAATGATATGTGTTTATAAGAAAACAGAAAGAGAATGATATGTATCATGACATGTATATATATATGACTAGTCTCAATGTAATGCTTGCATGGTATGGAGTTGAATTAAAATGTTTTAGGAAAACATGTTATTTGCGCATCTGAATTATGGTATTTTATAAAGATATGTTCTAGTTTTAAATATGAATGTTTGATGATTAAGCTGAAGATATTTGGTAAGATGATAATCTTGGTATAAATGTATAAGTGGTACTATAATAAACAAGGTAAAATGAGTATGAGAGACACATGTATGATGATATAAAAATGCTATGTTTGTGGTTTAATTGAGAATATTTAATCATAAATGAATACCATGTTATATGCTTTTGATTTTGTATAAGTGTGTAAGAGATTAAGGCTGACCAAAGCTTGGAAAATAGCCTAGGTATATTCCACACAGGAAGAGACACGACCATGTGTCTCAGCCGTGTATGGAACACGACTTTAGGACACGGGCGTGTGGAGCCTTAAAGCATGAAATTTCCAACATTTTTGTAAGTTCTCGATTTAGTCCCGAACCCTTTCTAAAGTATGTTTTAGGCTTCGTAGACTCGAATATGGGACTATGTGTAAGTGAATGAACGGTTTGAAATATGAATGAAATTTTATGGCCCGTATTTTAGTTTAATATTTGTATATTTGTCTGGTAATGCCTCGTACCTTATCCCGGCCTCAGGTAGGGGTAAGGGGTGTTACAATGACTAGAAGAAACCCGTCAGGACCATTACTTTTTGATGAAGAAATCGATCGCACAGTTCATAGAAATCAAAGAGAAATAAGGCGTAGTTTACGATACACGGAGAACGAGCGAGAAGACGATACTTAACCCCCAACTGAAGAGATGGCCGAAAACCCAGGCGATTAGCTGCCTCCTGCAATTGCAACTAATCAAAATCCTGCTCCACGTACTATGTATGACTATGCTAAACATTCTTTAACAGGAACTGAGTCTAGTATAGTTAGACCTACTATTGCTGCAAATAATTTCGAACTAAAACCTAACACATTTCAGATGATACAGCAGTTTGTTCAGTTTGATGGTTTGCAGGATAAGGATCCCAACACGCACTTGGCGAATTTTCTTGAATTTTGCGACACTTTCAAAATTAATTGCATTTCTGATGATGTCATTTGCCTTTGGTTATTCCCTTTTTCATTGAAAAATAAAGCTAAACAGTGGTTGAACTCGTTACCACGAGGGTCTATCACTACTTAGGAACAGATGACCGAAAAATTCCTATTAAAATATTTTTCGCCGGCTAAAATGGCTAAGTTACGTAATGATATCTATTCGTTTGTGCAGATGGACTTAGAAACACTTTACGATGCATTGGAGAGATACAAGGATTTACTAAGAAGATGCCCTCACCATGGGTTACCTCTATGGCTGCAAGCTCAAACGTTCTACAATGGTGTGAATCCCTCGACAAGACAAATGATTGACGCAGCTGCTGGTAGAACCATCAACAATAAAACACCGGAAGATGCCTATGAATTTATATAGGAGATGTCACTGAATAACTATCAGTGGCAAGTTATGAGGACAAAGCCAACGAAAATAGTCGGCGTTTATAACATCGATTCAGTCACCATGCTCTTTAATCAGGTAGAACTTCTTAATAAAAAGATTAAGAATTTACTTGGTTTTAAGCAGGTACATCCAGTAATGAGGTGTGACTCAAGTGGCGGAGGTGTACATACAGAATACCAATCCTTCAATCTTACAACTGAAGAAGAACAAGTCAACTATATGGGTAACAATAACTTTAGATCTCAAAATAACCCATATAGTAATACTTATAATGCAGGTTGGAGGAACCACCCAAATTTCTCCTAGGGTGGTCAAGGGAATCAAAAGCCACAAAATCCTCAGGGTTTTCAACAACCACCTTATCAACAAGAGAAGAAACCAAACCTTGAAGAGATGCTTTCTAAATTCATCTCGGTGTCAGAAACCCATTTCCAAAATAGTGAGACAACGCTTAAGAATCAACAAGCATCGATCCAAGGACTCGAAACTCAGATAGGCCAGCTATCCAAACTAATCTCCAAACAGCCAAAAGGTAGCTTACCAAGTAACACTGAACCTAATCCGAGGGAACACCTCAATGCAATTAGTACTCCAAATAAGGTAGGATTCATTGTACCGGAGCTAGAATTCCAGAAAGACAATGCGATGAACAAAGGTTGAGAAGAGGTAAATGATGATGATACTAAACAGGTAAGTACGAATTATGAACCTCGTGTGCCTTATCCTAAAGTGATGACAAAAGACAAAATAGAAGAACAATTCGGTAAGTTTGTCAAACTCTTAAAGAAATTACATATTAACTTACCCTTTATTAAAGTTCTTTCGCAGATGCCCAACTCAGCAAAATTCTTAAAGGAACTTCTGAGCAATAAAAGGAAATTAGACGCTACATCACATGTGGAACTCAATGCAGTCTGCTCAACTATTTTAAAGAATGAGCTACCTAACAAATTGAAAGATCTAGGGAGTTTTACAATTCCTTGCTTAATTGGTAGTCTATCTGTGAATAATGCTTTAGCTGATCTAGGGGCAAGTATAAATGTTATGCCATATAAAATGTTTAAACGACTAGGTCTCAGTAAACCCAAACAGACTAGGATGAGCATACAATTGGCTGACAAAATAGTTAGATTTCCTAAGGGTATTATTGAAGATGTTCTCGTTAAAATTGATAAATTTATTTACCCAGTAGACTTTGTTGTCTTAGATATGGATGAGGATAACGAGGTACCTATAATTTTAGGACGACCATTTTTAGCAACTGCCAGAACCATTATTAATGTAGGCACATGAGAGCTAACACTTCGTGCAAGTGAAGACGTAGTAGCACTCCAAGCACGCGACTCAGTCAAAACCTCTAAGACTCAAGCTAATGTTATAAAACCTGTCGATGATAAAACTAATATTCAATCATCCTTGCAGGAACTTCCTCGAACCAAGACAACAGAAACAGTCTGCTACTATCATAAAGAGAACAAAGATGTCCATGAAGAACGAAGACTATGGATAGAGGAGCTAGACGAATGGCGAGAACACAAATCGATAACACATGTTAAACCGAAACTACGCAAACAGAAGCCCGATACCTCTCCTAATCAACTTGAAGTTGGCGATACAGTCTTACTAGATACCGTTGATCCTAACATTGTCAGTACCACACCAAATGAGGAAATCCCTCTTACGGTACTTAGTATTTTTCTATTCAATATAGTGGAGGTGAGTCATCCCAAGTTCGGCACTTTTAAGGTAAAAAACACCCGTTTAAAACCTTATTTCAAAATTGACAACAGAAACGAGGAATACGAACTCCCCAAACCACCATGATAAATCAACAGAGAGGTAAGTCGAGCTTAGACTATAAATAAGCGCTTCTCGGGAGGCAACCCGGGCACTAACATATTTTGATTTCTTTATTTTTATTTTCTAACACTTTGGATCCTTAACATAATCTTTGAATTGCAAAGTTTTTCAGCCCGTACGGCCAGGCACACGGGCGTGCCTAAAGTCGTGGCCAAACAGGGGAAGAAGCCAAGACCATGCGATACGGCCGTGTTGAAGCAGGACATGATTTCCCCAAAACACGGGGTGCGATAAATCCCCATGGCCGTGCGACATGGCCGTGGGTGAACTTGATAGGAGACCACGGGTGTAGGAATGAAAAACCACGGGCATGTCAGGGACAAAGCTAGATTTTGTTTCTTCGACACGGGCGCTAGACACGCCCGTGCCATTCAGCCATGTACAACAATACATTGGCATGCTACCATAACACACGGGCGTTGGAGAAGCGAACAAAGCTCGACATGGTCGTGTGACATGGCCGTGTTCGACACATGCCCATGACACACGGGTGTGGGATAGTAGCCGGGCATGACCTAAATCACAAAATTCAAAAAACACGGGCTTACTCTCAAAGTACACGGGCGTGGCCTTAGGCCGTGCGGCCCTCCCCTATATAAGCAAACCACTGTTCATCTTCTTCCTCCTTCCAAAACCCTAGCTGAAACCTAGCCTACCCCACTCCCTAATTCCTATTCCGGCCACCATTCCCCAGATTCTCACTTCTCTAACCCCTAAACCACCCTCAAATCCATTCCCCTTACATTAATCCCCACTTTCCCCTCTCTATACCCTCCATTTTTCCTCCATACGACTATATCCCCACGTCACACGCCCGTGGTCACCATCAACACGCCCGTGTGCTGCTATACAGCAGCCTTTGGTTCACTTTCTCAACCTTATTTTTTCAATTTGTGTTGCTACATTAGTATTCTACATGTTTTACATGGATATTGTTACTATTACAAATATGTTTTAGACAAGTTAGGAATCTGCTTTAGAATTTTCTATATTTGAATTGTTTAAGCTACTAAATAGCATATACTAGTTTTAGGCCTCTTGCTTAACTACTGATGTGTCTTGGATTCTATCAATTCTAATGTATTTTCAGGAACATTATGTTGTCATCAAGAGGCAAGAAGGCCGCGGTCCCTTCTTTAAAAAGACGTAAGGGACCAATTTCTTCCTCGATACGTGCTACAGCCAAAGTTCAACACCCGTTCCTTAAATTTCCACAAGCTTCATAGGAGGAGCTATTTAAGATACTACGCGCCTGACCCATCACTACAGGTCACTGCATTGACTGGGCTACCGTAGAGCAAGTTCAACTAGCTGATGCCATCCGCGCCCTCCTTTCCACAGACCCATGGGAACGGTTCTTCGTTATTACCGAGCCCACTTATTTAGAGCTAACTTTAGAATTATGCTCTACTTTCCATTTACTAGTGGTGATGACGAGCAATGACGACCCAGGCACCATTCATTTCTGATTAGGTGGTCTAGTTCGCGCGATGAGTGTCCCAAAGTTTGGAGTCGCTTTGGGACTTTACACCGATGAGTTTATGGAGGAGGAGGACATGAATGCACTACCTCGCAACATCCACATTTCTCCCTCCTTGTGCTGGAAGGCTTTGGCACCACTCTTTTCCACCTACGACCCCAGACGTTTGAAGGCCTCAGCTCTCCCCCCTTCCCTACTATATCTCCATGCCATTTTGGCACACACTTTGACCGGAAGGAGAAAGAGCACCGGTGTCGTCAACACCCACGATGCCTACTATTTATGGTGCATGGCGAATGCACATGTGACTAACTTGGCATACTTCATTGCTTTCGCCATTCACCATCAGACCGAGCGGCATAGGAAGGGAGTGATCTCTATCGGCCCCTACCTGACGCGCCTTTGCCAGACACTTCGGCCTCCTCAACACCGCGGCCCAGTCATCAGCGCTTACCCTGATAGGTCCTCACAGGGCATCACGACTATGTTACACATGAGGATGATCGAGCGCCGACGTGGGACCGATCCTCCTCAGTATTATCTCTCGCATGCCATTGATGAGGAGAATCTTGAGGACATCCCTGATGATGTTCCCCCACAGCATGAGGAGCCTTCGACCACGCCACTTAGGGAACGATCAGTTCATGCGGCCGCTTCATTCGCACATCTTTCCGACCGACTCGCCCACTTCGAGCAGTATTGCATTACGGAGTTCAAAATGATTCACGAGCGAGATCGGCGATGGGACCAACAGATGGATGATATGCAGGCCATGATGTAGAAGCTGTGCCAGCACTTTCACATCGCCACTCCAGCACCACCACTTGAGGGCCCCACCGACGAGGATCATTGAATCATTCTATTTTTTATTTATTCTTATTTTTATTTTATTTTTATTTTTATTTTTATTTTTATTTTTATTTTTATCTTCATTTCAATTCTATTATTTTATTTTCAAATACATATCTATATTAGTAAATTTTACTTTTTTCCATTTTCTGGTATTTCTAACAAGTAATTCCACTACGCTCTCTTCCACACCAACTCTTAATAAGCTCTTAATGATTCTACAGACTTCCAAGCAAAGCTGCTAGGAATATTTTACAGAATGAGGAAATAAAAAGGAAACAATACCTTACGAGTGCCATGTTCAATAACCCAATTTCTTCATCTAGCCAAGAACAATGGCAGCTACCACTTTCCCCGAACACTCCATCCTCATAATCAAGCTCCATATCTATATAACAGGGAGTTTCACCTCCTTTCCTCTTATGACTTTCTTTATTTTGAATAATCTATCTCTGTACATTGAGGGTAATGTACATCTTAAGTGTGGTGGGGTGAACATGAAACCTAAATTTTTGCATTATTCTCAAATCCCTGAATTTGGTCTTGTGCTTAAGTGATTTTCTCATAATATTGATAGAATGAATTCTAATTGATCTATAATTATTGCTGATATGTTGTGAATTAGACCACGAGAATTATGCATGATTATTTGATTATAGGACCTTAAAGAATCGAGCATGATAAGTTGATATTTTGAGAAATAAAATTTTTAGACTATTTCTCCTAAATTGAGGTATTATCTTGAAATCCTAAGTATATAGAAATGACATCAAAAACCCAAATTTTTGGTGAGATTTTTGAGCCTTTTGAGCATATAGCTTTCTTTCTTGCTCACTTCTTTTGAGGTTTGAGTGTGTCAACATTGAACTGTTATTCTAGAACTTGCTTCGATTATACATGTCGAGATCACATGTATGATTAGATATACTGAGATAATAAAGGCACTTAGGATTTAACCCATTTACTCCATAAAAAGCCTTCCCACATAATTAAACCCTTAGCGAACCCCCTTTAAGCCTACTAACTTTTTTTTATTGATTAACCCTTGTTATGAACCCATTAACCCATTATTGTTGAAATCCTCTTACTTAATTTACCTTTTTATCGAGATTAAATTTAATATTATTACCTCACTATGTTCCAATTTTATTGTTACTGAATCATAGAGTATGATTTCTGTATTGTATTGACTTGATTTGTTCTTAAAAAAAAGAAAAAAACTGAGTATTATTATTGTAATTCCCAGCAAGCTAAAGTTGTCATGAACTCAAGTAAAATAGTTACAGATATTTGTTTGTGATTCAGTAATTAAGTTTTTGATAGTGGGGTAACATATTAAAATTATCTCGATTCTAACCCCTATTCTTTAGCTTGTATCCATACCTGTAACCTAAACCCCATTACAACCATGCAAAGGCCTTTTGATTAGTATATCATATCATTTACAAGTGGTGGAGATTTGATT
Source organism: Gossypium hirsutum (assembly GCF_007990345.1). Taxonomy (NCBI): domain Eukaryota; kingdom Viridiplantae; phylum Streptophyta; class Magnoliopsida; order Malvales; family Malvaceae; genus Gossypium; species Gossypium hirsutum. The sequence continues at coordinate 14,049,544 of NC_053429.1, forward strand.
TTCGTACAAGCCTATGGTAATAACTTTTCACGTTAGACAATCGAGTGCTTAATCTTGAACCTTAAACACTTTGAGTGACTTGAGTGAATCTTTAGTGAGGATGTCATCTCTTGTATATTTAGGACTAAAGTTAATTACTAAGAGGAAGGAGATTACCTAGGATTTTATTATCAAAATATTTGATTTAGATTGTTTGAGGTTTTTAATGCACCTATAGTTGAATTCTCACTGTATGATTTTCTGTGGAATAACCTGTAACATTATCAGTAATGATTATGTGATTGAGAGGAATAAATTCTAGCAATAAATGAGAGTTTTGCTTGAGGACAAGCAAATGCTTAACTGTGGGGGTATTTGATAAACGCCAAATTATACATAGTTTTACCCTAAATACTTAGCATATTTATGGATGTTTACTACTAGATTTGTGAATTTTGGTGCTCTTAATTCGGTTATTTCATGTTTTGTACTCAGGAGAGCACCAAGAGTCAAAAGGAGCAAAAAATGAGCTAAAAAGGGACAAAACGACCAAATCAAGAAGATCACATGGCCTAAGCCTTGCCACACGAGCTGTTCACTGCCCGTGTCCTTCGAGGGTGTCGACCAAGGCTCTCACGATTGACACAGCCTGGCCATTAACCCACACGACCATGTGCAATTTAACGGATCGAACATAGCCTGGGAAACACGTCACACGGTCGTGGCACACGGGTGTGTCCCTTTTTCAAATAGTTGTATTTTACACGAAAAAGGATACTTAGGGAGGAAGAAAGCTAATCCAAAGCCTATATAAACACCCTAAGTGTGGCCTAATAAGGGGGCCTCTTCTAGAACTTTTCTAGAATACAAAACCACATGCCAGGAATTACTTGAAGAAAGCCAGACGATCCATCCCAAAAGCTAGAGCTATTCCAAGACTGAAGATCTCTCTTAGAATTCCTTCAGGGGTTTTAGAGTTTTCTTCATGTTTTGTTATTTTTATACTTTTGAGATGTACTCTTATTTTATTATGAACTAAACCCCTTAGATACCTAAGGGGGATAAAACCTATGGTGGATCTTGTTATTATTATCTGAACTGTATGATAAACACTTGATTTGTTCTAAATTATGTGTTCTTAATGCTTGAGTTAATATTCTGGGTATTAATTCATGATTTGATGTGCTTATGCAGAGGAGGAATAGACCCTGCCTAAGAGTAGATTTGGCATAATTAAGCGGAGTTGATCGAACGCCTAGAAATAGGGTTACGAGATTTTGTCAGATTAGGGTGAAACCTATATGGGAGTCCATAGAGTGATCTACTGCTTCCCTAGGGGTTTTAATTAAGAAAGAAATTTTGATTAATTTAACTGAGGGTTAGACGTTATTAGTCTCGAAAGGGATAATAACATAGGTTAGGGAATCTCACGGATCAAGTCAAGTGAATAAATCGTCTGGTTCAGAGTCAGATAACAAGTGAAATCTAGGTGGATTCCTCATTGGGTGTTGTCTTTATCAATTGGTTTTCTTCAAGTCTTTTTCCAAATTTTCTCTTTGCTTTAATTAAATTAGTTAATTATTTTAGGTAATTAGTTTAATAAACAAACCCTTTTATTCTTAGGCTAGATAATAAAAAGATAGTTATTACTAGTACTTTTAGTTCTCTTGGGTACGATATCTCAGTCTTGCCATTACTATACTATTGTTTGATAGGTGCGCTTGCCTTTTCATCATGATAATAGTTAGTCTAGGTTTGATCTTCATTATAAATATTTATCACTCTTAAAAAATTACATATTAACTTACCGTTTATTGAAGCTCTATCGCAGATGCCAAAACGCAATGAAATTTTTAAAGGAGCTTTTAGCAAATAAGCAGAAGTTTAACGAGGCTTCGTATGTGAAGCTAAACGCATTTTGCTCAGCTATTCTACAGAATAAACTACCCAAAAAATTAAAAGATCCAGGGAGTTTTACAATTCCTTGCTTAATTGGTAGTTTAGATGCTAATAATACATTAGCTGATTTAGGGGCTAGTATTAACGTCATGCCTTACAAAATGTTTAAACTACTAGACCTTGGGAAACCCAAACAGACTAGGATGAGCATTCAATTAGCAGATAAAACTATAAGATTTCCTAGGGGTATTATTGAAGATGTGCTAGGTAAAATCGATAAATTTATATTTCTCCTTGACTTCGTTGTTCTAGACATAGAGGAGGATAGCAACTCCCCTTTGATTTTAGAAAGGTCCTTTTTAGCAATTTCTAGAACGATTATTGATGTTGGCACAGGTGAGCTCACACTTCGTGTGGGAGACGAAACAATCACCCTTCAAGCTCGCAATTCCGGCAACACATCGAAAATTGAAGGTGATTGTCTAAACCATTCTACTAAAACTGACAATATGGTGCAACCTACTTTGCAGGAAATGAGTTTGAAGGAAGTACATGAGCCATTTTCAAGCAATAGTAGAGGACCTATTCGTGAAGAACAAAGGCTACAAATCGAGGAGCTAGATGAATGGTGGACACATAAACCGAGAACACACAATAAGCCAAAACTACGCCAGAACAGATTAAATACCTTTCCAAATCAACTTAAGGCTGGAGATAAAGTTTTAATAGATGCCGCAGATCCTCACATTATCACTGCTAAACTGAATGAAGAAATCCCTCTTACGGTACTTAGCATTTTCCCATTCAGTACAGTAGAGGTAAATCATCCCAAGTTCGGCACTTTTAAGGTAAACAATACCCACCTAAAACCTTATTTTGCTGAGATTCACAGCAGGAATGAGGAGTATAAACTCCTCGAACCACCATGACCATTCAATGGAAAGGTAAGTTGAGCTTAGACAATAAATAAGCACTTTTCGAGAGGCAACCCGAGCACTAGCAATATTAATTTCTTTAAATTTTAGTTTTAACATCTAATATACTAACCAAATCATTGAGCACAGGCTTTTCAGAACCACATGGCCAGGCACATGGGCGTGTCATAGGCCATGCACATACCACGGGATGAAACATGGTCATGCGATATGGCTGTGTGAAAGTAGGGCAAAAAATTTCTTCCCCAACACGGGATACGATAAGTAGCCACGGCCGTGAGACAGGGCCGTGGGCGAAACTGCCAAAATAACAAGGGCATACAACACACCCGTGTTTTGAAACCATGGTTAAACCTACCAATTTCTATTCTTCGGCTATTTCATTACGAGTAATTATGCTTCACTATACCTCTTAAAGAATTCTTGATTTGCTCACAGTCAGAAAGAGCTCCAAAGCTCACTATTACGCAGGATCTTGAAACTCCACTGGGAAAGGACTTATGGACTAATGAACCTCTACCACTGCCGGAGTATCCTCCTCCACCCTCACGCCGATTATTCTCTAAAACTTCAGTTCAAGGAAATTCATTCATCACTCAGGAAGTTTCACTTCTCTCCCTATCTTATATTTATATTCTTTTCTATATATCTATCTTTGTACATTAAGGGCAATGTACATCTTAAGTGTAGGGGGTATTCATTTTTATATCAAGAAAATCCCTGAATTTTGTTTTATTCTCATGTAATTTTCTCATATCATTATTAGAATGAATTCCAATTAGTCTATAATGTTTATTAATATATCTTGAATTAAAACATAGGTATTTATGCATTGATTATTTAAACTTTAAGACATTAGAGAATTAAGCATGATAAGTTGACTTTTAAGAATTTAAAATTTTAAGTTGTTTCCCCAAGTTTAAGTATTATCTTGAATTGAAATCTACAAGTTTAAACATCAAAAAGCCATAATTTTTGTGAGATCTTGAGCCTTTAAGAGCATCTATTAATTCTTTCATGCTCACTTTCATTATGAGCGCATCAGTATTGAATTGTTATTCTAGAACTTGCTTGATTATGCATGTCAAAACCACACCATTTGATTTGATATGTCAAAATGAGAAAGGCACTTAGGTTTAACCCACTCACTCCATAAAAGCCTACCTTCACAATTAACCCTTAGTGAACCCCCTTGAGCCTAACAACCCATTCATTGATGTACCCTCAATATTAACCCATAACTCATTATTGTTGAAAGCCCCTAAATTAATTAATTTGATCCCTATTTTTGTCGAGATTTGAGTTGGAATAGTTGCTTAGCTATGTTTTATTCTATTTTGTATTTTGACTTGTTCCTAAAAATATATATATACATGTATACATTTTAGTAGTAGTGATCTTTTGAGCTAAAGAATTAAATTCCATATTCTGAGAAAAAGCTCTTTTGTATGCAATTGATGACTAACCATTTTTCTAGCTAGGTAATTTTTCAATTCAATCTCGATTCTAACCCTTTCTTTCAGCTTGTGACTACACCCTCTATCCAAAGCCACGTTACAACCCTCTAAAGACCTTTTGATTGATGTTTCATCTCAATTTATAGTGGTGAAGATTTGATTTTCATGCAAGCCTATGGTAATGACTTTTTATTATTGACTATTGAGTGCTTCATTTATTGTCCTTAAACACATCGAGTGATTTGAATGAATTTTTAGTGAGGATGTGAAACTCTGTAACATTTTGAATCAAAGGTAATTACTTAGACAAGGGGAGACACCTATGTTTTCAAGATAAAATATTCAACTTGGAATGTTTGAAACTTTGATGTTTTTTCAGTTAAATTTTCAATGTATGATTACCTATGGATTATTTTGAGATATTATCGATAGAAATTAAAAGTTGAGAAGAATTTATTTTGATTATGAGTTGAGGATTTTGCTTGAGGACAAGCAAATTCTTAAGTGTGGGGGTATTTGATAAACTGTAATTTATACATATTTCTATCCCATACTTAGCACATTTTATGGATGATTTTTCCTTAAAATTGGTGAATTCGATGCTCTTAATGCCTTAATTTCATGTTTTATACTTAGGTGAGCACAGGAGAGTGAAAGGAACGAGAAACGAGCCAAAAAGGGAGAAAATGGGCCAACGTACGAAATCAACACGGCCTGGACCTCCTCACACGGGCAGACCACACGGCCATGTCAATTTGGCAGAATCGAAGCACGACTCACACGGTGGACCACACACCCGTGCCTATTTAATAGGCTTGACCATGGCCTGAAGTAATCGCACACAGACGTGTCCCTACTGAGCCCAAGTTTAGTCCAATTCAGAAAAGGCCATTTTTGAGGGTTCTTAGGCATTCCAAAGCCTATAAATACTCCCTAGAGGAGGAGGAAAAAAAGGCACACAGAGAGGGAAGCAGGGAACTACTCAAGGAAAGCCGATTAATCCATCTTAGAAGCTGGATTCATCATCAAGATTAAAGATCTCCCCTCAATTTCCCTTCAGGAGTTTTGGGTTTTTCTTTATGTTTGGTATTTATTATTCTTCTGAGACGTTCCCCTTTTTAGTTATGAGCTAAAACCCCTAAATACCTAAGGGGAACAAAACCTAAGACAGATATTATTATTATTATCTGAATTGTATGATAAATATTTGACTTGTTCTTAATTATGTGTTCTGAATTCTTGTTTTGATATTCTAGGATATTGATTCAAGTTAAGCTCTTATTTAGATGAGGAATAGACCCTGTCTAAGAGTACATTTGTCATAATTAAACGGAGTTGGTTGCGCACCTAGAGATAGGGTGACAAGATTTTGCTGGATTAGGGTGAAACCTAATAAGGGGATCCATAGATTGAGTTAATGCAACCCTAGGGAGTTAATTAGAAAGAGATTTCAATTATTCAACCTAGGGTTAGACGTTGTTAGTCTCGAGAGAGATAATAATATAACTTAGGGATTTCTACTGATCAAGACAAATGAATAAATCGTCCGATTCAGAGTCAAATAACAAGTGAAGTCTAGGTGGATTTTTTTCCTTAGGTATTGTTTCAATCAATTGAGTTTTCCAAAAGTAATTCCCTAATTCTATTTTTTGTGAATTCTTAGTTTAGTTAGTTAGTCAGTTAAAACAAACCCCATTATTCTTAGGCTAGATAATAAAAAGACAGTCATTACTAGTACTTTTAGTTCCTTTGGGTTGGATAATCCAGTCTTACTAAAGCTATACTACTATTTGATAGGTACACTTGCCTTCATCGTGATAATAGTTAGTTTCAAGAATGATTCATTATAAATATTTAAAACCTGTCATGAATATCACGTATCAGTTCTTAATATCTTGGGTTGGCAACTTCATTTCTTTTGTTTTATTTGCTTTAGTCGAATACTCCTGTAAACTTTTCTCAATCTCTTGATTTCTCTTTTTGGCAAAATACCTTAGTGACCTTTTCTCTTCATCTTTTCTTTTCTTCAAACCGATTATCTGACATTAGTGAAGGTCGATTGTTCCGATTGAGTACCTCATCTTTCTTCTTCTCATTTTCTCTGAAGTCGAATACTTCTTTTTCGATTTCGTTCTTCCTTTCTCTGCTGGGCCGAATACCTATACTCTCCTTCTCTCAAATCTTTTTGTTCTTCTTGCTTTGGCCGAATCTCCTTGATTGGCTATTGTCGAAATTCATTTGATTTATTGGTAAGTGTTTGTTACAATCATTTTATTATTTCTTTTTCTAGCTGAATTTCTTTTGGCTCTATTATCAAGTATCGACTTTCCCTTTTCTTTCTCTTTAGGGCCGAATGTATGTTTTTCATCTAACAACTTATGATCTGCCAAATCATGCTAGGAGTGTGGATTCTATTGTGGAAGCTTAGGCCGATTACTCTTCTCATTGTAAGTGGTCTATTCACTTTTGGGGCAAGTTCTTTAAGTACGATGTATTTCATATTGGACTTTAAATACTTATTAGTCGGTCGAATGTTTCTTATAAAGGTCAATGTTTTGGATAAGTACGTGGGTGTTAAGTTAGTAGGGTTCTGCGATTGTTGTATTGGTAAGTGCCAGTGAATCAATCGATTCATTTTTGATATTGTGGTTTGGATTAATGATGGATTTAGCCTAATGAGGGGTTGTGGTTGACCATAGGATCTCGATCTCAGAAGTGGTTCGGCTACGACATCACAACAGGTGTGTAACACTACCATTAGATGTGAAACGACAAAAGCCGAAAAGCTGAAAAGTAGGCTGTCGACACCACACAAGCGTGTGGTCGCCCGTGTGGCAGGTCATGTAATAAAAAATGGTCTTGTGGTCGATAGGATGGCCATGGGCATTTTCGTGGGTCAAAATGATATTGGGCCATTTTGGTCCGAACTGGGCCGTGGAGGCCTAATGGGCCGGTGAGCCTTACAAGGGAAAATCGCGCAAAAGTGTGGTAAATATTGGGCCAGGCTGTGTAGGCCACATGGCTAAGGCCATTTCTAGGCTATGTAGGCCATACGAGCGTGGGTCCACATGGGCCTACAATATGGGCTGTGGGCCCATTATCATCGATTGACTTTTAAGGTTACACGAGTCGCCCAAGATGACTCTAGACATACTATTGGGCCTGTAAGTGTACCTGGACCCTTATTTTTATAAATGACTAATATATCCCTATGTGATGTATGACTATTTGAGCATGCCATTTATATTGTATATACTTTTATATTATGTTGCGTTGCATAGGGTGGGATATATGATTTTGGAGGAAGTGTACTGAAAGGCTATAAGCCTATTACTGTCAGCTCTAGTGCAAATACTATTTTAATGCTGCAATCGGTGCTACTTGGAATGTAGGGATGAGTGGGTCGATTTTATCCCCACATGGTGTGTAGGGTTGGTACGGATATGGTGTGTAAAGGCTGGATTGGTAGGATTTTCTGATTGGATAGTGTACTGATACTGTAATGGGCTTAGGCCCAACTAATACTATTACTGAAATGGGCTCAGGCCCAAACTGCTACTGTTACTGATATGGGATAAGGCCCTGACTGAAACTAAAAGGGCTTTGGCCCAAATTGTGTTTACTCTGATTTATTCTATTATGGGATTTCACATACTGAGTTTTTGTGAACTCACCCATCTGTTAACTGTGCAAAAAATCCCCAAACTTAGATGGATCGATGCGACAGAGGATTCATTAGTGGCCACTCGACTTAGTTAACCTTTAATATTATAACTAAGGTTTATTTTGGGTTTTACATTATGTAATAAGGCCTCTCGGGTTTATTTTTGATTTTGGTATTTTACTCAAATTTTTTTGTGATTACAAGTCCCACGTTATGGATAATAAGACTTTAAATTGGCTTTCCAATCTATACAAAGAGGCTAGTTTAAGGAAGGGGTTTTAAATGAGGAGTCCTAGATTTTGAAAAACACTTCAATGTGGCTAGATTTGGTCATGACATCTGGGTCGGGTTTGAGATGTTACAATCTAGAAAAATATGACATTTCTCACTGTACAAATGATGTTGCCAATTTTCAAAGTAAAAACGATGGCGGCCAATTCCAAGTCATGCATCAGATAATTCTTCTCATGCGGTTCCAACAGTCTCAATGCATAGGCTATCACTTTGCTCTCTTGCATCAAAACACATCCCAAACCATTCAATGAAGCGTCGCTATAAATTACAAATTCTTTTCCCGATTCAGGTTGTACTAAAATCAATGCCTCAGTCAATAATGCTTTCAATTTCTCCAAACTTCGTTGACATTTTTGAACCATTCAAATTTAACATCTTTTTGCAACAATTTGGTCATAGGAGTAGCAATCATAAAAAATCCTTTAACAAAACATTGATAATAAACGGCTATGTAATAGCCCAATTTTAGCTAAATTGGAACAGCGATTTCAAGACCACAAACCCTAGTTCAAAAAATTATTTTAATATTATTTTTGGTGTTTATAGCATGTTATTATATATGTGTGAAAATTTCATGAGCTAATTTTATCGTTTAATAGCTCAATTTGAGAAAAAGGACTAAATCGCATAAAATGCAAAAGTGACATTCTATAAATTAAATGTGCTTAATTGCCATGGCTTAATAAAGGAAAGGTCCTTATGATGTAATTATACCATTAATGGTGGAATTTGACATAAATGGTCATTAAATGAATGTTTTTAAGTGGTTTTAATTAAGGTTAAAATTGTAAATTGGTTAATAACGAAACGGCCCCAATTTGGGGCTTAGAAAAATTGGGCCTTGGGTTTAGGAGTGCCTAAAATTCTTGAGAGCAAGAAAATGGCACAATTTCATGTTAGTCCTGTTGGGTTAGTGATTTTGGATGTTAGGGGGTCTCTATAAAGTCCCGGGTTCAAGTCTTAGCATAGGAAAAATTTTGGTTTTTTGCATTAAGGGAACCCTGACCCTAGGTTGAATGCTTCTTAAATTTAAAATGGTAAAATTTGACAAAAGAAGAATGGTGATTTAGGTGGTAAGTGACGCCTCATAAGTGAGTGAGGACTACGGCTCGAGGCTTGGAAGGAGCATTGGATGTTTTATTTTTCTTCAAGGACGTGTAGGTGGTAGAGTTTGATCAAAACTCTACAGGATAAAGGTTGAATGAGTCTTAGAGGGATATGAGGATGAAGTTAAGGGATAGAGTTGATTGTTGGAGGGCATCAAAGAGGATTTAAATTAGGAGGAAGTCTAGCCGATTGAGGACTTTGGGTCGCACAATAATTCGGCAAGGGAGGATTTGGTTGATTTTCAGCAATTAGGGTATTGTTTTGGTATAGCCGAATCTTGCTAGAAGAATTTTGGGTGTTTTGTTTTGTTTTGTTCACTCGTTTTGGTACCTTTGCCTTTTGTTTTCAACACTCTCTGACTTCAAGTTGTCCGCTATTTTGTTTTAGCCGAAAGTGCATTACCATTTAGGCCATCTATTACCCGATTTCTCTCCTATTTCTCATCTTCTAGTCCTCTCCCTTATTTTCTAATCCTTTTACCTCTCTTCTTTCCTTCTATCTTAAGCCAAATGCTAACCCTTTTCCTTTTCTAAACTGTGGCCTTTCTCTTCTATTTTCCTACTAGTCTCTCAAAGCCGAAATCCCTCTTTTGTCAACCATCTTCTGGTGAGCCAGATTCCCTTGCCGTAATGTTATTTTCTTTGATCTTAAGGCATGCAAAGTCAAATACTCCCTACTCTGTCTCTCTCTATCAGCTATTACCAAATTTGCCTCCCTTCTATTCTCCTATCATAAGGCTGCGTTCTTCTTCTCTGTTGCTAGGATCAAGTGTAAGTCATTGTAATAGCCCAAAATTGGGTCTAGTTGGAACAGAGGTTTTGGGACCACAAAATCTGAGATATTAATAATTATTTTATGATTATTTTGAGGTCTATGATATGATTTCATGATTGTGTGAAAATTTCGTGAAGAAATTCTATGCACAAAGTGCTTAATTTGAAGTTAGGGACTAAATTGAATAAGTTGCAAAACTTGCATTCTAGAAGTTTCTAGTATGAAATTGATTTGAAATATTAATTAGGAGGTCTTAAATATCAATGTGACCAATTTCTAAGTTATGGACAAAAATTGGACATGGATGGAAGTTTTGGAAAGTTTAGTAGTAAGGGTATTTTGGTCATTTAGGGGTAAAATGAATTAAAATACAAAATTAAAAACCAATTTTGCTCATCTTCTTAACCATGGACGTGTATACCAAGGGAGACTCCATGGCTAGGGTTTTCAAGCTTCCCAAACTCAATTGTAAGTCCGTTCTAACCCTGTTTTTCAAGTTCTTTACGTGTTTGGTGTCCTGGTAACTTGATTTAGCTTATGCTAGCAATAATTCAACCTAGGGTTCATATTTGGGAAAATACCCATAGGTAAAATTTGTGTATTTTGGTGTTTTATGATACAATATGAGGTTTTAAGTTATGTTAGACAACTTGTGCTACTCGGTTTTAAGTGAAAACGAGCAAAAGGGCTTAATCGGTAAAAATACCTAATAGTCATAAGTATATGTTAGAGTGAGAATTTAATGTTGCCATAGAAGGGAAAAGTGATCATCATGTCATAAAACATAAGATTAAGGGATGAAGTTTAATTCCCGAGCCTAGGGGCAAAAGTGTAAATATGCAAAAGTTTAGGGGCAAAATTGTAATTTTTCCAAAGTTTGAGTTAAGGACTGTTTTGAATAGTACATTAATTAAATAAGTAAAATATGATGTTTTAGATCCTGAAAAATGAGATTTGAACCTAGAATGAGAGAAAAATCGAAAATTGGGAATGTTGGTAAAATGGCCGTTTTAATATCAAGGTAAGTTCATATGTATAATAAGCATTAATTTATGCATGTTTCAATGTAAAATTGATATATTTGCTATGATCTCCGAGGTGTTGAAAGTATGTAAGTTGGTATGATAATAATACAACAATAATGCTGTAATTTATATTTGAAGGTTAAATTTAGTGAATTAATTGAATTCTGTTAAATTAAATGATTATGGTGCCAAGTTTATGAATTGATTTAAAAATATGTCTATGGTACATGAAGTGCATTGAATTATCATACATAAATGTGATTTCTGTGATTATGGATATTATGGGAAATTGTAAGTTCATATGATTTTTAATAAGACAATGTGTAATTTAATGTTATTGCGTTGATATTAAATGAGATGTAAGTTTATATGTAAGTAATACATCACTATTACTTGTATTATGATATTTTATAAAAATATTGGAAATATGTTTGTGGATAATTACTTGATTGGTGAAATTGTTGGGAAAGAGAGAGAAATCCCGGTTGAACCTTCGGAAAGATTGGATTATACAGATGGTATGTAGCTAGGTCACATGTATAGTGCTGAGTGCACATCATGTGTACAAGAGAGCTACAAGACATTATGATGTAGCTAGGTCGCATGGGTGATACTATGTGTACACCATGTAGACAAGAGAGCTACGGGATATATGTAGCTAGGTCGCATGCATGGTTCCAAGTGAAGGACACCATGTAGACAAGAGAGCTACGAGATAAACTGGCTAGGTCACATGGGTGGTACTAAGTGTTCACCATGTGTACAAGAGTGCTGAACTATATGATGGGTGGAGCTATGTTCTGAAACCACCAAGTATCGAGGATTGATCCGAAGTGTTCAATGGGAGACTCTCTATGTATTGCTTTATGAGTTTTGTGATGAATATCTGCATGAACTTGGTTATGTGAATGATGTGTTCATTAAGTGACCAGATATGGTAAGGTTATAAACAAGTAAGTTATACATGAGGATGATTTTATGGTGACCTTGTGATCATGGGCCTATATTTGTGATGTATGAAATGTGGTGAAAATGATTTGTGATATGTATGTTAAAATGAGCTTAATACAAAGAAAGTGTGAAAGAGTGAATTAGCAATAAAACTATTTTGGACAGTAGCAGTGACGTGATTTTGAAAAACCACCAAAAATAGTATAAATTGAATCAGAGACTGAATGAGATATCAAATTAAAGCTTAATGCGTCTATTTTCATATAAAATAAACATCTAAAGCAAGGGAGTTCTATATTTTGAGATATTTATGTTTTTGTGAGACTGATTAAGAATGATTACGTGATCCCTGTTCTGAATTTGGAAAATCACAAAAATTTGGAGAAAAATAATTAGAGGCTCAAAATTATATTTTTAAAATCCATAATGAGTCTATTTTCAAGATAAATCAACAAGAACATTATCCAAGTTCTGTACTATGAGATGATTATTTTTTTGTGAAGAGAGGTCAGAACTGTTAGAAAGTGAAACAGGGGAAACTTTAATGAATAAACTGTACTAATTGGCTAAACCAAAAATTATGAAAATTTTATCCTGGAACGATATGTGAGTCTAGTTTCAGGGGAAATTTATGGATCTTAATTTGGAGCTCTGTAGCTCGAATTATAAATAATTAAGTGACTATGACTCGTGTGGATAGTTTGATGTGAACATTTATTAGTAAATTGTGAAATCGTACTTACAAGAATGCTATGTTTGTGGTTTAATTGAGGATTTATAATCATTAAATGAATACCATGTTATATGCTTTTGATTTTGTATAAGTGTGTAAGAGATCAAGGTTGACCAAAGCTTGGAAAATAGCCTAGGTATATTCCACACAGGCAGAGACACGACCATGTGTCTCAGTCGTGTATGGAACACGACTTTGGGACACGAGCGTGTGGAGCCTTAAAGCATGAAATTTCCAAGATTTTTGTAAGTTCTCGGTTTAGTCCCAAACCATTTCTAAAGTATGTTTTGGGCTACGTAGACTCAAATAAGGGACTATGTGTAAGAGAATGAACGCTTTGAAATATGAATAAAATTTTATGGCTCGTATTTTAGTTTAATGTTTGTATGTTTGTCTGGTAACGCCTCGTACCTTAGCCCGGCCTCGGATACGGGTAAGGGGTGTTACATTTAGTAAATTAATTGAATTATGTTAAATTAAATGATTATGGTGCCAAGTTTATGAATTGATTTAAAAATATGTCTATGGTACATGAAGTGCATTGAATTATCATACATAAATGCGATTTCTATGATTATGGATATTATGGGAAATTGTAAGTTCATATGCTTTTAATAAGACAATGTGTAATTTAATGTTATTGCGTTGATATTAAATGAGATGTAAGTTTATATGTAAGTAATACATCACTATTACTTGTATTATGATGTTTTATAAAAATATTGGAAATATGTTTGTGGATAATTACTTGATTGGTGAAATTGTTGGGAAAGAGAGAGAAATCCCGGTTGAACCTTCGGAAAGATTGGATGATACAGATGGTATGTAGCTAGGTCACATGTATAGTGCTGAGTGCACATCATGTGTACAAGAGAGCTACAAGACATTATGATGTAGCTAGGTCGCATGGGTGATACTATGTGTACACCATGTAAACAAGAGAGATACGGGATATAGGTAGCTAGGTCGCATGCGTGGTTCCAAGTGAAGGACACCATGTAGACAAAAGAGCTACGAGATAAACTGGCTAGGTCACATGGGTGGTACTAAGTGTTCACCATGTGTACAAGAGAGCCGAACTATATGATGGGTGGAGCTATGTGCTGAAACCACCAAGTATCGAGGATTGATCCGAAGTGTTCAACGGGAGACTCTCTATGTATTGCTTTGTGAGTTTTGTGATGAATATGTGCAGGAACTTGGTTATGTGAATGATGTGTTCATTAAGTGACCAGGACGTGGTAAGGTTATAAACAAGTAAGTTATACATGAGGATGATTTTATGGTGACCTTGTGATCATGGGCCTATACTTGTGATGTATGAAATGTGGTGAAAATGATTTGTGATTTGTATGTTAAAATGAGGTTAATACAAAGAAAGTGTGAAAGAGTGAATTAGCAATAAAACTGTTTTGGACAGTAGCAGTGACGTGATTTTGAAAAATCACCAAAAATAGTATAAATTGAATCAGAGACTGAATGAGATATCAAATTAAATCTTAATGCATCTATTTTCATATAAAAGAAACATAGAAAGAAAAGGAGTTCTATATTTTGAGATATTTATGTTTTCGTGATATTGATTCAGAATGATTACGTGATTCCCTGTTCTGACTTTGGAAACTCAAAAAAAATTGGAGAAAAATAATTAGAGGCTCAAAATTATATTTTTAAAATCCATAATGAGTCTATTTTCAAGATAAATCAACAAGAATATTATCCGAGTTCTGTACTGTGAGATGATTATTTTTTAGTGAAGAGAGGTCAGAACTGTCAGAAAGTGAAACAGGGGAAATGTTAATGAATAAACTGTACTAATTGGCTAAACCAAAAATTATGAAAATTTTATGGTGGACCGATATGTGAGTTCAGGGGAAATTTACGGATCTTAATTTGGAGCTCTGTAGCTCGAATTATAAATAATTAAGTGACTATGACTCGTGTGGACAGTTTGATGTGAACATTTATTAGTAAATTGTGAAATCGTAGTTACAAGAATGCTATGTTTGTGGTTTAATTGAGGATTTATAATCATTAAATGAATACCATGTTATATGCTTTTGATTTTGTATAAGTGTGTAAGAGATCAAGGTTGACCAAAGCTTGGAAAATAGCCTAGGTATATTCCACACAGGCAGAGACACAACCATGTGTCTCAGCCATGTATGGAACACGACTTTGGGACACGGGTGTGTGGAGCCTTAAAGCATGAAATTTCCAAGATTTTCGTAAGTTCTCAATTTAGTCCCAAACCCTTTCTAAAGTATGTTTTGGGCTCCGTAGACTCAAATGAGGGACTATGTGTAAGAGAATGAATGCTTTGAAATATGAATAAAATTTTATGGCTCGTATTTTAGTTTAATGTTTGTATGTTTGTCTGGTAACGCCTCGTACCTTAGCCTCGCCTCGGATACGGGTAAGGGGTGTTACATTTAGTAAATTAATTGAATTATGTTAAATTAAATGATTATGGTGCCAAGTTTATGAATTGATTTAAAAATATGTCTATGGTACATGAAGTGCATTGAATTATCATACATAAATGCGATTTCTATGATTCTGGATATTATGAGAAATTGTAAGTTCATATGATTTTTAATAAGACTATGTGTAATTTAATGTTATTGCGTTGATATTAAATGAGATGTAAGTTTATATGTAAGTAATACATCACTATTACTTGTATTATGATATTTTATAAAAATATTGGAAATATGTTTGTGGATAATTACTTGATAGGTGAAATTGTTGGGAAAGAGAGAGAAATCCCGGTTGAACCTTTGGAAAGATTGGATTATACAGATGGTATGTAGCTAGGTCACATGTATAGTGCTGAGTGCACATCATGTGTACAAGAGAGCTACAAGACATTATGATGTAGCTAGGTCGCATGGGTGATACTATGTGTACACCATGTAAACAAGAGAGCTACGGGATATATGTAGCTAGGTCGCATGCGTGGTTCCAAGTGAAGGACACCATGTAGACAAGAGAGCTACGAGATAAACTGGCTAGGTCACATGGGTGGTACTAAGTGTTCACCATGTGTACAAGAGAGCCGACCTATATGATGGGTGGAGCTATGTGCTGAAACCACCAAGTATCGAGGATTGATCCGAAGTGTTCAACGGGAGACTCTCTATGTATTGCTTTGTGAGTTTTGTGATGAATATGTGCAGGAACTTGGTTATGTGAATGATGTGTTCATTAAGTGACCAGGATGTGGTAAGGTTATAAACAAGTAAGTTATACATGAGGATGATTTTATGGTGACCTTGTGATCATGGGCCTATACTTGTGATGTATGAAATGTGGTGAAAATGATTTGTGATTTGTATGTTAAAATGAGGTTAATACGAAGAAAGTGTGAAAGAGTGAATTAGCAATAAAACTGTTTTGGACAGTAGCAGTGACGGGATTTTGAAAAATCACCAAAAATAGTATAAATTGAGTCAGAGACTGAATGAGATATCAAATTAAATCTTAATGTGTCTATTTTCATATAAAAGAAACATAGAAAGAAAAGGAGTTCTATATTTTGAGATATTTATGTTTTCGTGATACTGATTCAGAATGATTACGTGATCCCCTGTTCTGACTTTGGAAACTCAAAAAATTTGGAGAAAAATAATTAGAGGCTCAAAATTATATTTTTAAAATCCATAATGAGTCTATTTTCAAGATAAATCAACAAGAATATTATCCGAGTTCTGTACTGTGAGATGATTATTTTTTAGTGAAGAGAGGTCAGAACTGTCAGAAAGTGAAACAGGGGAAATGTCAATGAATAAACTGTACTAATTGGCTAAACCAAAAATTATGAAAATTTTATGGTGGACCGATATGTGAGTTCAGGGGAAATTTACGGATCTTAATTTGGAGCTCTGTAGCTCGAATTATAAATAATTAAGTGACTATGACTCGTGTGGACAGTTTGATGTGAACATTTATTAGTAAATTGTGAAATCGTAGTTACAAGAATGCTATGTTTGTGGTTTAATTGAGGATTTATAATCATTAAATGAATACCATGTTATATGCTTTTGATTTTGTATAAGTGTGTAAGAGATCAAGGTTGACCAAAGCTTGGAAAATAGCCTAGGTATATTCCACACAGGCAGAGACACAACCATGTGTCTCAGCCATGTATGGAACACGACTTTGGGACACGGGTGTGTGGAGCCTTAAAGCATGAAATTTCCAAGATTTTCGTAAGTTCTCAATTTAGTCCCAAACCCTTTCTAAAGTATGTTTTGGGCTCCGTAGACTCAAATGAGGGACTATGTGTAAGAGAATGAATGCTTTGAAATATGAATAAAATTTTATGGCTCGTATTTTAGTTTAATGTTTGTATGTTTGTCTGGTAACGCCTCGTACCTTAGCCTCGCCTCGGAATGGGTAAGGGGTGTTACATTTAGTAAATTAATTGAATTATGTTAAATTAAATGATTATGGTGCCAAGTTTATGAATTGATTTAAAAATATGTCTATGGTACATGAAGTGCATTGAATTATCATACATAAATGCGATTTCTATGATTCTGGATATTATGAGAAATTGTAAGTTCATATGATTTTTAATAAGACTATGTGTAATTTAATGTTATTGCGTTGATATTAAATGAGATGTAAGTTTATATGTAAGTAATACATCACTATTACTTGTATTATGATATTTTATAAAAATATTGGAAATATGTTTGTGGATAATTACTTGATAGGTGAAATTGTTGGGAAAGAGAGAGAAATCCCGGTTGAACCTTCGGAAAGATTGGATTATACAGATGGTATGTAGCTAGGTCACATGTATAGTGCTGAGTGCACATCATGTGTACAAGAGAGCTACAAGACATTATGATGTAGCTAGGTCGCATGGGTGATACTATGTGTACACCATGTAAACAAGAGAGCTACGGGATATATGTAGCTAGGTCGCATGCGTGGTTCCAAGTGAAGGACACCATGTAGACAAGAGAGCTACGAGATAAACTGGCTAGGTCACATGGGTGGTACTAAGTGTTCACCATGTGTACAAGAGAGCCGACCTATATGATGGGTGGAGCTATGTGCTGAAACCACCAAGTATCGAGGATTGATCCGAAGTGTTCAACGGGAGACTCTCTATGTATTGCTTTGTGAGTTTTGTGATGAATATGTGCAGGAACTTGGTTATGTGAATGATGTGTTCATTAAGTGACCAGGATGTGGTAAGGTTATAAACAAGTAAGTTATACATGAGGATGATTTTATGGTGACCTTGTGATCATGGGCCTATACTTGTGATGTATGAAATGTGGTGAAAATGATTTGTGATTTGTATGTTAAAATGAGGTTAATACGAAGAAAGTGTGAAAGAGTGAATTAGCAATAAAACTGTTTTGGACAGTAGCAGTGACGGGATTTTGAAAAATCACCAAAAATAGTATAAATTGAGTCAGAGACTGAATGAGATATCAAATTAAATCTTAATGTGTCTATTTTCATATAAAAGAAACATAGAAAGAAAAGGAGTTCTATATTTTGAGATATTTATGTTTTCGTGATACTGATTCAGAATGATTACGTGATCCCCTGTTCTGACTTTGGAAACTCAAAAAAATTTGGAGAAAAATAATTAGAGGCTCAAAATTATATTTTTAAAATCCATAATGAGTCTATTTTCAAGATAAATCAACAAGAATATTATCCGAGTTCTGTACTGTGAGATGATTATTTTTTAGTGAAGAGAGGTCAGAACTGTCAGAAAGTGAAACAGGGGAAATGTTAATGAATAAACTGTACTAATTGGCTAAACCAAAAATTATGAAAATTTTATGGTGGACCGATATGTGAGTTCAGGGGAAATTTACGGATCTTAATTTGGAGCTCTGTAGCTCGAATTATAAATAATTAAGTGACTATGACTCGTGTGGACAGTTTGAAGTGAACATTTATTAGTAAATTGTGAAATCGTAGTTACAAGAATGCTATGTTTGTGGTTTAATTGAGGATTTATAATCATTAAATGAATACCATGTTATATGCTTTTGATTTTGTATAAGTGTGTAAGAGATCAAGGTTGACCAAAGCTTGGAAAATTGCCTAGGTATATTCCACACAGGCAGAGACACGACCATGTGTCTCAGCCGTGTGTGGAACACGACTTTGAAACACGGGCGTGTGGAGCCTTAAAGCATGAAATTTCCAAGATTTTCGTAAGTTCTCGATTTAGTCCCAAACCCTTTCTAAAGTATGTTTTGGGCTCCGTAGACTCAAATGAGGGATTATGTGTAAGAGAATGAACGATTTGAAATATGAATAAAATTTTATGGCTCGTATTTTAGTTTAATGTTTGTATGTTTGTCTGGTAACGCCTCGTACCTTAGCCTCGCCTCAGATACGGGTAAGGGGTGTTACATTTAGTAAATTAATTGAATTATGTTAAATTAAATGATTATGGTACCAAGTTTATGAATTGATTTAAAAATATGTCTATGGTACATGAAGTGCATTGAATTATCATACATAAATGCGATTTCTATGATTATGGATATTATGGGAAATTGTAAGTTCATATGATTTTTAATAAGACAATGTGTAATTTAATGTTATTGCGTTGATATTAAATGAGATGTAATTTTATATGTAAGTAATACATCACTATTACTTGTATTATGATATTTTATAAAAATATTGGAAATATGTTTGTGGATAATTACTTGATTAGTGAAATTGTTGGGAAAGAGAGAGAAATCCCGGTTGAACCTTCGGAAAGATTGGATGATACAGATGGTATGTAGCTAGGTCACATGTATAGTGCTGAGTGCACATCATGTGTACAAGAGAGCTACAAGACATTATGATGTAGCTAGGTCGCATGGGTGATACTATGTGTACACCAGGTAGACAAGAGAGCTACGGGATATATGTAGCTAGGTCGCATGCGGGGTTCCAAGCGAAGGATGCCATGTAGACAAGAGAGCTATGAGATAAACTGGCTAAGTCACATGGGTGGTACTAAGTGTTCACCATGTGTACAAGAGAGCCAAACTAGATGATGGGTGGAGCTATGTGCTGAAACCACCAAGTATCGAGAATTGATCCGAAGTGTTCAACGGGAGACTCTCTATGATTGCTTTGTGAGTTTTGTGATGAATATGTGCAGGAACTTGGTTATGTGAATGATGTGTTCTTTAAGTGACCCGGATATGGCAAGGTTATAAACAAGTAAGTTATTAATGAGGATAATTTTATGGTGACCTTGTGATCATGGGCCTATACTTGTGATGTATGAAATGTGGTGAAAATGATTTGTGATATGTATGTTAAAATGAGGTTAATACAAAGAAAGTGTGAAAGAGTGAATTAGCAATAAAACTGTTTCGGACAGTAGCAGTGACGTGATTTTGAAAAATCACCAAAAATAGTATGAATTGAATCAGAGACTGAATGAGATATAAACTTAAAGCTTAATGCGTCTATTGTCATATAAAAGAAACATAGAAAGAAAAGGAGTTCTATATTTTGAGATATTTATTTTTTCGTGAGACTGATGCAGAATGATTACGTGATCCCCTGTTCTGACTTTGGAAAATCACAAAAATTTGGAGAAAAATAATTAGAGGCTCAAAATTATATTTTTAGAATCCATAATAAGTCTATTTTCAAGATAAATCAACAAGAGCATTATCCGAGTTCTGTACTATGAGATGATTATTTATTAGTGAAGAGAGGTCAGAACTGTCAGAAAGTGAAACAGGGGAAATTTTAATGAATAAACTGTACTAATTGGCTAAACCAAAAATTATGCAAGTTTTATGGTGGAACGATATGTGAGTCTAGTTTCAGGAGAAATTTGCGGATCTTAATTTGGAGCTCTGTAGCTCGAATTATAAATAATTAAGTGACTATGACTCGTGTGGACAGTTTGATGTGAACATTTATTAGTAAATTGTGAAATCGTAGTTACAAGAATGCTATGTTTGTGGTTTAATTGAGGATTTATAATCATTAAATGAATACCATGTTATATGCTTTTGATTTTGTATAAGTGTGTAAGAGGTCAAGGTTGACCAAAGCTTGGAAAATAGCCTAGGTATATTCCACACAGGCAGAGACACGACCATGTGTCTCAGCCGTGTATGGAACACGACTTTGGGACACGGGCGTGTGGAGCCTTAAAGCATGAAATTTCCAAGATTTTCGTAAGTTCTCGGTTTAGTCCCAAACCCTTTCTAAAGTATGTTTTGGGCTCCGTAGACTCAAATAAGGGACTATGTGTAAGAGAATGAACGCTTTGAAATATGAATAAAATTTTATGGCTCGTATTTTAGTTTAATGTTTGTATGTTTGTCTGGTAACGCCTCGTACCTTAGCCCGGCCTCGGATACGGGTAAGGGGTGTTACATTTAGTGGTATCAGAGCAGGTTTAGTCGATTCTCGGACTAACATAGCAAGTGTAAGAGTTTAGTTATACATGCCACAAATATGTGATAGTGTGATGTCTCTCGACACTAATAAGGACTATTTTGTTTAAAATGAAATATTCTCCAACCGAGCTACATCTGACCATTTGATAGCGATATTGAATTATTTGAATAAAGTGTAGCTATGATGTGTTAAGCTCAGAAAAGTATGAATAAGTATTCGTGATATATGTATATGTGATAATATGTGAGATGAAAGTTTATATAGTGATATATTTATTCATATTTGTTTGGCCTTCATATGCTGTTGCATGCTTGACTAAATTAATTAGTAAATGTGATGATTAAGGTTATTCAAAATTCATAGAATGTATGAGTGAGTGCACTTGTTTGAAATGAGATAATTGGAAATTTTATGTAAGACAGGTATGAATAATAAATTGTTTGAAGTGGATATTATGATTATAATGACATATGTGGATAATGAAAAAAATGTGTCATATAGATATATGTCAGAATCGAGTTAGAGACTGTACGACCTCACCCCCTTACCGATGACGTGTATATAACGGAAATTCATGAGAATCATGTTGACTATGTTCCTAAGTGTGGAATCAAAGAGTTCAGTGATAAAATAATTATAGATATGACCAGAGTCTGAGAATGGTTGACAAGTGCAGGACAGAGTTAGAGAAATATCAGAGTTTACTAAGTTATCTTGGGATTCAAATTGATGACAGAGTGTTTCTAAAAGTATCGTCTTGAAAACAATTAGTTAGTAATACTGAAAATTATGAGAAAGAAACTAAACCTCACTCCGGTAAGATTTTCGAGGACGAAAATCTCTGAAGGGGGGAGAGTTGTAATAGCCCAAAATTGGGTCTAGTTGGAACAGAGGTTTCGGGACCACAAAATCTGAGATATAAATAATTATTTTATGATTATTTTGAGGTCTATGATATGATTACATGATTGTGTGAAAATTTCGTGAAGAAATTCTATGCACAAAGTGCTTAATTCGAAGTTAGGGACTAAATTGAATAAGTTGCAAAACTTGCATTCTAGAAGTTTCTAGTATGAAATTGATTTGAAATATTAATTAGGAGGTCTTAAATATCAATGTGACCAATTTCTAAGTTATGGACAAAAATTGGACATGGATGGAAGTTTTGGAAAGTTTAGTAGTAAGGGTATTTTGGTCATTTAGGGGTAAAATGAATTAAAATACAAAATTAAAAACCAATTTTGCTCATCTTCTTCACCATGGACGTGTATACCAAGGGAGACTCCATGGCTAGGGTTTTCAAGCTTCCTAAACTCAATTGTAAGTCCGTTCTAACCCCGTTTTTCAAGTTCTTTACGTTTTTGGAGTCCCGGTAACTTGATTTAGCTTATGCTAGCAATAATTCAACCTAGGGTTCATATTTGGAAAAATACCCATAGGTAAAATTTGTGTATTCTGGTGTTTTATGATACAATATGAGGTTTTAAGTTATGTTAGACAACTTGTGCTACTCGGTTTTAAGTGAAAACGAGCAAAAGAGCTTAATCGATAAAAATACCTAATAGTCATAAGTATATGTTAGAGTGAGAATTTAATGTTGCCATAGAAGGGAAAGGTGATCATCATGTCATAAAATATAAGAATAAGGGATGAAGTTTAATTCCCGAGCCTAGGGGCAAAAGTGTAAATATGCAAACGTTTAGGGGCAAAATTGTAATTTTTCAAAATTTGAGTTAAGGACTGTTTTGAATAGTACATTAATTAAATAAGTAAAATATGATGTTTTAGATCCCGGAAAACGAGATTTGAACCTAGAATGAGAGAAAAATCGAAAATTGGAAATGTTGGTGAAATGGCCTGTAACACCCCGAACCCGAGACCGTCACCGGAGTCGAACACGAGGTGTTAACAGACTTTTAAAAAAAATTTCCCAGACACTGCCAATCTGCGTACTAGTCGCTTTAAAAATCATATCTTGAGTTCAGAAACTCGGAATCCAGTTCTGTAAATTTTCCCTGAAACTAGACTTATATGCCCATCTACATATTGTTTTCTAGAATTTTTGGTTGGGCCAATTAAGACAGCTTATTAGTCAAAGTCTCCCATGTTACAGGGATCGACTACACTGACCTTTTCCCATTACGACTTAGATATCTCCCTGTACATGGCTTCAATACTGATGCCGTTTGTTTCTATAGAAACTAGACTCAGAGAGGAATCTATACATATATGGATTTACTCCTAATTGTCTCTGGTTAATTTATAATGAATTTCCAAATTCGGAACAGGAAATCCAGAAACCGTTCTGGCCCTATCTCACGAGAACCTGAATATCTCTTAACATACTATTCGTATGATTGTTTTGTTACTTTCCTATGAAAATAGATTCATCAAGGTTCGTTTACATAATTTATTCACTATCTAATTCCATTCCTACTATTTTTAGTGATTTTCCAAATCTACATCACTGCTGCTGTCAGCATCTGCCTTTAAGGTAGACTTTACCTATTTCATAGTTTCCATGATTCAACTAGCCCTTTTTGCATAAATAGCACAATTTATGATAGTGATTAACCATTCCCATGGCCAATCCTTGTCAAGCATATCCACACCAAATGATTATAACATTATACTCAAACATATATAAGTCATTTTTGCATGGCTATCCAAAATTATACAAGTCCAAAGGGTCCATGACCCACAACAAACGGGTAGTCTTATACATGCCATTTCGAAGTTCAACCAAAATTGTACCAAAAGGGGGGGGGGCTTTGATAGTGTGGGCGACTTCGACTTCAAAATCCCGAGTCCGATAGCTGGAGAACTAAAATCTATAAAATAGAGGATCAAAGAAACGGAGTAAGTAATTTATGCTTAGTAAGTTTTGAGCAAGGAATTCCAGCACAACAAAAGTATAGCATTCATGTAGCTAAACGGATAATTTCATATGCACAATTTTTCAATATCATACTTGCTTCACATTACCAACCCTTATGTACATACACAAAAGATCAACTTAGCCAAAGGCCGGTAGCTCGTTTATCAACTGAGCGAATACTTATTTGTAAGGGCTCAACTAAATTCAAGCACATACGAAACATACCTCAATGTTGGGATGTTTCTAGAGTATTTACTGAAATTTTTACAGCAAGATCATTCATTCCCAAATCACGTACCTTTGGAATTTAACCGGATATAGCTACTCGTTCAAATGCCTTTGGGACATAGCCCGGTTATAGTAACTCGCACAATTGCCTTCGGGACTTAACCCGGATTTAGTAACTCGCACAAATGCGTTCGGGCTTATCCCGGAATTAGTATCTCGCACAAATGCCTTCGGATCTTAGTCCGGATATGGTCACTTAGCACAAAGCCTTCGGGACTTAGCCCGGACATCATTCAAATAACCACGCACATTTAACAATAAATCATGGCACATTCGTATTTCATTTTCGTTAGTAAAACTCAAACACAAGACATTTATCATTCTTGCAATTTCGGCTCAATAGCCACACAAAGAGCATGATTTTAGTTTGCTTAAAACATGATCTAATCAAATCATAATTTAAGCTCTTTTACTCAAGAACTTACCTCGGGTGTTGTCAAACGATTCCGATAGCTATTCGACCACTTTTTCCTTCCCTTTATCGGATTTAGTTCCCCTTTGCTCTTGAGCTTAATTAAACAAATAAATTGATTTAATCATTTGAGCATCGAAAAGAGGAACACAAGGCACTTAGCCCATATTTATACATTAGACATTAAAGTCACATATGTACGGAATCATGAATCAAACTCAACATTTTAGCTAATTTTTCCCCCTTGGCCGAATTTTCTAAGCCAAGACAAAAGCATCAATATGCTTGCCTCTAACCGAATACATGCAACACCAATCTCCTTCTTTTGGCCGAATATGCATGTCTATGTTGGGGCCGATTTCAACACTTAATACATTCTACAAGTATGGTCACTTGTATTTACTAAACACCCTTTTGTTTCAAGTTCAAAACTTGGCTAATACACACATATATACACTAGTAAAGCATCCTCTCCCTTTCCATCAATTTAACACATGCATTACTCATTAATATACAAAAATTATATTCGGCCTTAGCACACAACTTGCTAGGCGATTCTTCTCCATCTAGCAACCAACGCACATATGTGCTCACTAAAAAATGCTAAAAAGAAGATTCAAGAATCATCAATCCACCATCACATGCATCATTAACAAGCTTCATATTTAGCATGCAATGGCATTAACACAAAATCTACCTAGGCCGAATATCATCCCCATGACATAGCAAAGATTTGAACCATGGGCTAATTAGAACTCAAGCTAGCAACTAAAAACATGCATGAATCTCAAGGCACAACCTCAAACATACCTTGATCTAGATACAAGTATGGCCAAACCTCCTCCTAATCCTCTTCCAAACCAAACATGAAGCAAGAACTCCTTCCTCCTTCCTTTGAATTTTCGGCCAAATGAAGATGAAAAAGGATGAACAAAATTTTCTCTTTTCTTTTCTTTAACTCACGGCAATGGGGGGGGGGGAAAAACTACACAGTTTTTTTTTTATCATAAACCCTTTCATTATTTTATGCCCATGCTCCTTATTTTATTTTTTTCCACCCATGATGCACCAACACAACATGTCTATGACATGTCTTGCCCATCACACTTGGTCTACCATGCTTGTCATGGCCGGCCACTACTAATTAGGGGGGAATTAGACATGCAAGTCCCCCCTTTTTATTTCATGCACTAATAGGTCCTTATGCTTTGACCTATCACATTTCAAAAATGTCGCACATAAGTCCTATTGACTAAATTCACATGCAATCGACTAAATCGAAGCTTGAAATTTTCACACATTCATAATTACATATTCTAGACAATAAATATCACATTCAAACATTTTGGTGACTCGGTTTAGCGGTCCCGAAACCACTTCCCGACTAGGGTCAATTTTGGGCTGTCACAACTCTCCCCCACTTAAGAAATTTTCGTCCCGAAAATCTTACCGGTAAATAGGTTTGGGTATCATTCTTTCATCGAGCTCTCGATTTCCCAAGTAGCTTCCTCGATCCCGTGTTTGAGCCATAACACCTTAACTAACAGAACCCTTTTGTTTCGCAACTCTTTCACTTCACGAGCTAGGATACGAATCGGTTCTTCTTCATAACTCAAGTCAGATTGAATTTCAACTTCTAAGGGATTAATCACATGTGACGGATCGGATCTATAACGTCGAAGCATCGAAACATGAAAGACATCGTGAATCTTTTCAAGTTCAGGGGGCAAAATCAATCTATACGCAACCGAACCAACTCGTTCGGAGATTTCGTACGGTCCAATGAATCTCGGACTCAACTTGCCCTTACGGCCAAATCTGAGTACCTTTTTCCAAGGCAAAACTTTAAGAAACACTCTATCTCCCACCTGATATTCAATGTCTTTTCGTTTCAAATCCGCATACGATTTCTGACGATCTGTGGCTACTTTCAGACTTTCACGGATTACCTTTACTTTCTGTTCGGCATCTTTAATCAAATCAACTCCGAAAATTTTACTTTCACCGAGCTCGGTCCAAAACAATGGTGTACGGCATTTACGACCGTACAAAGCCTTGTAAGGTGCCATCTTAATACTTGATTGAAAACTATTGTTGTAAGCGAATTCAATCAAAGGTAAATACCGTTCCCATGAACTACTGAACTCGAGGATGCAACATCTCAACATATCCTCAAGTATCTGAATTATCCGCTCAGATTGACTATCGGTTTGGGGATGAAAAGCAGTGCTAAAATGCAGCTTGGTACCGAAAGCTTCTTGCAATTTCCTCCAAAATCGCGAGGTGAATCTCGAATCTCTATCCGACACGATAGAAATAGGTACCCCGTGTAATCTCACAATTTGAGAAACATACAATTCGGCTAGTTTATCCAATGAAAAATTCGTACGCACGGGATAAAGTGAGCCGACTTAGTCAGTCTATCATCAACAACCAAATCGCATCCTTCTTACTTGCTGACAATGGCAGTCCGAACACAAAGTCCATTGTGACTCGATCCCATTTCCACTCGGGTATCATGATCGGCTGAAGTAATCCTGAAGGCACTTGATGTTCCACTTTCACTTGTTGACATATTAAACATCTCGAAACAAAGTCGGAGATGTCTCGTTTCATACCATGCCACCAAAACCAACGTTTCAAATCGTTGTACATTTTCGTACTCCCCGGGTGAATTGACATTCGGCTACTATGGGCTTCGTTCAGAATCATCGAAATGAGTTCCGAATTCCTTGAACACACAAACGACTTCTGAACCTCAAACAATCATCATCATCAATTTGAAACTCCGATTCCTTGTTCGGAGCACACTCAGCCCGTTTTGCAACCAATTCATCATCAACTTTCTGGGCTTCACGAATTTGATGAATCAATAATGGTTTGGCTTTTAATTCAGCTACTAACACATTGTCGGGTAGAACAGAAAAGTGCACATTCATCGCTCGTAAAGCAAACAATGATTTCCGGCTTAAGGCGTCCGCAACCACATTAGCCTTTCCCGGGTGGTAATCAATGACAAGCTCGTAATCTTTCAACAACTCAAGCCAACGTCTTTGTCGCAGATTTAAGTCTCTTTGAGTCATCAAATATTTGAGACTTTTGTGATCCGAAAATACATGGCACTTTTCACCAAATAAGTAATGTCGCCATATTTTTAAAGCAATACGATGCAGCTAGTTCAAGATCATGGGTCGGATAATTTTTCTCATGTGGCTTTAATTGTCTCGACGCATAGGCCACCACTCGACCTTCTTGCATCAATACGCAACCCAACCAAGTAGGGATGCGTCACTATAAATGACAAACTCTTGCCTGATTCGGGTTGCACTAAAATTGGAGCTTCAGTCAAATAAGTTTTTAGTTGATCAAAACTTTTCTGACATTTCTCCGTCCATTCGAACTTAACATCCTTTTGAAGTAGCTTCGTCATTGGTGTGGCTATCATCGAGAAACCTTTGACAAATCATCGGTAATAACCGGCGAGCCCTAGGAAGCTCTGAACTTCGGTAATATTTATTGGAGGCTTCCAGTTAAGTATGGCTGAAATTTTGCTCGGGTCAACTCGAATACCCGATGCGGATACCACATGACCCAAGAAGCTAACCTCTCTTAACCAGAACTCACACTTACTGAACTTAGCATATAACTGCTTATCCCGCAAAATTGCAACACTAGTCTCAGGTGCTCAACATGTTCGGTCTCATCTCTTGAATAGACAAGATTCATCAATGAACACAACTACGAACCGATCCAAATATGGTCTGAAGATCCGATTCATCAAATCATAAATACCGCAGGGGCATTAGTGAGCCAAACGGCATCACTAAGAACTCGTAGTGACCATATCTCGTTCTGAAGGCAGTTTTGGGTATGTCCGAATCTCGAATTCGCAATTGATAATAGCCCGATCTCAAATCTATTTTGAGAACACTGAGGCTCCCTTCAGTTGGTCGAACAAATCATCGATACGTGGCAACGGATATTTGTTCTTTATTGTCACTTTATTTAGCTGACGATAGTCAATGCACAACCTCATGGTTCCGTCCTCTTTTCACGAACAATACTGGTGCACCCCAATGTGAGAAACTTGGTCGAGCAAAACCTCTATCCGTCAATTCTTGCAACTGAGCTTTCAAATCTTTAACTCAGTTGGTGCCATACGATACGGAGCCATCGAAATCGGCGTAGTCCCAGGTACAAGCTCAATACCAAACTCTATCTCCCGAACAGGTGGTAAACCTGGTAATTCTTCAGGAAAAACATCCGGTATTCACAAACCACCGGCACAGATTCGGGTTTCTTTTCTAATTCTTTGTCATCAAGTACATACGCAAGGTATGCTTCGCACCTTTTCTTACATATTTCTGGGCCAACATTGAGGATATTACAACTGGCAACCCCTTTAAGTCCGTAGACCCAACTCGGATTATCTCGTTATTTGCGCACCTCAAATCAATAGTCTTGCTTTTGCAGTTCACAACTGCATCATGCGCGGTCAGCCAATCCAAACCAAGAATAACATCAAATTCATCAAATGGCAAAAGCATCAAGTCCGCCGGAAAACAGGAACCTCGAATTACTAGGGGACATTCCTTACACACTTTGTCGACAGCACGTAACGACCAAGG